>NW_026067994.1:4670864-4724452 GCF_014885135.2 Alexandromys fortis
AAAAAAAAAAAAAAAACATCCTGAGTAAGGTAACCCAGATCCAGAAAGAGAAATATGGTATGTACTTACTCATAATTGGATATTAGACTTAAAGCAAAGGATGACCAGCCTCCTCCCTGGTCCTAAGGGAGGGTCTCACAGCAAAGGCATAGATATGAACTCAGCACATCTGGGCAGAGAAGAATGTACGCTGCAGAGGGGCTCACAGAGCCCTGGGGGAACGTCTGGGTGTGCCTGCATCTGCGCAAGGGTTCAAACCCTCATCTGTGGTCTGTTTTGCCCTTGAAGGCCTGAACCTTTTTTTTTTCAAGAGCTCATCTATGCCACAAATCTACAGTCCAACCAAGGTACAGAAAATGCTCTTATATGTGGTGTATATAAATCCTGTACTTCTGTAACCAGAAGAAGCAGATGTTGATGATGAAGATGCTGGAGATAAGGGGCTTCGAAGCAGGAGAACAGGTCACCAGTCATACACTGAACTCAGGCCATGCCAGTTTATTTGCAAGATGTACGAACAGCAGGATTTTGTCTGCCCTACTCATCTTTCTGTCCTCAGCCAAGCAATCCACAATGTGGCCAATGGTGTAGATGACAGTTAAGGAGGCTCCCCTTCCCCAGAACTAAGCAACAGTGAAGGATGGAGTATAACTCACAGTACTATATCACAAAGGCATTGTGACTTCTGCCTTGTCTCCTGGGCTGCTCATTTGAGGAAAAGTCATTGACATGCCATGAAGACACTAGAGTAGACTAGAAGGGTCTGTGCACTTAGGGACTGAGACTACCACCAAAAGTCAGATCCAATCATCAGCATATGAATGGCTTATGTCGGGAGCCATGATCCAGCCATATGAGCACACAATGCTGGAAACAGCATCCCTAGCTCCAGTCAGGCTTTTAGATGATGGCAGTTCAGGCTGACATCTGATTACAGTGTCATGATGCGCCCCCAGCCCAGGGCTGTCTGGTGTCACTACTCCTGGATTTCTAATCCATAGATAAACCAAAGTAATAAATGGTATGGTTGTTTGAAAGGAGAGCAACAAAACTGTAGTTTTAAACTACCAGGTTTGAGATTATATGTTATACAGCAGAGATAACTAATACATGTACCTAGCAATAATAGTTTCGAGAACACAGGATATGTTCAGAAAATGTTGGATGGATGGTGAATGAATAGGATTTCTGGCAGGACTATGCATCAAATGTTCTGACTACTGATGAGAAAGAGAGCATGGCCATAGCCAGGGAAACAACACTCAACACATAGAAGGAAACCAAACCTAACCTAAAAACTTCAGTATTGAAGAAATGTCATTCATTCATTCATTCATCAGTAACTGTGTTTGAAGTATTAGTGAGGGCTCATTAGACAAATGAACTAAATAATTGTGTGTGTGCATGTGCTGTATGAGTGTGTATGTGTGTGTTTGTGTAAGGGGGATGAAAAAGGGAAGGAGGAAAGAAAAGAGGAGAGATTCATTGTTTGGTTGACTGATTTTTAAGGAACTGGCTCAAAACAGCAAGTGCAAAGTCTGCAGCATGGACTAACAAACTTGAGACCCAGGGAAGACATCACATTATATCTCAGCGCTGACAGAAGAATCCCCTATTTTGGGGGACACAAATCTTTTTTTCCTCTTTTTCTTTTTAATGACAGGGTCTCTCTACATAGCGTTTGTTGTCCTGGAACTCACTTTGTAGGCCAGCGTGGCCTTGAACTCACACTGATCCACCTATCTTGTGCTCCAGAGTCAAGAGCTGTGATTGAAAGAGTGGGTGCCATGCCCGGTTGTCTTTTATAGTCTTAAAACACCCACTTGGTCATATGAGACCCACATCATGGAGATTATTACAGTTTCCAAAAAGTCCATGTATTGAAGACTTGGTCATCCTTTGTGGCAATATAAAATACAGTAGAAAGTGTTGGGGTCTTATGGTTTCTGAAAGTCTTAAGGGGTCTGGAAGGAATTTGTGTCACTGAGAGCACACCCTTGGAGAAATATATGGATCCTCTCCTCCCCATCCCTTTATTCTTCCTAGTTGCCACAAGATGAGTCACCTCCTCCATGATACCTTCCTGTCATGAAGCACTGAATAGTCACAGGCCCAAGGCAACAAGACAAAATGAGCCCCGTCTGAAAGCAATGGGGGTTTCAGAGTCAATGTAAGTATTTCCTATCTTTAAGTTGATTCTCTCGAGGATTTTGTCACAGTGATGGAAAGCTGACTAACACAGAGAGTAACAGCTTCACCCAAAACCTACTTGTTGAATCTTGATCTTGTCAAAAAATAGCTTATAGGTAACATCCATTTTAGTTCTTGATCAAAATCTATGCAAGGTGGCTATCCAAGTTCCTACACAAAATCAGCTGTTTAAATGTCGTTGATCAATCGCAGCCATTGAGATTCCAAAGTGAAAAAAAAAAGATGCTTGGAAGCCTTTGATCTACTAGAGCTTCTATAATCTAGGTGAGGGGAAACAATCACAACCAAACACGTATGTAGTATACTGGTAGTTCCTAAGAGGAGATAAAATATAAGTCAGACAAAAATAAGAGAAAGTAACAAAGACTGGAGAGACGCTTTGGTAGGGTGAAGCATTCATCATACAAATACGACAGCCTGAGTTCAAATCCCCAGAACTCATGTAAATCCAGGAACAATGGTATACATCTGTAATACCATGTCTCTGGTGGAGAAATGGGAAGCAGAGACAGGAGAATGCCTGGAAATCACAGATGTCTTGGTGACGCATTGCAAATAAGGAGACTGCTTCAAACAAGGTAGAAGGTGAAGACTGGTACCCAAGGTTGTCCTCTAACTGCCACATGCGAGCCACAGCTCACATGTTTCTTTTGGGTACATTCAAGATCCAAACTGTTACTCTTTCCTTAATGAAAGCTGGTCTCTTATCTCCTCCAAAGAAGAGGGAATTCTGCTGACAGACTCAGTCTGTAGCATCAGGTCTTCCCTAGGTCTCTAGTCTGTGCTGGAGACTTTGAACTTATTATTTCAACAGAATGAGCCAGTGTGTGTGTGAACATTCACAACACACACACACACACACACACACACACACACACACACACTACAACAATGAAAAGAAAAAAAGAAATGAAGGCCACTATTTTATATAAGTTGGCTGGTAGGAGATCGGAAAGATAGCATCTGTGGAGCAGAAAGCTGAATGTACCAAAGATGTCACATGAATATCCCAGGGAGAAACAGTTGAGGCCTCACAAAAAGCAGGTGCAAAGACTGTTTGCCAGACGGTCAGGGCTCTAGCTCTCCTCCCAGGCCACCCCATTCCTCACTAGGGCATCATCCCTTTCAGGAAGTTTTCCTTCCACCTTTTCCAACCTCATCCTCAGCCCTCTAAAGAGCCCAGACTTGAGAAACAAAAGCCAGGCGGGAAATCTATCTTCAAGGCACTTCTCTTGGGCCCACACAAGTCTCATCTGTATGCAGGTGAACACAGAAGGAAGGTCTGGCAGCATCCATGGAAAAGTTAAGTTTTCAGAAACACAAAAAGCTCAGAAAGGTCGATCTCCACTCCCAAGAGTGGAGGGTCTTCATACAGATTCGAGTGGAGGAGGAAAGTATGATGAAGGGAAATCAGGGACACCATTTTCAGAACTTCCGATGTAGGACAATGCATTCATTGCCTGACAAAAGCTACGAAACTTCTTACAAGCCTTCCTCCGCCCCTAACAGTTCACAATGGGTTGGCAACTCAGAGAGGGGAAGGCAAGGGTTTGCCTGACCACTCACAGCCGCAGAAAACGGGTCAAGAGCTCCCATCCTGGAGGTCCCAATACTGCACCATGCCCCCAGTCTGTATTTGGAACCAATGGGGTTGACTGTTGGAAACAGAAAGCTTTGAGGGTCTTCTAGAAGCCAGTCTCTGAGAAATACGAGGCTAAGGTGGGTTTCAGAAGCGCACACCAGGCTCAATCTTTATTTCTCTACCTCTAACTTCTGGATCAGGATGTAAGCTCTCCACTCCTGCTCCAGCAACATGCTCGCCTGCCTGCTGCCATGATCCCCACCATGGTGATCATGGACTCACCCTCTGAAACTGTAAGCAAGCCACCAACGAAATGCTTTGTCTTCTATGTTGCCTTGGTCACAGTGTCTCTTCACAGCAATGAAAAGTCATTAAGACAGAGTGTTGGGGATGGCGCACAGCTGAGCCGGCACAGTAGGATACATAACGTGTGTTCCAAGGACAGTACCTGGTACTGGCCAGAGGGCGAGCCGTGGTGAGGAAACTGGCTTCAAATGAGGCTGGGAATTGGGCTCATGCTTCCATTCTGATGACTGGATAGAGAAGCTTGCATCTCATTCCATAAATAATTTTTAAACTTGAAAGACTGTTTTTCCTCTTCGGGACAGGCTTTCAAATAGCCCAGACTGACCTTGAACTCTTGATCCTCCTGCCTCCCCTTCTCAAGTGCTAGGATTACAGGACAAGTAGCCTCAGACTGTTGGAAACAGAAAGCTTTGAGGGTCAGTTTGTGTTTAGACAACATGTACTGATAAGAACATCTAGCATGAGTCAGCTAAAACATGATTAACACTGGGCAGCCTGAGGTGCCGTGAGTCAGCACCAATGGCTGATACTAGCTGTCCAGGGAATGCCAAAACTAAATAATATTGTAATCTGTAATGCAACTATTCCTAGAAGAACATCACTTATGTGTGGATTCTGTATAACATGGCTTTGAGGTCAGAAACCAGAGTCCTGGGTCTCCACCAGCCTGCCTGTATAGTGTTTGTCTGTAGGCTTGTGTGCAGATCTGCATGTGTGCCTGTGCCTTGGGTCCAAGTGTGCCGGTGTGTGCATTGGTGCCTGCTGGTGGCTCCCTGCCTAACGGCCTCTGCCCAAAGAGAAGAAAGGATTTCTCATCTGCCTGAGACTCCTTGAAATCTCCTCCACCCCAGGCCTCTCACCTTCCTCCTTCTTTCCTGGCTCTCGAGCTTAGACCTCACACATGCTGTGCTTTAAAAATTCATAAGCAGGGTCATATACCTATGAATTCTGAGAGAAGCAATGCTGGCATCAGCAGGTGTAATGGTCAGTCTTCATTATCAGCCTGCCTAGGTTTAGAATCGCCATGGAAACACACCTTTGAGTTCTACCGAGAAGGGAAGATCCCACCACGCGTATGCACCATCTCATGAGGTGGATTCTGGGATGAAATAAAAAGAAGAAGGAAATGATCTAAGGACCACCATTCCCCTCTCTTAGTTTCCTAAGAGAACAGCTGGCTTTACACCCTTGCTGCTATAATTTCCCCACCACGATGCACTGGACCTCCTAACTGGGACCCAAATTTCACCCTTCAAAGCTGTTTTTTGTCTAAAATATTTTTTTCCTAACAACAATAAAAGCAGCTGATATGGCAGAGTATGGGGTGAGGGTAGCTTATAGCAGAGAAACACCATGAGGGGGAGCTTAGAAATTAGGAGTCCAGATCGATGGTCCAGGTTGCAGTGTTGCCAGTGTTCACAGAGGCAAAGCAGCAAGGCCTGGGGATGAGAGTGCAGATAGGAGCCCAGTTTCTGATGAGGTGGGTGGAGTCAGGGTGGGTGTGGAGATAGAGAGCTCAGGCATCCATCCGACTCGGTGGGTGGAAGGAGCATGTTTGAGGGGGAAGCTCAAGCCGTAAGTCATGGGAAGGCAGTGGCTCTGCCAGTCTCATCCTCACCGTTCACAGTGCGCCACACAGAAGACGCGTGATGGTGCCTGTGGGCCACATGATCAGAAGAAGAGATGCAAAGTGCTTGTTAGGGTTTGGATATGAGGTACGCACCACACATGCTGTTTTCATGTGTGAAAGGTTTGGGTCCCAGCTGTTGGATCGATTATTGAGAGGTGACTGGATCATGAGGGCTCTGACGTCACCAAAGGGTCAATCTATTGATGGGTTTATGGTCTGGCAGCATTATTAGGAGATAACAGAGATTGGTACCTGCCTTAAGGAAGTAGGTCTCTGGCTCTGTGCCTTCCAAGGGTATCTTATTCCTGGTCCCTTCTCATCTCACTCTTACCTCTTCCTGATTGCCATGAGGTCAACAGCCGTGCTTCACCACGCCATTTTACCATCATCTTCTGCCTCACCACAGGCTCAGAAACAATACAGCCAAATACCCGTGCTCTAAGACCACGAACAAAAGAAATCTTTCTTTCTGAATGTTATTGGTGTCTCGTATTGTCACTGTCTCCCAGAGCTGACCAACACAGTGACAGAGAAGGAAAAGTAATGGGGCCCAATGTGTTGCCCTGTTGCAGGTAAGAGCACAGTGCCCCGTGGTCCGCCCTGCTAGTGGCGGCAGCATTTGCCCGGGCACACAGAAAGAGCTAACAGCTGACAGGGTGCCTGGCACCGAAGAGGGAAATGGCTAGTGGTAGAGGTCTTGTCATTTATGCCTGTTCTGTCTTGCTTTCTAGCTAAATGGAAGGTGGGGGCCCAGCGATGAGAGGGTGAGAAGGGCAGACCCTACAGGGGATGAGGGCTGTCAGGAGTCAGCCGCTGAGCACCAAGAGCAGGACAGCGAGCGGGCTGAAATCTATTAGCAGCAGGAAATCCATAACTGGGTATGGGGCCAAGAAAAGGGATTTGCAAGGAAAATTGTATTCGGAGCGTATTTCCTTCTTATCTCAATAAATGGTCTACAGAGTAGGGTTGCTGTGGGAGAAACATGCTGTCCTTTCCCAATCACGCAGTCCCCATGAGTCATATCTGCTGTGTGTACATAAGGAGAAATACATTCAATACTCCCATCCAGAACGCAAGGTCTCACACTCTCGGGTGTGGAGGAGTGAGTCCTCAGGACAGCCTCTCTCTTCAGCCGGGCCAGTTTTCCTCCCAATGGCTCCCTGGAATGTTTGATTCTGGACAAAGTCAGCATCTTCCTTTTAAAAAGATTTGTTTTTTTTTTTTTTAATTTTCTTATTACCGTCTATTTATTCTACAAAATAATAGATTCCACCATGACAGCATTATGAAGGATTTGATCCTATTCACCCCTCCTCGTTATCCTTTCTTGCCCCCTCCCACTGATCCACATCTCCTTCCTTTTGTTTTCAAATATAGGTTCTGAGTACGATAGAAAAGATGTAATATTTGTCTGAATCTGGCTTTTTTTTCTCCCAGTTTTCATGTTGCTCTCCATCCAGCCCCATCCATTTTTCTGTGAATGACATCATTCCTTTCTTCCCTGTGATGTGTAAAGCTCTATTGCAGCACACGTATATACCACGTTGTGTGTGTCTGTGTGTATTTTATATGTGTGCATGCGTGTGACTTGTGTGTGCATGTGAGTGACTGCTGCAGAGGCCAGAAGAAGGTGTCTTGCCCTCCTCTGCCACTCTCTTCCTTGTCCTCTGAGGCAAGGTCTCTAGCTGAAGCTGAAACTCGTTTATTTTTGACTAGGCTGGCAGCCGGCCATCCTGTCTTCGTTTCCTAAGTGTGGGGGTTGCAGGTGTGCACAGGATCACAAGCAGCCTTCACCTGAGAGCTGGGCTCCCCATCCTCACACTTGCAGAGAAAGCTTTCTCAACCCTGGAGCCGTCTCTCCAGCCGTCACGTTGTTGCTCCTGTTTCTCTGTTGAAGGTTATCTAGGTTGATGCTCCGTGTTAGCCATTATGAAGAGTGTTGCAGGAAGCATGATGGACAGTGTCTCTGCGGTACCCTGAACTACATTCCTTTGGGTAGATACCTGTGAATGGTATATGTGGATCATAGGGCAGTTCTATTTTTAGTGTTTTGAGAAATCTTCTATGGTTTCCATAGCGGTTTATACTAATTTACATTTCCACCAACAGTGTAGAAGGGCTTCTACTCCCCCTCATCTTTCAGCATTAGATTTCTTGATAGCAGCCATTCTGTCCTGGGTGAGAAGAATTTTAATTACAAGATTTTTATTAATTTTTGAAGGTACATTTTATATTGAATTTTAAAATTATACAGCAAAATTAACTATTCTTTTCTTTTCTCTCTAGTTCTATGCATTGTGCACCTACAGGGTCATGGAAGTCCCCTAAGATCAGAATGCACAAGAGTTCCACCAAAAAGAAAAAATTCTTCTAATGTAGTCTAAAATCTACTACTACTGTATCCTCAAGCCCCTACACAATCCGTAAGTCCCCATCCCACTGACTTGTTTACCATCTGAATTATTCTCTCTTTTTCAGAATAGAAAATAAATGGTATTCTAGTATCTGTGGTCTTTTGAAACTGGCTTCATCCCCCAAGCAGTTGCCTTTCTCGCTAGAGCCCACCACAGCTTTAAAGTCCGTAGTATCCCATGTTAGACATGGACCTCAGCTTTCTCTCCTGCCCCTTCAGCACATCTTGCACATCCTAGGTTTCTTGGATCAGCACCCCTCTTCTCTATAGGTTTGTTTTTTCCTCTTCTTGCTTAAATTAGTGTTTACGGAGCACTTTCCCTACACTGGACCCCAATTTCATGACTGAAGACGCACATTTGAACAAAGCAGATGGCTATCATTTCTGAAGCTTCAGGTCTAGTGGGAGGAGGGAGGCACTCTACAATACACACATAGCATGTCATATTAGAAGGTCACAGAGCGGGGAGAGGAGGGTATGGGACAGGTCTGCGGTTTGGAAATGGAGCAGCAGGTTAAAGTCTCATAGAGAAGGGGGAGAAGGGGACGTTAAAGAAAACCCTCATAGAAGAGCAAGCAACCACAGTTGGGACTCAAAGGAAGAACAGCCCGCCTGGCAGAAGGGCAAGGCTACAGCCTTTGCTGGAGAAAAGTAAACAAAATGAAGCATTGGGCACTTGTCAGCATAGGTGACCCCACCAGGACACTGTGCCTCTTCCATTCTCTTGTTGCTGCAGAGAATTCAGGATCTTTGTCTCTTACTTGCCTCCCAGTGGAGGCCCAGAAGAGGATGCAGGCTGGCATCCAAGGCCTCCAGGAGCTCTTTCCTAAAGGCCTCCTAGAGTCAAGCAGAAGGCACTAAGCCTCTCCTGTCCCACAGGCAAGACTTCCAAATCTCATTAGCATTTACAAAAGTGGAATTAATCTTCTCTTGGTAATCTGGTGGTTACTGATTTTTATTTTTAACTCTTGTTTCACACAGATAAATAAAGTGTCTGCAGCAGCATAGATGTCCCCAGGGGTGGAGAGGAAGTAGGGGGGCAGGACATTCAGACAGGATCGAGAATCTTCCCCTGACTCCACCAACAGGTTCCAGAAGCAGAATAGGAAGTGAGACAGATCCGAGACATTCATCCAATCATGAGCAGGGAGGACCCCTAAAAAACGGCAGAGAAACCTGAACCCCAACACCCCAATTAGACCCATATGCAGCTGGTGGAAAGAACTCTGATTCATCTTAATCACATGCAAGTTAAAAATAAACATCAATAACCAACAGCATGGAGGAAGGAGTGACATTTTGAAATGCAAATGAACTAGGAAGTCCCCAAGCCAGACAGGAAGACTCACTCATCCCAGTGCCCCCATGGTTTGCATGGCCTGCAGATAATTTTTAGATCACACCCAGACCCCACAGCTCTTGGGACCAGGTACCTAATGGCAGCTGCTCATTTTCCAGACCAGGAACTGTGATGGTTTATTACACGTGGGGCCTCTACAGCTAGCAAGGCTTTCGTGGGCAGATCTGGACACTGGGAATAGAACACAGGAGTTTAGATGGATCACTTCTCGCAGTGAGGGGACATGATGGAGGCACATCAACACTGAGTGACACCTGGCACACGGTATTGCTCAGCTTGTGAGTGGTTTTCTGGTATTCACTTCCTATTTCCCTCAGAATACAGACTCCAATATTGACATCAATTAATCCAAATCACAGAAGGTACGAGTCTTGGTTAAACATCAAGTAGGATAAGTTTAGCACACTATATAATAGGCATATTGTCTGCTTCTTTCTTCCAAATCAAAACACTCCCTCCTGGAGGGAGGGGTTTGGATGCACGTGGGATCCAGGAAGCCAATGAAGCTTACAAGATCCATTGTTGATTCACACTGCCCCCCCATACCCCACACCCCACATTACCAAAGTGGTAAACTGTTGCTGGGGAGGAGGTTTTGCAGGGGAGCTGCCTGCAAGTAGAGCTGGGAGCAGGAATGAATTTATTATGAGTCATCACCATTTTGAGGTCGGCCCTTTCCAGGATGCAGGCACCTATGAGATGCTCACGTTCCTAAAAGTAACCCCAATAAATTCATTAGTCCACCAACTACGCTTGGGCAGGAAGATTTCCTTGGTCTTTCATCAGTCCCATACCTGGGGTGACTAGTTGTTTGTGTTCATGTCACCCCAGAAAAAGGCACACAGCAGTCATCAAGGTATATATGAGAGCCTTATATACAGCTGCACGTTAGCTAATCCAGGACCTCATAATACAAGGTATACAATGTATGCACATAATACAAGGTTGAGCGCATACAATTATAACAGGATAAAGATCATCTCCCCTTGCCTAGTGACGTAGCTGTCATAATGTCATGTGAAAGATATTCCTCACACACTTAGGATGTTAGTGCATAGCCAGCTGTAGAAAATCAGAGCGTGAGACCGAAAACGGTGACGTACACCTGGAATCCCAGCATACAGGTGGCTGAGGCAGGAGAATCCAGAGTTCATGGCCAGCCTGGGCTCCACTGTAGGACCTTATCTGAGAAAACAGAATAAAACAAAACCGTATAACGCACACAATTGTTTGTAACACGTAACGCTCGACAATGATAATAAACAGCTATGTTGCTGACGTAGGTATTTACTTACTATACTTTGTGTATTTTTTGGTGGGAGGGTATGTGTGTACAAACATGTTGTGGTGAGTTGTGTGTGTGTGCATGTGCACAAGTGCGAAGGTCAAAGGTAGATACCAGGGGTTATCTTCTATCTCTCTATCTCTCCCTCCACCTCTTCTTTTTTTTTTGGCAGAGCCTCTCACTGAAACTGAAGCTCATCTACTTGACAAGACACTAGCTGGCCAGAAAGCCCCTGTCTCTGCTTCCACAGCAGTGCTATCATAGGCATGAACCACCATGCCTGGTTTTCTACACGGGTGCTAGGGATTCGAACTCATGTCTTCATACTTGTCTAACAAGCATTTTACCAACTGAGCCACCTCTCCAGACCCCCTGTGCTATACTTCCCATTGTTATTTTTTCAAATTTCACAGTAAAATGTGACATACCAGTATCATCCCCATGAATCTCATGCTTACTGTCTCTTATGATTGTATCAGGAGACCGTGCTAGTAACGGATGCCATCTAGTTGTGCCAGTGTGCTCAAGTGTGCAAAATGACAGAATCACTTAACAGCACAGCTGTCCCCATCAGTAAGTGGTACATGGCCGTATATGAAATAATATACTCCAACTCCTGTTTACACGGATCTTAAAATCAAGTAGGGGTTTTTATAAATGATCCATTGATCAGGAGGGAAGCAAGTGGCCCATGGGAGACTGTGTGGACCACTTCCTGATAGACATTGCTGTCTTGCTTGTATCCTGCCCTGCTTGGAAGTAGCCACAAACGGGAGAGGAAGAAGCAACTGCCATAGACTAGGCATCTCCATCTACGGACATTGTGTTTAATCTTCACAGCTACCTCTAAGGATTAGTGTTCTCATTGTCAGATGGACCAATCAGAGCTCAGATAAGGTAGCTTGACCAGGCCTGGGAATTCTCAAGGCTCCTGACAAGGCACCGGTTCAGAACGTTCACTCCTGCAGGCTCAATGCACTCTGGAGTTCCCAAAGTGTCTTCTGATGGAGCTTAATCTTGCCAAGCCCTTCTGAGATCACAATACTTTTGTTAGCATAAAACCCCTGAGTTGCTTTCTTTTGTGTCCTCTCCACTTCAAGCTTGCCTTTCTCTGCTCAGGTCCTGAGCCTCGGGGCCTGGCCATCTACCTAACATTGTCATTACCACAGCCAGCCAAGAACAGAAAGCCACTGTCCACCAATGGGCTGGGTCACCATTGGCCCAGAGGAGACCAGGCCAAACTTAAACCGCAGAGAAACTTCATCATCTGGTTGCCGGTGTGGAGGAATCAGATGCAGCAATTGGCTGATTAAGAAGGCCACATTAACCCCCAGTCAAAACAACTCCTTCAAACAAGCTTTGACAAAATTGTCACATTAGATGTATCTGAATGAAGTCAGCCGGGCAGCTGGCAGAGCACAATTCTGCATCATTTTGACAGCCTACATTACGAAGCTGCAGGCACTACTGGGAAATCCTCCAAACTAAGCCCAAATTACAGCCAGTACCACATATTCCAGCCGTGGTGGGGTGAGAGGCAGCCAGGGGAAGCGTGGAGGGCAAATAACGGATGTTTTCCTCCTATCTCTTACTTCACTTAGAGTGGAGCAAGGTACTGCTGCCTGGTGGGAACATAAAAATGGATGTTCATACAATTAGAAAGCCTTCATTATCTAGCCTGAGCCTTGCATTTCTCCAGGGCTAGAAATCTAGTGGCTTGGGAAATGTCTCAGACAGGGGCAGTAAGTCTGAATTTTCAAATCCCTTCTTCTGCTTCTAATGAGGTCTTCCATCTTGGGGAACTTATTCCTCTTCCCTGGCCCTCTACTTTCTTTCCTAAGGACCAAAGGACTACAGTCAATGTTAAAAAAAAAGAAGAGGAAGAAGGAGGAGGAGGGGGGAGGGGGAAGGAGGAGGAGGAGAAGAAGAAGAAGAACCTTAGAAATCCTCAAACACAAATTGGTTCACAGGACTTTCCAGTCCTCACAGGGAATTGAACAAACTCTACTTCTAGGCTGTATATAAACTGGCTTACAGTGCTAGCTCCCGTTGGCCCCTTTACTCACTGGCTTGCTTTTTTCCTGCACATTAGCAACTAGGGAGAAAAGAAAGATGCTCTGGAAAGAGCCCAGAGTGTCCATTAGGTGATTGTTATTATGTTGGTGCCTGCTACAATGATATAAGTCTGAAGTCTTAATAAAATTTAACATTTTCCAATTAGCTTTTGCTTAATTAGCATCATGAATATTCAAAGTCCTTATGCCCTTTTTGCATCCTTCCTCTCCAGTCTCTCCTCACATCAGCTGCTATATCAGACTGAGCTAGTGACACTCGTCAGGAGTGGGGGTATGGAGATCTCCATGTGCAGAGGGCCCTAGGTGTCCTGTTCCCCGCTTCTCTTATACTTCCTGGATCAAGAGGCTCAGGCTGTCAGGTTTTCCCATCATCAAAAACGCAAGACACACTGGTTTCCTTACTTGCCATGCAGTTGATGAGAATGTTTGGTAGCAGAGACAGGAGGATCTCCGTTAGTATAAGGCCAGCCTGGTCCACATAGCCAGTTCCAGGCCAACCAAGGGTATAAGGAGGACACCTGCTTCAAACAGACAAGACAAAAAAAATGCTGAACATGAGAATTGAGGGAACTAAATTTAAGTACCCCCTGATGAGTGGTGCATACAATTAATCCACCTACTTCGCAGAACAGGCTGTGTCGCCAACAATAGGCAGCTGCTTCCCCAGGGAAGTCTGCAAGCCTGAGGATTCCCAAAGAGGAGCAGGATGGAGGTGGTACTGCTGCCATGGCCAGGCCCTGCACCAACCCTTTTGACAGTGATGGTCTTGCAAGGACAGCTTACAAGGATGGGTCTCGCTCAGACGAAAAGGGGACCGAGACCCTACACCCTGGTCTGGGGAGAAGGAAGGTGTTTCTGGGTGCGACTAGCAGTGAGTTAGTGGATTCAGGAAGGCAGATGCCTCTCCAGTATGAGCTGGCCTCGACTGGGTCACTGAAGACAAAGCAGAGGAAAGTAAGCTTAGCCTCTTCTACCTGCCTGCCCAGGTTGGGCCATTGCATCTCAACCCAACCTTTGGGCTGGGATTCACTCCCTGGTTTCCCAGATGGTTGTGTTTTGAGGAGAACTACGCCATCGACTTCCCTGAATCTCCAGCTAACAGTGGGCATTATTGGAACTCCTGGTGAGGCAAGCCCTCCGAACACATCACTTCTGACACATCTCTCACACATTGTTTATGCTTCCTGAGGTCTCTGACAAGGTGACCCACCTCCATCCAGGGCTCAGGAAGTAAGAGTAAACTGACAAGAGGGCCGGCACTGAGCAGACCCCAGGCTTTCAGCCAGTCTGAGCCAGTTTCAATCTACAGGACAAAGAGGGAGCAGGGGCTGGAATTCATGGAGGAAAAGCCATCTGGACACATTTCATCTAGGTTCATTATCAGAAGCCCAAAGAATGTAACATGCCCATCAGTTTGTAGTGATCAGTATTTCACAATTAGTAGTTTCCTATCATGTGGCAAAATTTAAATATATATACTTCTACTTACCGGTTATACTGCAATGAACCTGAGATCAAAAGAAGATTTTGCTTTTTAAAAATCAGAGTACATTTTATCCTTTGAAAATTCGATTCTTTTGCCAGGCGGTGGTGGTGCATGTCTTCAATACCAGCACTTGGGAAGCAGAGGTAGGTGGATCTCCATAAATTTGAGGCAAGCCTGGTCTACAAAGCAAGTTACAGGACAGAGAGGGCTACACAGAGGAACCTTGTCTCATAAAACAATAAAATAAAATAAAATTCTTGCTTTAAAGGGGGACTATTTAGCTCATTGCTGAAAATTACTCAAAAATTGATGTTGAAGTCCATGTAGAACCCTCTATAAACTGTGTGTACATATATGGACACACATACGCACATGCAAATATGTATACACACATGTATCCCCCGCCCCCCGTTTCTGCTCTCAGTTTCTCTCAAAGGCATGGTAAGCCTTCCATCTTGAATCATGAGCCTTCACAAAATGGACCGTCATCATAACTCAGATACGATATAGCTTTTCTGCAACCTCTCCTTCTAAGTGTTTAAAAGTGAAGCATTTATCCAACAGAAAACATTCTCCCGCAACCCCGGAGAGTCCGAAGTTAGTCATAACCCGATTGTGAGTGCCTCTGAGATGAGTAGGAGGAAGGCGGGCCAATGCTATCTGAGTAGCCAGAGCGGCCAGAAGAGTAAACACCCAGGATGAGACAGCAATGGAACTAGAAAACCAGGATGCCCGTCTGTGATGAGAAAATCAGGGATACCTGAGGGGTTGATGCAGAAGCTCAGAGGAGAGCAAGGGAGAGCCCGGGATGGGACTAAGAGGGGAGCGCAGAGAAGAACTACCCTGCTGGCATACTGTCCCCAAGAAGCCCATGGGCTCATATGGTTGGCACAGATCAGACAGGATCCTGGCTTCAGTCTAGGCTTGACTGCAAAGCCCCCAGAACGTTGGTGCACTTGAAAGCATTCACAAAGAAAATGAGCTGTCACTCCTATCATTTTCAGAGCCCCTGTCTATGCTTTCTTGTTTGGTTGATTGATTGTTTGGTTTTGTTTTTTTTGGACACAGTCCTGCTATGTGGCCCAGACTGGCCTCAATCTCACAATCCTCCTGCCTCAGTCTCTCACATGCTGGGATTACAATCACGTGTTACCACACCAAATGTAACTATGTTTTCTTGAAAGAAGATGGGTTATATTGCAAAGCAGCTGCCCTCAACTCTGTTGCCTTGGTATCTCACTCACCACATCCACAGGTTGTCCATTCCACCTGTGTCTCCCCCAGGCCTTACCTTTCGCCTCCTGAAAATCCTAAGTGCATAGTGACTACCCCCACAGTTGTATAATATAACCACAGTGAATACCATGGAAACACTTGTCCATCCTCAAGGTGGTATTGTTCCCTCTGCAGTGAAACACGCCAGGGGTCTCCATTTCCTGGGCATAGCAGTAGGTCCTAGGAATTCCGGTGTGAACTGTTCAGATCCTAGCTAATGGATTGCTTCAGCAAGAGATGCACAGACTACAGCCCGCTTGACTTCATCAATAACAGACAGCCCAGGCAACCTAGCAGGAGAGCAGGCTCAGGCAGAAGCCTGCCGGGTCTCTAGGCAAAAGCTGAAGAGACAGGGATGTCTGCTTTGTGCACCACTTCAGCCTCCCCACTGAGTCAAAGCCTGCCCCTGACTTGGTGACAGATTGTACCACTCCCAACCCACCGTCTGGCTGTCTCCCTGCCAGCACTGGGTCTTGGCTCCCTCTGAGTCACCCTGACCCCAGCTGCCACTCGCTGTCAGCAGGCTCTGTCAGCCACACCATCTCCTTGTTAAGTGACAGCTCTGCTGCCTTACTGTAGCCAGGCGGCACCCGATGTCCTTGAGTATCACCTGCCTGCAGTTCATGATGTACTGTCCCACCTGCGAGGGCTCTGTTCACCTTCAGTGGTCGGGTGTTCTCTACTGCAAGATCCCCACCAACTGGGAACCCCAATTCACTCTACCCTCTTTTCTCACAGCCACGAGGATAACCTCAGTGGATCTCTCGGCCTTTCCAAGTAGTTTCTCTCTTCTCTAGAAAAGTAATCATGGCACCTACTTAGCTACCTGCGAGATAGTCATGGAGATGAAATTGGTCCTTGTTTGTGACAATTGTCAGCTTTGCAAAGAGAACAGCACCTATAGATTCTAAGATAATGTTAGAATGGTATTCCCAAACGGGCGGGGATAAAGCTGAGATGAAAGGAGTTTTGATAATCGAGGACTGTCTGCTACCTTCCACCAAGAGTTCAACTGAGTCACTCCCAGCTTACTCCAAAGCTCAACCCCACAGGAGGGAAATTAAGGCCTCCTGCAATCATGATGGTTAAATTTACGCTTAAACTTGATTGACTTGGGGTTAGTAGTGTGGCTTACAGGGTAAAATCACTTGTATCAAAACAATGACGACAGGAGCTCCGTCCCTGGAACCCACATGGTGGAAGGAAAGAACCTGCCTCTGTAAGCTGTCCTCTGATCTCCACACTTAACACTGTGGCACATGCGCGCGCGCGCACACACACACACACACACACACACACACACACAATCAATAAGTGTAATATTTTTTTTAAAAAAAACTTGCATTTGGCCAAGCATTGTTCTTCATGAGTCTTGCAATGTCTCTAGCTGTTTTCTGTTTGAGCTGGCAGACTGGGTATAGGAAGCTACATTCCCCAGTGTGGCTAGCTTCCTCCAGACTGGACAAAGCAA
The DNA here is from genome assembly GCF_014885135.2 of Alexandromys fortis. Taxonomy (NCBI): domain Eukaryota; kingdom Metazoa; phylum Chordata; class Mammalia; order Rodentia; family Cricetidae; genus Alexandromys; species Alexandromys fortis. The sequence goes on from NW_026067994.1 coordinate 4,687,959, forward strand.
CCAGGCTGCCTCTCACTAAAAAGAAAAAAAAATTCCTTCTGCCTGATTTTCTTCAAGTCAAGACACAGGCTTTTTCCTGTGTTCACACTTGAAATGAAACAGCAGCCATTTCTGAGCCTCTGGCCTGCCCACCATTGACCCTCAGATGGGAACTAATCCAATGGTTCTCCAGCTCACTGGCTGCAAATCTTTGGATGTCTCATCCTGCAGAACTGCACCAACTCATCCTGCTAATAAATACATTCAGACACACACACACACACACACACACACACGGTATGTGGGGGTTTCTCAACTTAAGATAGGCTATGTCTCATAAATTTATTATAAGGTAAAAAGCAGTATGTTGAAAATACATTTAACACACCTAACCTGCTCCACAGTGTAGCTCAGCAACAGTGCCCTCACAACTGTAGCTGACGAGGAGCTATCTCAAGAGAGTATTCTACTGTGTGCCACTAGCCCTGGAAAAGATTAAAATTCAGAATTCTAAGCACAGTTCTACTAAATGCATATGGTTTTTGCACCATTATAAAGTCAAACCATGGAAGCTGTGACCATGTGGGGTTGAGTGTGTGTGTGTGTGTGTGTGTGTGTGTGTCCTGTAAGCATATACACACAGTGTTGGTTCTATTTCTCTGGAGAGCCATGACTAATACAGTGATTTTCCAGGGGTCCTCGTGAGGCAGTGTGTGGGAATGGAAATGGTTATGGGGATTTTTCTTGGTTGTCAGGATGAATTGGGAGAGGAGGTGCTAGTAACATTTAGTAGGCGAGGGCTGAAGATGCTTAAATGTTACCTAATATCCATGCCTGTCTCACCCAAAATGCCAGCAGGGCTCCATTAAAATGGTGTGACTGGAGCCTCTGCCACCTTCTCCAAGTTCAGCCCTCCACTCTTGCCATGGCTCTACCACAGTCACACTGCAATCCTGATCCCTTTTCTTTTTCTCCTGGAGTACTTGCTGCCTGGGGTTTTGCATTTACTACTTGGGAAAGTCTTTCCCATCCCTCTGCCCCTAATGGCTAAGTTTGGCATTTGGTTCTTTCTTGGCGATCAGATCTCAGGTCCAATAGCATCCCCTGACCAACTCACTTCAAAGTGGTCCTCCATCACAGAATCAATTCATCCATCCCTTTTACCTTCTACGGAGCATCCAATTCTCCAGAAAAGGCATGTTCTTTGCTTTCTTCTTCATTATTAGAATGTAAACCCCATGAAGATCAGCATCATGTTGTCATTTCTGTATTCCCAGAGGAAACCCCTTCAATTGTGCTTTAAACCTAAATCGAGGAGCTCTATACTGTGCCTGGTGCTGTTCTGGGCAGCAAAAATGCAAAGCTGAATAATCTCCACACCCACTGTAGGGGAGAGGATAGCTCTAGGATGCATTTATCAAAGCCACCTCAGGCCTGGCATTCCTGGGAAGGAGCAGTGAGCCTCTAAGGGGCGTTCTATGACAGGCCCTGCCTCTGTTCATAGCAGTGCTAGAGGCCGCTCCCCACCTCCAGCCTTCACAGCAGAAACAGTTCTCCATCTGCTCCTATGTCACCAGTTCTTTCCACTGGGGCTGAATACTGTCCCCCTTGAACCCTACTTGTCTCCAGAACTTGGACTGATACTGTGCTGGTGACTACAGCAGGCACCTATCTCCTGACAGGACCCACCAGCCCCAGTCTGCCACGATTTTCATTCCAGAGCAATTGGGTCTGTTCTACCTCTCAGTCCAACTAAACAGAGCATGCTCTCCAGCTCGCTCTCTTTCTCTCCCTCCTTCCCTCCTGTACCCCTCTCCACAAGCAAGGTTCCAGAACCAGCCTGCCTTGTGCTCAGACTCTCTTAGCTTCGGATGGGCTGACCAGCCTCCTGCCAGGATTTGGCAAAGAAGAGTGCTTCCAAAATGAACTGATGTTCAGCTTGATCCCAGACATCATCTCCTTACTGGCTGTCCCAGTTTGCTTCTCTGTTACTGTGAATAAAACACTAACCAGAAGCAACTTGGGGGAAAAGGTGCTTACAAATTACAGTTCATCATAGAGGAAAACCAAGGCAGGAACTCAAGACATGAACCTGGAGGCAAGAGCCATAGGGGAATGCTGCTTACTAGCTGAGTTTCCATGGCCCAGTGGGCTTTCTTTTACAACTCAGGACCAAATAGCCAGGGGTATCGCTGCCCAGAGTGGGCTAGACCCTTTCACATCAATCAAGACAATGTCCCACAGACATGCCCACAGGTCAATATGACAGAGGCAATTCCTCTGCTGAAATCCCTTCTTTCTAGGTGTCTCTAGTTTATGTTGACTTAATAAAAACTAGCCAGCACACTGGCTCTATGGTCACCCCAGACTCTGGATCTCAGCAGCAGGTCTTTTATCTGATGGCACATCTGGAAACTGAGTTCTACAGCTGTCTGCAGAGCACAGTGAAACCACAGAAGCCTAAGAAGAAAATACACTAGGAAATGTCAGTGACAGGCCAACCAGGTCCGCATGAAAGAACCCTTTTTGCTTCAACATGTGGTATCTATTCCTTGCTTTTATTTTCTACTTTATCTTTCTTTTGTTTTATACCATCTTTTAGCACAGGGGTTGAGCCTAGTATTATGCAGATGTTAAGCACATTGTCTACCACTGGGCCACATTGCTTGCCCTTGCCTTTAATTCTGACATCATCTCCAGAAACTGTTTGTTTAAAATGTGAGTGCCATTATTAATAAGCAACTGTGTGTGTGGAGGGGGGGGGGGGTAAAGTCTCAGTATTGCCACAGCAGTGTCTCATGACACTAAGAGATCAGACACGGGGGGAAATGAAAACAAGAGTAGAGTACAGGAAAGAAGAAAGAGTGTTGGAAACAAAGGTTGTTGTTTTAGAGTTGCAAGGCACACCTATATGATATTCTTTCTGGAAGAGAGCACACTAGGGAAGGGTCTCCAGATGTTAGTCCCGGCTGATTGCCTTCTCAGGAAGCTGCATCCTTGCCCTGGCTCCCTCTGAGTGAGAGGACCACCATCATCCCTCCCCTTGGGGATGATAATCTGATCATTAAACCCTGCAAAGTGTGAAAACTATTATTTTTGTCTTAGCTTTGATGACACGCAGCTGAAAATATTCAAAGAGAATTCTCAAAATAAAAGGGGCAAAAGGCACAATGAGAAACCATAAACAGCCATCCTCAGTATCCATGGGGAACTGACTGCAAGAATCCTGTGGTGCCAAAAACCACCCATGCTGGAGCCTTTTCTATAAAAAGGTATGGCATTTGAAGGTAACTAACCCAATGGTCTCTAAACACAACTACACACACACACACACACACACACACACACTATAAAAGCAGTTGTTACACCACATTGTTTAGAGAATAATGACAAGTACATGTTCCATACAGGAGAAACTCTCTAGCTATAGATAGATGAATCTGCAGGTACAGATGCAGGGGTTGACTGTATAACTGTCTTCTCCAGGTAGATATTGTTCTGCGTACTGAATAATTTATAGGTTTCTACAAGATTTTCAAGGGTTTAGAGAGATGGTTAAGCAGTTAAGAGTACTTGTTCTTGCAGAAAATTCTGGGTCTACTCCCAGCACCCACATGGTAGCTCACAACTGTCTATAACAACAGTTCCAAAGGAATTAATGCCCTATGCTGGCCTCTGTGGGCAGCAGGCACACACACAGATATAAAATTGAGCAAAACATGCATATACATAAAATATCTAAATACATCTAAATTTTTTAAAGTTGTCAAACTCCTATTGTTTTACTATGTTATGATGTAATTTACAAGTGCAAATCAGTATACCCTAATAACACAAGTAAATTACACTGTAGATTAAAGCTACATTTTCTGATACTATATGCTTTTATTTGATTTACATGTTTTGCTTTTGTTCATTTTTACATGTATTTATTTTTATTTTGGGTGTATATGTGTGTGTGCATGTGTATGTATATGTATGTAGGGATAATGTATGTGTGTAGACATGTGTGTGTGTGTGTGTATGTGTGTGTGTGTGTTTGTGAGCATGCACATGTGTATGGAGCTCAGAAGACAACCAGCACAGTCAAGTTTCCTCCTTCCATCATGCAGGATCCAGGAATTGAACTTGGGTTACATAACCAGGTAACAAGCTCTTTCACTCACATAGCCATTTCATTTAGTGAAATGAAAGTTTTTAAAAGGAAAGACTCATAAAGAATACAAGGTATGTGGTCTAAAGAACTGAGTAGGGAGAGTAACCTAGAGCCTGGTCAGTTTGGTGGGCTAAACAGGACACACTATAGACTTGAGCGCATTAGAGACTTTGTGTGGCCTGAGAAAGTAGGGGATGTGGCTGACATCTTGAAAGTTACGGCTGAGTTTGCCAAGACATTTGACATGGTAAGGAGTGAGACTGAAGGATACAGCTTCCTTCAATGCAACAAAGTATCTTTGATGCAAATATGAATGTTGTCATAGAAGGGGGCAATGGGAATGAGGGTGGTGGCTTTAGTTTTGAACATGCAGCATTAAATACAGTAGCAGTTGCAAAGGACTATTGAATTTTCTCCAATGGAGTCTCATTGGGTATATTAACCACACTTAAGGGCAGGCCCCATGCTTAGCAGGAGATAGTGAACATAAAACAAACCCATGATATTTTTGTAGACGTTTTTGTCTCATATTGTTTGTTTGAACATTTTTTTTGTTTTATTGGTCTTTTGTTTGTATATTTTATGGTTTCTGACTTTGTATTTTTATGATTTGTGTGTTGTATGTTTCTTGGGTTTTTTTTGTTGTGTTTGTTTTGGGTTCTTGTTTTGTTTAATTCTGGTTTCTTTGGTTTTTCTTTTTTGTTTCCTTGTTTGTTATCTAAAAAAGAGAAATAGAGGAAGAAAGGAAGAAAGAAAGAAAAAGGCATGGAGTTGGGTAGGTGGGGAGGGGAGGATCTGGGCAGAATTGGGAAGGAAAACTGTGATCAAAATATATTGCATGAAAAAAAAAAGATGGTAGCAGGGCAGTTAAAGAGCCTGCCATAAAATAAACATAAAGAAAATAAAAAAAAACATAGCATCAAGAACCTGCAGTGGTGGTGCAGCCTTAATCCCAGTACTTAGGAAGCAAAGGCAGGTGGATCTCTGTGAGTTCAAGGCCACCTTGGTCTACAGAGCTAGTTCCAGGACAACCAGGGCTACAAAAAGAAACCCTGTCTAGAAAAATAAACAACAACAAAAATAATAGTAGTAATAAAATAAAAACCTGCCATAAACATGGAAGTCCTCCAGTTAAGCATCTTGAAAAGTCTAGGTTTTACTTCAACTATGAGCTAGCATGGAACCAATCATAGCTTTAGTATTATGGATGCTGGCAACATTCATGACTTCCAGGTCAGAAACAAGAGCAGTGGCCAAAATCAATGTTTCTTAAAGCCCAGTACCTATGAGAGAAGGGGAAAAGGCCAGGCTTCACTGACTGGGAGGCACAGGAAATGCAGATCCTTAAACTGAATGGGTAGTTAGCTTACCTGACGTTGGCCCAGGAGAGACGCTGTTATTATTATTGTGTTGGACCAGAACAAATTTGTCCTTACTCTGGAGGGAGATCTTATCCAAACATCCCAGATAAGACAATGTGGGGAGTGAGAGCTCATGTCTCTGCTCCAAGACTCCTGGAGGATGAACTCATAACTCCAGTCTGGCTCTTTAAGAAGAGGGCTCAGCAGGCAAAAGTGGTATCAGCACACACCTGAGGACCTCATTTCCACTCCCACCTCCATGGTGGAAGAAGAGAACTAACTTCCAAAAATTGTCCTCCAACCTCCGTACGCAACTCCTTGCTAGATGCACTGCCTGCAGTCACACCCATGCAATAATAATAAATAAAATAAAAGTTTAAAAGAGAAAAGTAGGGTGGAGACTATAGCTTAGTGGTAGGGTCTTTGTGCAATATGTACAAGGCCCTGGGTTCAATCACCAGCTCTAAAGGCAGAGGATGGGGAGGCAAGGGGAGGGAGGAGTAAGAGGAAGGTAGGAGAAAAGAAATAGTGATTTAATCTGGGCATCATGGTGAGGATGATGGGACTCAACCATAGAAATCAGTTTATACTCCTTAGGAGTCTCTATTGGTCAGGATCTTTTGAAGACAAGTAAGTTTTTGAAATGAGTGGTTCTGTTGTTGCTTGTTTTGTTTTGTTTTGTTTTGTTTGAAGCAGGATCTCATGTAGCCCAGGCTGGCCTTGGATGTGACATATATATATATATATGAATGACCTTGAACATTTGTCCTCCTAATTTCCATCCCTAGAGAATTACAGGCATGTGCCACCACACCCAATTTTATGCAGGATGGAGCATCTACCAGCTGAGCTAGATCTCCAGTCCCTGAAATAAGAGTGTGATAAAAGGGGACCACAGAGTAGGCAGAAGAGTGGTCACAGCCTGAGGCAAGCACTACCTTTGATTGAACATTAAAGGTTACAGGTTTAGCACAGGTGTGGCTCCTTGGAATGTCCTCTGGGATACAGTGACTTTACCTTGTAAATCGCTCTAAAAACACTCATAAGGATTGTCTCCTGACGGCCCTTACTGCTAGCCAGCCTGCCATTACTCTAACAAACACCCGAGAACAATGTATAGAGAAAAATGGTTTGGTTTTCAGCCTGTGGTGAGACAACAAGTCATGCTAGGAAAGTACGGACAGGCAGCCATTCACCTCTGAGCCAGAATGCAAAAAAGGGGAGCAACTTGAGTCCCAACATCCCCTTTGAAGGCTGCCCCCAGTGACATGCAACTTCTCATTGGGTCTGGTCTCTTAAAGATCTCACACCTCGGGGCTGGAGAGATGGCTCAGAGGTTAAGAGCACTGACTGCTCTTCCTGAGATCCTGAGTTCAATTCCCAGCAACCACATGGTGGCTCACAACCATCTGTAATGAGATCTGGTGCCCTCTCTGGCGAGTAGGCATATATGCAGACAGAACACTGTATACATAATAAATAAAAATCTAAAAAAAAAAAAAAAAGAAAGAAAAAAAGAAAAAGAAAAGAAAAGATCTCACACCTCCTAGCAGTGCTGTGAGCTAGGACAAGGCCACTTCCACGTGAGACTTTGTAGACACTTGTGCAGACTGTTGCTCTTTACCGTGAAATAATGGCCTCTGAAGGAAGAAGTAGAAAATACTACAGACACACCAAATTCGTTAAAGGTATGCCAGCTGAAACCGCTTACATTTCCAATCCTCCGAGATGTGTTACCAGCCTCTGAAAACAGGGAAACATCTTTGTTAGTTTCTAAGGTTCCCTGAGGTCTGGTGACTTTCTCATCTGCCTCCCTTGGTACTTCTAAAGTAAAGCAGCCTCCTTTCCCTCCTTCGTTATGCAGAGCACTGGCCTCATGCAAGGGCTATGGTCTCACTCACTCCCTGTATAATCCTCTTCTGCCCAGTTCCACCTAGCTTATTTGTTCATTTCATCCTGAAATGAATGAAATCTCTGCCCTGGCAATGCTGAAGCATGCATGAGCAGCCTGTATATGGCGGTTCTGTTGAACTTGTCTATACTGGGTTTCATGGTCTAAGTTGATGAGGACGAATGACCTTTTCTTCCTCAAGAGGGCACCAGATCTCATTACAGATGGTTGTGAGCCACCATGTGATTGCTGGGAATTGCACTCAGGACCTTTGGAAGAGCAGGCAGTACTCTTAACCACTGAGCCATCTGGCCAGCCCCCATTTCATTCTGATCTCTACTAAAATGCATTCTAAAAGTCCAGGAAGGCCTTAAGAGAAGCCACCTTAAATGCAAGCATGCTCACACACACAAACCCTCATCCCACCCATTTCCTTCATCTCTACTTGACAGTTCAGTTATTTATATATTACCCATCTTTCCTTCTGACAATGAAACTCCATGGGGGTAGAACCTTTCCCACTGTCCCTCGCTTGTGCACTAAGTTACTAAATGAATGAACAGATGAGCATGTAAACTGGGAGGGAGGAGAAAGAGGATGTAAAAAAGTCAAGGGGGTTCTTCTAACCCATCTTCTTCCTGTCCTCATTCCTCATCTCTGCTTCAGGGTACACCTGTGATCTCCCAGATGTTGACTCAGTGCTGTTTTGCAGGACCTGGGTCTGCTAAACATTGCAGAGCCCTTCTGCGTAGGGCAGATGAAGACGTCAGGTAAAGGTTTATCATGAGGAACAAAGGTGGGAAATAGTCTCCACGCTCCTAGCTCCAGAAGCCAGCATTCTTCACATATGGAACCGTAGCAGTGAATGCCACTTCATTCTGTTTCCTGTTTCCTCCTGGGCCTTTCAACATAACTGTCCCTCTGCCTCATGACATCTTCTCCCTATTTGTCCCATTGTGTGCCACTAGGAATGAGAAGTCTCCTGGTTTGTGTAAAAGCAGAGTTCCCAGTTGGCATTGTCTGTGCATTGTGTTTAGAACACACAACCTGTGGATGGCTTCAAGACAGCACCTCAGGAGGCTACTAAAAAACAAACAACAACAAAACAGTGATCCAGGCAGTGGTGGTACACACCTTCAATCCTATCACTCACGAGGCAGAGACAGGTGGATCTCTATGAGTTCAAAGCCAACCTGATCTACAGAGTGAGTTGTTTTAGGACAGCCAAGGCTACACAGTGAAAGCCTGTCTCAAAAAACGGTAGATAGATAGATAGATAGATAGATAGATAGATAGATAGATAGATAGGTAGGTAGGTAGATAGATAGATAGATAGATAGATAGATAGATAGATAGATAGATAGATAGACAAAATTTTGAAGAGTGGCCTCAGATAGAAAAGGTACCTGTATCTAGATGTTTACACATATTATGAATGAATGAATGAGTTATAACATGATGGCCAATTTTCAGTCAAGTTCAAGTTTCTACTCCGAAACTCCAAGAGAGGTACCTTTGAGGTAAAGCCAAGTCATCTGTCTGCACCCTTCTTGTGACCTGTCTCCAACTGATATAAGTCCTAATAAGAGACTTCAAACAATGTCTCAGACAATTTCAGAGCCCTTGGGAGCTCTGAAAAATGTATAATTAGAGTTTTTTTCAGACCATTTGCTGCTGACTGGGATCTCTAAATGCCAGATTGAAACCTCTTTTCAAAGGTCGAGACTGCTCTTATGTTGCCAGCACTGAGGAAGGGACCAAAAAAGGTGACAGCAGCAACAGACGGGACACCTGATGAGCAGATGGGGAAGCTCAAGTCCCTGGTGCACAACACTAAGGGAGAAGGCAAGGCTCTGCAGACCCATGGTCAAAGTCTGAAGAGCAGAGATTGTAGACACCAGCCTTGGGGATGGGAGATCAAGAAAGCCACTTAGTCTCTCTCTAGAGATTGCCCTGGTGGAGATGCTTGCAAAGTGTCAAAGGACTTCGTGGTCTTTGGGAAAAAGACAAGACCCATTTCCACTGTCAGCTCTGCAACCAACTCACTGTTTTCACCAACTGTTGTTGGAGGCTGCTTGTTTCTTTCTCAATCACCCAGACCCAAAGTAAGGACACAGAAACTGTATTACTTAAAACACTGCTTGACCTATTAGCTTATGCATATATCTAGCTAGCTCTTATATCTTAAATTGACCTGTTTTTATTAATCTGTGTATTGCCACATGGTTTTGGCCTACCAGTAAGGTTTTGCCCAGTGTCCAGTTTCTGTCTCCTGTGGCAGCTAAATGACTTCTCTCTGACTCCACATACTCTCTCCTTCTCTATCTGCTTGGAATTCTCATCTTCCCTATTCCGTGCTGCTATAGGCCCAAAGTTGCTTCTTTATTAACCAATGGCATTCACAGCCTACAGAGGGGAATCCCACATCACCTCCCCTTTTCTGTTTACATAAAAAGGAATTCTCTAACTTTAACATAGTAAAATTATTACATATAAAAACAATTACTAAGTAAGATTCACAGTTACAATATTTATACCTATTTTATTTTTATTACAACTAAGGAAAGCTATAATTATAACCATTTTTAACTTCATACTCTAGAAGGATATAATATTTCCTAAGTAAACAGGAAGTACATTGTAAGCAACTTCCAAAACTCTAGAATTGACAGAGACATCTTACTGCCTGGACAGTCACCCAAACTTATTTTTTTTGTAACATTGGGCACTCATCTTCAGCCTACAGGCCCATAGTATTCAGCAGACTTTTCCATGAAACAGGAAATTTTAAAGACAGTTTCACCTATATTGGTAGTTTGTAAGTCACTTTTTTATGTGTTCTGTAGAATGTCTGGCAGACATTCATGAAGCAGGAACCGAAGGATCCTCTCACCTTTAGGCAAGTTTAGCAGTTATTTTTTTTTTGGGGGGGGGTCTTGTATGTCTAGTTCACACAGCACAACATTAAGCAGTCCAGGAAAGAGCAGTTTCTTGCCCAAATGAATAACAAACTCCATAAAAATCCTCTTTGATGTTCATAATCCTCTTGAAATAGATTAGTGATGCCAGGATCAGCTGTGTCTCATTGTCATGAAAAGTCTTAAGTTCTTAAAACATTTTAAATACCATATTTTGTTAGTCTTTGTAAGGTTTGAAGAATACCTATCCTTCTGAAATATATCTCTGTATATCTAGAAAAACCTAACTAACATGACTACAAACTTGACTATTATAGATGACTATCTATTAACCTGTATTTCTTAATTATATATTCCATTTTTAAATGAGCTGAACAAACACAATATCTAATCAGGAGCAGAAACATATATGTAACAAAATTGACCTTAAATTTATGTCAATATGCCAAAATCTATATCAATGCAAAGTATTTGTCTCTATAGCATAGCCCCCTTTAAATGAAAAAAAAACTTTTATAAACAATATTTGGGAATTTGGATGTAGTTGTCTCCAAACTGATTCCTGCTTTTTTCACGTGAAGTTATTTGGGGGCTTGCTGAGACCTTTCAGACGGTCTTGGTCCATCAAACCACATTAGTCTGGAACGAATCCACAGGTTCTCATCCTCTGTGGAAACAAAAACAAAATATGGCAGAGGCAGTTCAGTGCTGGCTCTGGGACTGCTAGATGGGAGCCATCCTCACCACCTCAACTCTGGGTAGCACTGTACAGCATACAAACCCTTTTTATCTGAGTAAGAGCTAAATCTGCCACATAGAGCAGTGTGGAAATATCTCTGTATGGTGGTGGGAATCTGCCATGCTCTCCTGTCTGTGCACTCCTAGCAGACCTGATCCTGTCACCTGCCCAGGCCATATGAGCACTGAGCTGTAGATATGGTCTCAGCTACTTTCCTCCTGACCCTGAGTGGGTACACAAGCACCTGTACCTGAAGTGGGTGGCAGGCAGCAACCCCACTGAATGAATAGAATGGTATGGGCACCATTCTATTGTCAGAGACTGCTTGTTTGTTTTCCAGCCACCCAGACCTGAAGTAAGCACACAGAAACTGAATTAATTAAAACACTGCTTGGCCTATTAGCTTCTACATATTTTTAGCTAGCTCTTATATCTTAAATTAACCCATTTCTATTAATCTGTGTATTGCCACATGGTTGTGGCCTACTGGTAAGGTTCTGTCCAGTGTTCAGCATCTGTCTCCTGTGGCTGCTACATGGCTTCTCTCTGACTCTGCATACTCTCTACTCGTCTATCTGCTTGGAATTCCTGCCTTGCCCTATTCTGCACTGCAATAGGCCCAAAGCAGCTTCTTTATTAACCAATGGCATTCACAGCATACAGAGGGGAATCCCACATCAACCAACCACATTACCTTGAAGACCACTGAGAAGAACCTGGGGAACACCTGCTGCTATGTGGTAGGTGGAGGCTTACTTCCTCCCACAGAGGAAAAGAGGGTGGTAGCAAGGCCCCCATGCAGTAGGTAATGGGGAAAAGATGCAGATATTGTTTACTTACTCAAATATAAGAGCTGGCAGTGGCTACCTGTTCCCTGGACCAGCTAGAAGTTCTTGGCAGTCTTTCAAACCAAGAATATTCTAGAGTTGGGGGGCATCAGGCCTGTCCATGTGATATTGCTTGGTGAGAAGTTATGCTGGTAGACTATGAAAATGTGTGGAAGGAGTGAGGATGCCGCAGGAACACAGATGAGAGATGAGATATCACAATGCCCTTCATGCTTCTTCTGGTTCCGAAGCCTGGAAGATCATGAAGTCTTCATGATCAAGTGATCTGCTGGAGGGGACCCACCTATGATACCACCACATGGTTCTTCTTTATCACTAAGGCTCCTCCTCTTCTCTTTGTTTTTGAAAGAGGATCTTTTGTGTCCTAGGTTGATCTCAAATATAATAGGTATCCAGGATGATCTTGAACTTCTGATTTTCCTACCCACACTCCTAAGTGCTAGAATTATAGATACTCGCCACCACACCTGGTTTACTTAGTAATGGGGATTGATCTGGGGGCTTTGGGCAGGCTAGGCAAGCATCCTACCAGCTGAGATACATCTCCATCCCCTTACATGGGTTCCTCTAAGGTGATAGATCAGATTGGTTTCCAAGGAGCAAGGGTTCTCTGGACTCTGGACTAGCAGTGCTCAATCAAGGACTAAACTCACTGGGATGGTTTCTGAATCTCTCCCAGCATGTGTGTGCTCGCATGCGCTCAACACCAACACAGACAATCTTGTTCGGACCAGCTTCTGGTCCCAAATCCCTCCCCCTGCCAAAAAATATCTCTAGCTGTGCCTCCTGTTGACAAGCAGATCCTCCCATTGACAAGATCACTCTACCCTGATGTAGAAAGAAGTGGGACATAGGAAGGTACGCTGTGACGGGGCTAGCAAGGGCTAGCATTTCTAGAAGTTGAGGTATGTTAAGGAATGAAGGCAGAATCCAGATGTAGAGGAAAACCAGACACAGCCCTTTAGCCATTTCATTAATGAAATACCACCCACTTTTTAACAGAACTGGGCCCTACCTCCCAAGTTCTACCCCCTCTGGGCTCTGTATGCTCCTATCTCCCTCACTGTACTTCTGAAGGAAATGACATCCTCATGACAACTTTGACAAAAGAACATTTAATTTAGACACAAAAGTAAGACAGACACCCCTTCCTAGGTCTGCCAGCCTTTGTGACTCTGGGGACAACATTAACCCGGTGGAGGACTCTTCCCCTCCAGCTGGTGACTCTGAGCCAGGGGCAGAGGCAACTGCTGGGTCATAAGCGGAACCTGAGAAATCACACTGTTTCCTGCTTTGAGAGCCTCCTGAGCTTTGCTAAGTGCTCATCCACGAATCTTCTGTTTTGATCCTCCCATCAACCTGGTGAGTTCCCAGGAGCCTGATTGGTTCAAGGTCACAGCAGAACTACACTTAGACCAAGCACTCTGCTGGCTCTTCCCTCTGGCCTATTCCATTTCACTCATGAAAACAGCATCGTCATCCGGGGGCTGGCAGGCGTTGGATCATCTGGGCAGATGAGGAAAGTGCCACACGTGTTCAGATAAACACCAAACTGCAGGTACCAGGGACCTGGGATGTGGCCCAGATGTCTTCACCTCCAGGGCTCTCACTTTAGACCTCTAAACTCAGCCTGAAGCTGGAAGGAATACCTTTCAAGACAGACTTTACCTGTGGAGCTGTCGACATGAGCTCAGCAGGTCTCTAAATACCAGCGCTCCTTCCGACTGATACTAAAATATAATGGAGGTGTCAGCTCTTTTAAAACTGCGCTTTCTATACGATTCCCACGTAAGGAAATTCTCAGCAGCCATATGAGAAGGGTAGGTAACCCCAGTGTTAAGACGGAAATGACACCCTGTCTCCAAGACACTACCGCTCAAGGTGGTCGGGGAAGACAAGCGATAGGAGTGTGAGTTCCCCTCAAAATCCTGCAACCGGGAAGCATGTGTGACAGTTCTTGTTTTGAACACAAAGTTCAGTTCTTGATGGAGAATGTTGGAAATGGTCCACACCTGTGGTTTTTCGTCCTCCCTCCTCTCACCAGCTATGGGACCGCGACACCGAACTTCATACCTCAGCTTCGGCATTGCAGAAACAGGAATCAGTAAAAGCCTGTACCCAGAATCTCACACGGATTAGATGTGTAGAAACAAGACAGCCTCTTACAAAGTTGGGCTCTAGGAAATGCCCTATAAATCTTGGCTATTATTACTTCTGTGCTCAGGGAGCGTGGAGAAAGAATTCTCAGACGGACCTTAACCGCGTCACCCTGTCTGATTGTTAAGCAAAAGAAATGTCTAAAGCCTTGAGAGAGAGGCTACTGATCCCTGTTTATGGATGAGGTATTGGAATGACCAGGGCTGGATCTGGGTACCGCTGGAGAGGCAAAGATGAGGATATCGACAGCCCAAGTGGTCATTTGGCAGTCACTCACCATGATGAAGTCTCTGATGGCTTCTGCCTGCTCTGAAGTGGAAGCCCAATGCTTGGGTGACTGCACCAAGTATCATCTGCTTTGCCTGGCTCCTTTAGAACCTATTTTGTGTTACAGCTCTTTCTTTGCCCATGCCTTCGCTGGTCATCTATTTTTCCCCAGAGCTCCCCTCCCTGCTCTTCACTGTCTGGTACATTGATTGAAGCCCATGAAGATTAGGAAAATTCACTTTGATGGAGCCAGCACTCCGCCTAGACAACCAGTACAGACACTGTATTAACTTCTCTTGCAAAGAACTAAATAAACCCTTATGTACTCCAGATAGGATGCTGGTGAAAGACCAAAGGAGTGGCTTACCAGGCCAGCGAAATGGCTCAGAGCGGCAAAGGCGCTTAGAGCAACACCTTATGACTTGAGTTTCATCTTCAGGATCCACATGATAGAAGGTAAGAATCCACACCCACAAGCTGTCCTCTGATCTTCACAGGCTCCAACCACCATACACACACACAAAAAAAATTTAAATTATAATCAACTCTCCCATATCTATCTCGGGAAGCAAGTGTGTTTAATTAGAATAGCTTACTAAAGCATGTATGATACATACAGGCACGTGGACAATTTAGAGTCAGCTTCACCAGCAGCACACCACAGTGGGAGAACATGTTCTCTTGCAGTGACAGCCACATAGACATCCTCCCAGAGGATGTGAGCCTCACACGCAGCCTTGTGAGCTGTTCAGAAGCTGCCTCTGGGCCGTTTATGGGCCATCTTAATCACTTCATGAGCTGTCTGTATTCCTCAAGAGAGACCATTCGTGGGCTTAATATCACAAAACTCTCATGTGGAAATTATGACTGTTCTGATTTCAAGACCATAATGACCATGTGGGACCCAGGGGACAGACAGCATTCCACAGCCTTGGGCTGACCTTTAGAAAGCCATGTGTCTTTGACCACACATTCGCCCAGGCATGGTGTGTCAGCTTCCCCATTCTATAACAGATATAAGCAATAAATCAACTTGAAAAGATAAAAGGTTCCCTTGGCTCACGGTTTGGAGGTTGCGGTTCATGTGCAGTTGGTCCTGTACATCATGTTGGGAGCCTATGACAGAGGAAGATTCTTTATCCCACACCTGAGTGTTAGAGAGGAAGAAATAGGCTTGCTCAAACCATGTAAGAATATTTTGCCACCTGCCCAAGTCATCCCACTAAGTACCACATTTAAAAATCTTCACTGCGATTGTCCCAAAGCAACAAGCACATGTGCGTTTAGGGGACAACTAAGATCCAGACTGTAGCACACAGGCTCACAGTGATAACCTACCAGGAGACAAAGTTTTTGTAAATTTTTCCTCCCGTTGCCCTCATTCTATCCTGCTAGCATTCATAATAATCATAATTGTATTTATTTGTCAATATCTGCCACTTCATTTAGACCCAGTGAGAATAAAAACTGTATTGACATGATGCTCATTGGCACATAATAGATACAAAACCATTATAAATTCTGTGACTAACTGGATGAATGAATGAATAAATGAATGAATAAAAAGCAGTATGGCTAAATTAACTAGGATCCCCATTTAGAATCTGAGAGAACTATTGATCAAAAGATATCTCTAAAGATATCCACAAGAGTTGTAGATACTGAAAGACTTGTATTTGCTTAGATTGTTCAGTATCACATCGTAAATTTCAAAAACAATTGCTACCACCTCAGTGTAAAGGATAAAGATGCACTGTCTGCAATCATGAGGTCCCCAGCAATTGTCCTGACACACATCAGTATAGGACACATTTTGTGAAATTAATGAATGCCTCCAGTTGGTCAGTCTCAACACAGTCTCACTGCTGTATTTAGGATGCAGTCCCACCTCTTTTATCAAATGTTAACTGGTAAAAATATTGTCTGGAAATTACCAGAAAGCTCCTTAGAAAATGTAGCACGTACATAGACCAGAGCCTGAGCATTCAAATATCAGAATACTGAGTATCTTAGCTTCTTTTCCTGCTGTTGTGATGAGTCCTGGGAAAAGCATCGTCAGGGAGAAAGGGTTTGTTCTGATTGACAGTTGAAGGGTACAGTCCACCATGGCAAGGAACTCAAAGCAGAGGGAGAATGAAGCAGCTGGTTACATCACACACACAGTCAGGAAGCAGAGAGAGTTGGATGCACGCTACTGCCTAGCTCGCCTTCTCTAATACACAGCCCAGGGTCCCAGCCAAGGGAATGGTGTCACCCACAGTGGATGAGTCCTCCCACTCCTACCGACCAAGACTGTCTTCCCCAGACATGCCTGGAGGCCGGTCTCCTGGGTGATTCTAGGTCTTGTCATGCTGACAATCGACACTAACTGTGGCACTGAGTTAGGAGAGCTTGCTGTCACCATCTCTTCACAAATAGTAGCGATATGAAGCGCACCACAGGTACCAAACAAAAACCACCACTCAGACCCAGTGTCCACCCTCTCTAGTAACTTGCTCTAGAGAGGTGTCAGGTTCGCCGAAACACCCATCTCTAAAGGGAGTTGTGAGAATTTAGCTACATATTACCTGGCACACAATAAACATCTATTATTATAGTCACATAACCAGAAGGTATCATTTCAGGAGGAAGCTGTTTAAAACTCTGAGAACATTTTCTAGGGGAATGTTCCTGACATCGTTCTATATACAGAAAAGTCAAGGAGTATTTTGAACAATGATGTTTTAATAAGAGTATTCTCCACCAAGCTCCAGTTCTGCCACAGTCAACTCTCCAGTGTGAGGTAGATTCTGATTGAAATTAGAAAAAAAAAAATTTGGCAACAAGAATGTATATTGCAAAACAAAATGTGTTGCTTTTAAAGTGATTTTGGAGCCTCAGTAATTAGTCTAGCAAGTTCCAAAGATACATTCTGTAGTCATCACTCAGTATTTGTTTTCTTTGCTAATCTGCCTTTGAAAAAACTCAACTGGTGGAAAACATGTCCTGAAGCTGCCATGAACTGAAGGGCCCCCCAAGGCCTCCGCTGGCTCTCTGTTGTAAGGAACTTCCCATGGATCCCACGTTCTTTCTTCCTGCCAGGCTGCTCCTGGGTCACTTCACAGCTCTGATGGCTGCTGAAACGAGACAGATGCTGCTATACAAAATAACTCAAGAACATACCAGAGCCTGTTGCTTCCAGCACTTGGAAAATCTGACATTCAAATATGCAAATATTTTATGGCATGCAGAGAGAAAAAAGAGAGAAAGAGCTGGGAAGTCACATTTGAAAAGAAACATACCAGAGATGTAAGCAAACTGGAATTTACACTTCTGGATTATACTCACACTCGTGCTATTATTGAAGGAGCGCATGGAATAGGCCGTGCTTTATCACAGAGGTCTCTTCCATGATCGTCACCTAGTTGCCAGCACCTACCCGCGGGAGGACAGAGCTGTCTGCAGGTGTGAAGCTAGCGCTCTGCCTCACCCAAGCACCTGCTCACACAAAGGGCAGTGAAAGGATGCAGCAGAGAAGCTGGTGAAGTCTTTTTTATCCTATTTCCCACTGCACAGTGTGTGTGTGTGTGTGTGCGTGTGTGTGCGTGTGTGTGTGTCTGCATGTGTGTGTGCGCACGTGTGTGCATGTGCGTGTGTGTATGTGCATGTGTGTGTGCGTGTGCACGTGTGCGCGTGTGTGCATGCATGCATGTGTTGTGCGTGTGTGTGCGCATACATGTGTGTGTGCATGTGTTTTCCAACTACCTGGGTTAAAATATTCCCAGGTCATCTGAAGCTGTGAAGGAATAAACAAAACCCTCTTCTCTTGGGCAGGGATGTAACAAGAAACATACACCAAGTCCCAAGCTAGTCTGGGTCAGATCATTAATAGCTGAGTTGAATTATAGCTTCACCATTTACTAGTTTTGCAAACTGGGGCAGTTGAGACGTTAAATGTCTTGGATAACATGAGTTCTGACACCAAGACTTGCTATTAAATAAATAAATAAAATGCAAAGATGTTGATTTGATGTAAGGGAAACCCTGGTTTTATTCTTTCTTTTCATAATTCCCTTTCCTCTGTGACAAAAGCTACACAATACAACTAGATAAACCACAGTGAGAGAGGGAGCGAGGACCGAGCAGCGCCACATTAACTTCATCAGTGCTGTATTCTAGCTCTCGGACGCAAGCCGAACATCCAGATTCAGATCCATTAGTCCACGGGGCTGTGCTCTAAATTGAAAAACCATTCATGACCCTTTCTTACTTGTACTCAGTCATTGCCTGCTGCACTTAGGAACATGCCCGGATGTCATGCAGCGGCTTGCATTTAGTGAATGAGGATTACGGAAGATGTGGATTCAAAGAGGCAAAGACTTTGGGCAGTGGAGACTAGGTATTGCATGTACAACTGGATGGGAAGAAAAGTCTGAATTTAGGCCATAGAAGATGTACTGAGGCATTAATTCCAATCCAGAGAGAGAGTAAGAGAGAGAGAAAGAGAGAGAGAGAGAGAGAGAGAGAGAGAGAGAGAGAGAGAGAGAGAGAGAGAAGGAAGGAAGGAAGGAAGGAAGGAAGGAAGGAAGGAAAGAAAGAAAGAAGGAAGGAAGAAAATCACCAGGTTAGATCTTAGAGAAGCAGAAATTATCCATTAGATTTCACCTCTGTTAGGAAGGTCAACAGATTAGCCTTATGGAGTAAAACAGGAAGGAAGCTAAGAGGGTGCTGAGTCAGCCGGGTGCTGGGAGGACTGATAGTGCCTATGTGCCCCCCCACCAAGGGTTCAGGTGATTTAACTTGATACCCAAGTTTGTGTTAATGGTATTTGGAGATGGAGTCTTCAGGAAGTGATTGGAATTAGATGAAGTCTTGGAGGCAGAGCCTACATGATGGCGTTAGTGGCTAAGTAAAGGAATAGACATCCAAACTGGCACCATGTCTAGCCACGTGTTGTCTTCTGCCAGGGTATAATACAGCAAGAAGGCCCACACAGGATGTCAAGTAGACATTAGAACCATGCTCTTGAACATCCCATTCTCCAGGACAGTACACTATATAAACTGCCGTTCATTATAAATTACTTTGCATTAAGCATTTTGCTATAGCAATAGAAAACAGACTAAGATACCATATGGGGAGATTGAGCTGGGATGTGGGCAGCTCAGTCACCCCTAAAACAGCTTTCCATTCCAACATTCAAAGATTCAGTGGGATTGTGGGGACAGACAGACACTGGTCACCCAAGACCCACACACGTATAAGACCTTTAGTTAAACGATTTCATCTAGATATCATTTTCTGTGAGGGTGTGTCTGGGATCCTTTACCTTAAGAAAACTATAGTGTTGGTATCATAAATCCAAACTGACAGAGAATGAACCCAGTCTGTGTTTACAGCGTTATTCTGAAGTCACCAGTTCAAGGTTAGTTGTGTCTCACACGACAGACAAAAGTGTTTTTCTGAGGTCCTGTGTCCTGAGCTGTATCGGGGAGGGAGGGGGTCTCCTGCCTTTCTGCAAGCTGTCTGTAGGTGCTGGGTGATGTACTATGGCCTTTACCTCTGATGCGGGTGGCTTCACCCAGCCCCATGAACAGAGCTGCTGATCACGTGGCTGCCCCTTCAAGAAGCTGAGTAGTAGTGACAAAACCCATGCAGGCTGTTTCTCTCCCTTCTCCTTCATCCCCTAAAGATTCCCAAATGGAAGGAAGGGAAGAGAGCCAGGGGAAAAGACTACATATTGCTGCTGCTGCTCTCCCTCCAAACTGACAGCACGGAGCTGATCTAGTCCCCAAGGGTCCTTGGCATCATGCAAAAGCGGATCTGATCTTACAGGCTGGCGCTTTGTGCTGATGCTGTTTGCTCCGGTAAATAATGCAGTCAGGGCCTTTCTGCTCAGAAGCACCTGGCTGCCTCCCTCCAGGGAAAATGCAAGACAGAGACTCAGTGGGCACGGGATGGAAGAGCAGCCTGGACCTTGGCGCCCATGAAAAAGGCATTGTCTGACAGTAGAGGTTGGGGAGGGGGCACTTCAGCGAGCTGGACCTCAGCGCCTGTCACCTAAGGTGTTTCCCGGTCTCGGTGCTCGAGTGAGGTGGCAGGTGTGGGAAAGGATGGAGCAAATCCAATAAAGCGTATTATGCAAGCGGTGGAGCTGCCCAGGGCGAGCTGAGAGGCAAACGCCAAGGGCAGGAGGACAGCATTCCTTTCCCGTGGGCCCTTGCTTCACTGAAAGACAGTCTGCCTTCCACAGCAGCCTAGAACTGCTCTGCTTCACTAAGTGAGGAAGGCTGCAGTGAGATGTGTTGGGCCCTTTCCCTTCTTCAAAAGCTGGGGCAGGAGACAGATGCATGTTCAGTGAGCTTACTTTCCTCGGTGAGAGAAGACCTGGCCAGCTTCGATCCTACTGCTTCGTGCACATTCTGCCACAGGCGGAACCGGAGCCCAAGCTGAAGCTGTTGTAGAGACTGTTTGTCCCCAGTATACACGCTTTCGCTTCTTCTAGCACAATGTCACTAAAGAGAGGAAGCTGCACATCTTCTCCTTTAATGGGAGAAGCAAAAAATCTGAAGCCTCTAAGCTCCTCCCTGATGGCTTAGCAAAGGACCCTTGCTTTCTGAAGGGCTTATGCAGTCTCTCTCTCTCTCTTTCTCTCTCCCTCCCCCACACCGTGTGTGTGTGTGTGTGTGTGTGTGTGTGTGTGTGTGTGTGTGTATCCCTCTCCCTGTCTTCCTCTCTCCTTCCCTATCTCATATGTGTGGAAGCTAGAGACAAAGACACTTGCCAACAAGCCTGATGACCTGAACTCAATCCCCAGGACCCAGCTCCCCTAAGTTGTCCTCTGACCTCTGTGTATGATCAGACACATGCTAAAGAAAATACATATATATGAGAATTTAGAAAAGGTCAGTTATTCCAAAAGAAAACACGAACAAGAATCCCAAACACCGCATAGACAATTCAATCCAGACACTATCTGAACAGCCACGAGATACAGCACATCATCTCAGTGTTGGAGAAAAATGTAAGTTGAAACTACAGCGAGATACCACTACACACCCACTGGGGAAATTAAAATGAGAAAGACTAAGAATGTAAAATTCCCACAGGACTGCAGGAAAAGGGTTTTCACGTGCGGCTGGTCATTGTTCAAAATGCACATCAGTATGGAAAACTTGTCAGTAGCCCTATTATGACTCAGCAATCCCCCACGGCAGCCACACCAAGACTTGCATTAGAATGCTGGGCATAGGGTTTGTAACACACGCTGATGAGCCAAGTATCCACCAACCGCAAAATGAATAAACAGTTACATAGACTAACGAACCAGCTGCCCAGAACAATCGACATGAACCCTAGAAGATTTTTAAGTAAAATCTTTTTTTTAAGGTTTTTTGTTTGTTTTTGTTTTTGTTTTTCGTGACAGGGTTTCTCTGTGGTTTTGGAGCCTGTTCTGGAACTAGCTCTTGTAGACCAGGCTGGTCTTGAACTCACAGAGATCCGCCTGCCTCTGCCTCCCAAGTCCTGGGATTAAAAGCATGTGCCACCACTGCCCGTTTAAGTAAAATCTTTAATAAAAGACATATACATGTAATATGGGATAATACTCATGTAAAGTTTATAGATAGCTACTACTCCCAGTTTTTACAGATGAAAGGCTAGCCAGTAAAATTATGATGGCTTGGTAAGAGAAAAGATAATGATGACCTCGGGGGTAGCAGGAGAGGTGACAGCTGGGGTCCTTATGAAGAGGCAGATGGAGGATATGGCAATGCAGTTGACTTGATTCCCGTTGGTAGACACATAGGTGTTTGGTTTATAACAGATCATTGATCTACACATTTTTGTTCTCAGTGTTCTTCTATTTGCTTGTACATTTAACAATTAAAAATAGTACCTTTTTTAAATTGATTTTTCTGACACAGGTTTGGCATATAGGAGTCCCATCTTAGTTCTAGTTTTACCACCTAGTGACCTTGGGAAGTGCCTTTACCTCTCCAGGCCTCAGCTCCTTTGAAATGTTAGGGAAGATGGTGGCTAGTCAGCTGGAGCAATAGAAGGAAGGCATGGGTGCCCTATGGCACACTGAAAGCCCAGTACAAGCCTAGAATAGATTAGATGGCAGAGAACAGTAAGAGGAGTAGCAGCTGGAACTTCTTGTTCTGCCTTACGTTTAATCTACTTTTCTGTGTGAGTCAGCTTTTGGTTCCTATAAAAAAAAAAAATCTGAGATAAATCAACTTATAAGGAGTAACTGTTTATTTTGGTTCAGCTCTGGGGAGTTCAAGCCATAAGTGGGCCTGGTGCTTTAGGTCTGTCAGGGCACAGCATAGATGGAGAGTTTGGCAAGGGAAGCTGCTCTTCTGAGGGCTGTGTGTGAAAACAGAGAGATCAGTGCCCCATAGCCCACCACCACCACCTTAGAGCTAAGACTTCTAACTAGACCCCCTCCCTCTTTTTCTTTCTATCTATCTATCTATCTATCTATCTATCTATCTATCTATCTATCTATCATCTATCTATTTATCTCTGTTCCTTGCTTTTGGTTTTTCAAGACAGGATTTCTCTTAGAAAAGCCTTGGCTGTCCTGGAACTCTCTTTGTATACCAGGATGGCCTACAAACTCAAAGAGATCCTCCTACCTCTGCCTCCCGAGTGCTGGGATTAAAAGGGTGTGCCGCCACCAATCAGGCTTAGACCCCATCTCTTAAAGATTCCTGAAATTGGGGGCTGGAGAGATGGCTCAGTGGTTAAGAGTACTGACTGCTCTTCCAGAGGATCCAGTTCAATTCCCAGCACCCATATGGCAGCTCACAACTGTCTGAAGATCCAGTTGCAGGGGATCTGACACCTTCACACCAATGCACATAAAATAAAGTTAAATAAACCATAAAAAATATGTTTTAAAAAAAGATTCCTGAAATTTAGCCCCCTCTAGAACCATGACTGACACCTAACAGTGTCAAAAAAGGACCAAGGGCTCTAACATTGAGGCCTTTGGAAAACATCCCAGATCCAAGACATAGTGATTGTTTAAATTGTGCTGAAGCGGAAAGCACTCTGGGTGAAGGAAATGTCTTCTTTGGCACTTAAATATCACATCTTTCAAATGCAATGCACATTATCTACTCAAAGAGGATCAGATCTGCTAGCAGGAAGAACTGGTGTGAACTCAGTTGCCATTGCTTGTTTCTTTCAAGGTAGGGTGGGGTGGAAGTAGTAACAGAGAGGTGGCGGTGGTAGTTGTTGATTTAGGACATCTATGAAGGAACGTGAAGATTCTCTTGAGATGTAGTCTGCTCATCTGTGAAAGAAGAATTGGAGCTCCTAGACCAAAGAGCTTAGGAAGTATTGACAGTTGTTAGAAAGTACCAACACTTCACAAGAAGGAAGGCTGGATCAGAAAACTGAGGGTTGCTTTCCAATAAACAGTCATGGGATCCTACAACTCACTGACTCAAAAGAACCACTGTCTTTTCCTCACAGTTCTGTGGACTAAAAAAAGAGTGGGCGGGGCTCAGCTGAGCACTTCTGTCTCAGGATCTCTTATGTGTTTGCATTGAGGTGTCCACTAAAGCTGCAGTCCCTTGAAGACTTTGCTTGCTGGACTGGAGACCCACATTCTTTACAGGCTTATTAACCACCCCTATCTTGGACACCTGCACGTGACCTGTTCTTGGTCTGGGCTTCCTTGGAGCATAGTCATTCTGGGGATCCAAAACTGAGTGTTTCAGCAGAGAAAGTCAAAGCTCGTTGGCTTTTAGGATCCAGCCCTGGAAGTCGCCTACTACAATTTTCCCATAACTTGTTAGTCACGCTTGTAAACATTAAAGGACTGGGGACACAGTACCTGTAGCTGTCTTTTAGTGTTCAGCCTACCTATTAACACTAAGATCTGGGAACTTTCCCCTCTAATTGTAAGGGCAGCCTTGCCTATTGTAAGAGTTCTGTCTCAGTTCAAACTCTCCCTCTGCCTCTTATTGGCTATATGGCCTTCAGGAACCACTCAACATCTCTGTGGGACTTGTGAACTTGAGAGAGCTACAGAGCCACCCTCACCGGACCCATGTATAGAAGGTGCTAATCCATAGCGAACAAGCTCAATGAATGGTAGCCTTTGGCGTTTTTTCCATCCAGAATTATATATCCGGTCCATTGGTCTTGGGCTCTGGTCGTGTTGTTCTTAACATTTTCAGGCCTCTACACTCTTCTTGGACAGACCATCCTCTTTCCTGGGACCTATGGACCTGGGACCTCTGCCTTCTTCTAGGTAATATGGCCCCAGACACAAGTCAAGACATTCCTGAGTCCAACTCCCAAATCTGCCTCTTACCTGAGGAGAATGGGATAAGTTGCTAGTCTTCCGGGGTGTAGGTTCTCTCCCCTAAAAACGGAAGAATAAGAACTCTTTGACCACAGAGGAAGCATTGATAGAAGCAGCTGCCAGGAAGTCCCTTGCACTTCACAGGTACTTGATGTGTTTGTTGATTTTTAGTTTCCAGAAGAAAGCAAGCCTGAGTCTCAGAGACAGAAGCCAAAAAAAGCAGGTCCTCGTGCCCAATAGAAACAGGTCAACACAACCGTTCCCTTTAACCAGGAAGAAAGAAGTTTAAATTCTTAGTCAATGGTGATGAAGTGAATGTAGACTCCACCCCTGTCTTACTCCTCCTTGATACCTCCCCACCCAGCTCCAGGACCCCTGGAACCGAAAGCATCCTAGACCACCACAGCACCCAGGTAAGGACAGTTTCAACGCCACTTATGTCTCTGCAGTAGTCCACGGTTCTGGGTGCCTCCAGTCCTGCCAGGTTCCTATCAGGTTCTGACTAGGGGTTAGTGGCTTATTTTCTCACTCCGACCACTCTGACATGGTATCCACGCTGAGAATATATGTGGCTACGTTCATGTGTACCAACTATTCTGGGACTCATGAAAAAATTTACAGAAAGTAAAATATCAGGAAACTAGGTGTTGTAGTTAACTTCAGCTGTCAACTTGACACACCCAGAGCCACCCCGAAAGCGCGACCCTCAGCTGAGGAATTAGCTAGATCAGATTGGCCTGTGACTGTGTGTATTTTCCTAAGTGCTAGTTGATGTAAGAGGATCCAGCTGACTGTGGCAGTGCCATCTCGGGGCATACAAACCGGGGCTGTATAAGAAGGGTGGCTGAAGAAGATAAAGGAAGCAAGCCAGCAAGCAGCTGTTCCTCCGTGGGCTTGGCTTCAGTTCCTAACTCCAGGTTCCTGCCTTTAGCTCCTTCGCTGATGAACCCCAATGGGGAAAGCAACCTATAAACTGAAATAAACTCTTTTCTCCCCAAGTTGTTTGGGGTCTGTTTTTATCACAGGAACCAAATTAAGACACAAGGTAGGATCTTTGACGGCGGAGTTACTGACCAGAAGCTGATGTCCCTTTACTCTGTCTGGGTAGAAATTATGGGTATGCAGGGAGAAGCTCTTCAAGTGCTGGGTTTGGGCAGCTTTTTTTGTCCCTCAGCCCAGCCATTAGCAGTGAACAAAAGCGGCAGGCACGCGACAACACTGGCAAGTGATGCCCTTCGGGGTTGTAGTTCTCGTATGTTCCTAGGGAGTCCTGATTTCTTAGCCCTTGGCAGAGCTGCATCGCGTCTTCTAGCTGGCCTGAGCATTGAGGTTCCTCCGGGATCAGCATCCTGACTCCCAAGCTCTGGAGTCTGTGTTGCCTTTAAGTCTTTACAGTGCCTAGAATTTTCCAGCAAACAGAGCTTACAGTTTCTCTTCTCTGTTCTCACCACCTTCTTTGTTCTTCCCTCAGCTGCTGTTGAGGCCCCTTCTTCAGCTGCCAAGCAGTCAGCCTCCTTTTGCACCTTAGTCTGCTAACTACTTAGCTATCGCCGCCGCCACTGCCACTCAGTTTCCTGTGTTTCAGCTGCTTCTTTGTCTTGTCATCAATTCAGACTCCTCCACTAAACGTAGCTCAGAAACTCTGCAGAGAAGCCTTTTATTGGGTCTGATTTAAGATGGGGGAAGGAGTACAAGAAGGTGTGTCTCCCGAGTGACTCACAAAGTAAGCCAAACAGCCTGTCCGACACACCAGAGAAAAGGTGTTTACACTAAGGAAAGCAAGCCTTGCATGCAAATGAAGGCTTGTGTTTCCAGCAATCACAGCATTGTCCCTCTGCTAGGTGACAAAAGGAAGCACTGTCTCACTTGTCTAGGGAAAACTGGCTGCGCGTCACCTAGAGTTCACTGAGGCTTAGGATAGCAAAAACTCTAAGAGAGCATGCACCTCCTGGAGTCAAAACATTCACCTCAGTCACCCGGCCGCTTTCTCAGCGTGTCTTTGGAATGTTCAGAATGGACATATTGGTCTCAGTGCAGTCTGACTGGCTGTGTGTCCAACTGTCTTTTTGCTTAAGAGAAGCAGCACAGCAAAGGAGAATCCACCAACTATCAATCAGGGAGTCAGATTGCCCATCCCAGCGTCTCATTACAGGAACGTGGACACCAGGAGCGCTTGCAGTAAGAGCTTCAGGAGCACTGACACTAATAGGTAACCTAACTGTTTTATTTTTTTACTTTAGAGACAAAGGCCCCATTCTGGCCCCAACTGACAGGAATTCATTTTATAGCTGAGGCTGGCCTTAAACTCACAGCGATCCTACTTGCCTCAGCCTCTCTGGGATCACATGAGCCACTGTGGCTAGCAGGAATTTAACCATGTTTTAATGATTGACATCGCCCCAGTGCCATAGAGACAAATGCCTCTCATCTGTCTCAGGAGCAGGTTACGTGCTTTCTTGTCTGTTTACTACTTTGTTTTTCTCTCTTTTTTCTCCCTTGAGTGCTAGAAATGGAACCCAGGGTCTCTTGCATGCCCAGCAAGCACTCTACTGCTGAGCTCCATCCCCCTCCCCGTACTTTTCTATTGCAATCACTGAATATCTGAGACTGGGTAATTTATAAAGAATAGGCATTTACATTGGAGGCTGGAAGTCTAAGACTGGGCAGTGACATCCATCAAGGGTCTCATACTGTCTCACAATATGGTAGAACATTGGATGGGCAAGTGGACATGTGTGGACATGTGCGGACATGTGTGGACATGACAAGGCACCCCCCACTCTCTGCAACTAATGCAGTCCCTCCAGGGAGAAAGCCACTGATCCCTCTTAAAGTCTCAGAAATAGCCTCCAGCTCTCAGGACCATTATATCAAAAGTGGAATTTCAACCTGGATTTCAAAGGGGACAGGCCACATTTAAACCATAGCAACTTCCTCTTCCGTGTCTGTTTTGTTTCAAAGATCTCTCCACCTCTGCCTTTGCTGTTTCCTACCATATTCATCCGTTACTTATTCATCCGTGAAACAGTTCCTTGTTAAACACCTACTATGCAGAAAATAAATAAAACTGCTTCCTGCCAGTGGAGGGTCCCCGTTCCCTCCCAAAGGGTCAAAGCTTTTTCCCCAAGATGGGATTCCAGAAGACAGTCCTGGTGGAGGCTCTGGTGGGGAATCTGGGAGAAGATAAGATGGCGTGGGTGGAGTGTAGGAGAGCTAACAGACTATGTAGAGAACGGAGTGTCACTGTCTCAGGACAGTGTGAGCCGTGTTACCTGGGCTGGGAGGAGCACAGGCTGTTGCAGGCAGCACAAGTGGAACCGACCGAGACAGACTCTTCTGGATTTATAGAAAACAGCAGAAGAGAGAACAACACTAAGTCTGACCGCTAACCCCAGGAAGGTGAGTCAAGAGAAAAGGAGAACTTCCTTTCTCTCAGATGAAGTTTGAATGGGGCTCTCTTGTTGGAACTTTGTAAATGAGGCCCACAGACAAGTCCTTTGATCAAGAGAGGAGCTCTGACGCTCGAGAGGAGGCTCAGCAGTTAAGAGCACTTGGCAGTTCTCCTTCTTCCTCTGGGATCATCGACTTCCGGTCTGCCGGGTTGGGCTGACTGTGTGTTGACAAGGACAGCTCTCCGGGGAAATAGTTGTTTATGTGTTACAGCTCTGCTTTATTCCTGAAAGGGGATTTAAGGGCTGGGGACAGTGGCTGGGCATCTCCTAATTTGCATTAAACAACTTGCCCTAGCATAGTTACGTAAAGGTCCTAGCACAAGGACTAATTATCATATGCACGGGGGGAAGGGGGGGAGAGCTCTAGCAGGGAATTATGTCAAGGATCACACTAAAGATAAATCAGGCTTCCAGGCTTAAGGACAGCTTTCCGATAAAGTCAGGCCTCCAATCCTAGAGACGTTCTCCATAAAGGGGCAGATAACAGGAAGTCCTCCATGTTGCCAAGCTTGGAGAGAGCTGCCAGGCCATGGTAGACTGCAACCTCTGACCAGCAAGGCCTCCTAACAAGCACTGGCTGTTAACTGATCTTCCAGAGGACTTGGGTTCAATTGCCAACACCCACATGATGGTGCAAAACTATCTATAACTCCAGTTCCAGGGAATCTAGTGCCCTCTTCTGGCCTCCATGGGCACTGCACACATGTGATGCACAGACTCACATGAAGACAAAATACACACACAAATATTAAAATTAATTGAAAAAGAGGAAGCTTTGCTTCTCAAAAGCAGAAGTGGCCACTTTGACGAGGACCCACTCCTCATTCTCCTCTGAGAATGGGACATGGGGAGGGGAGCCATAAGAGAAAATGGCTTCTAAATCTGAGGACCTGGAGCTGCTCCACTCCCTTGCATTCCACCCACCAGCAGATTTTCTCTGCCATAGAGCAGGAAGCACTGTAGAACTCTTGGGTAAAGCAAAGATTGGATGCCTCTCAGCACACTTGTGTGTTCATTTTTTTTTTCGTAAGACAACCTAGAAGGAATATACAGTAGATCTCCATGGAGCGCTCAAAACTTACACAGTAGGTAAAACTGAACAAAAGAAAACAGATATTTAAATTTTTGAACAAGCTGCCCCAAAGTCCACCAATAGCACTCAGTCCTTTTCAGTCACCTGATGACCTCTGACTTTAACTAGCTCTCACAAAATCACAGCTGGCCGCTAAACTGCACAATTGAAAGGCCATGGAGATATATCTTTTTCCTCTAAAAGGAACAGACTATGGAAATAATTTAAGGTACCAGGAAAGAGAAGATTCCTGAGGGAAGAGCCAGGAACAGATTAACCAAATTATATCCGGGTGACAAGCACACTTACATTGATCTGTACATAATATAAAACGCATAATGTCACATTTACTTTTTGAAACTTCCTTCGCTGTGTCCTGTGGGCGGTTGCTTATATCATACTGTCTTTGACTTGATTCCTAAAAAACAGGTCTCTTCCTCAAACTATAATTTTTATTTAAAAACATGAACAAAGTGAAACAAGCCAGAGCCAGAATATCAAATCCTGTATATTCTTACTGAAATGAAGGAGCTAAAAATGTCATGGACTCGGAGAGAAGTGGTTCCCAGAGACTGGGAAGGATGTAAAGAGGGAGGAAAAGAAGGGGTATGAAGGAAAAGGAGGGTTATGAAGGAGGAAAAGATTATGAAAATACCATTAGGATAAAATTCAAGAGTTGTTTAGCATAGTAGAGTGACCATAGTCAACAATAACATAGATTTCAAAATGTAAGAAGAAAAGATTTTGAATGTTCCTGACACAAAGAAACAATAAATATTTTAGGAGATAAGCATGCTAATTAGCTTGACTTGATCATTATACATCATATATATGTGTGTGTGTATATATATATGCCATAAGTACATTAAAGGCATAAGTACATGCAATTATGTACATAACAAGTAAAGTTTTTTAAATTGAACAAATAGGTGATTCTACCTGTTTTTCACAAGCATAAAGACCATGACCTTTGACTCAAGAAAAAAGACTGTCCTCTGTCCTCAACATTCCTTTCTCCTTTGTTCCTCATTTCAGAGTGTTGTATATAATTTGAAGTTTGGAGAAAAGTATGGTACTTCTACCTGGCGTCCAAGAACCTGGTCACTGTTGGAAATGACTCCAGAATCCTGAAAGGGAGTCAAGAAATGCTCCTGGGGTGAGATGTTCCCAGCAATTAAGAATGAAAGTTACATAACTGGAAGATGCAGGCTATCGGCTGCCTTTGTCAGGAACACGTAATTAGGAACTAACAGAAGATGGGATGGGGAGACAGCTCAGCGGTTAGGAGCACATACTGCTCCTATAGAGAAACCGTCTTCAGTTCCCAGCACCCATGTAGGAAGGCTCACAACCTCCTGTAACTCCAGCTCCAGAATATCTAACACCTCTGTCCTCCAAGGACAAAGACACACCTACATACATATGCATAATTCAAAACAATAAAAATAAGTCTAAAAAAAGAATTAGCAAAGAAGAGTCTGGAGTTGGTGTCGACAGAGAATAGGAAGCTGATAAAGTCCAGTTCCAACTACAATGAAGGGCAATGGGGAGCAAGTGCACGGTTGTCACAACTCACAGAGGTCAACTGAGGTAAGGCCAGGAAGTGGCTGCAAAATTTCAGTTGGAAGGAAGGGGTTTGAGGTTCTCCTTTATGGCACGGTGATTATAACTACTAATAATGTCTCTTGTGCTTGACAATTGCTAAGAGAGAGTATGTGTTCCTCCTCCCAGATAATAAACTTGAGGCAGTGCTTATGAATTAGCTCAGTGTAGTCATTCTGCAGTGTATACGAGCATCAAAACATGCTAGCATGCCATCAGTAATATATAATCTGTATCTTTCAGTTTTAAAAAAGTAACAAATAATTTATAAAAAAGAAACTATCCCAGAATATTTAAAGAATTATTTATCCTTGGGAGACAGAATCTTATTTTTATTTATCTATTATCTATTTTCGTTTGTTTGTTTTTCTTACTAAATAGTCTAAGCTGGCTCCAAACTTGCAGTTAGTTTTCCAGCTTCAGCCTCTCAAGTGCTGGAATCTATAGCCGCGTGTCTCTAGACCCAGCCAGAGTACTCATTCGTAATGGCTAATACGACATTGAATAATGCGATAAATGGCAGTCTACTAGTCACGTTGAAGCCATGAACTTTCATTGAAACGGCATGGAAAAGGGCCGCCCAGTGTTCACTTCTCCAAACAGTGCTTGTGTCCTTCCCCTCGCAGTTCTAAACCACATGACGGGTGGCGGGTGTCCTTCACTGTCACACCAGCCTGGCACACTTCTCCCAGCTACACCCAGTCGATGACGGCTGCGTTGCCTGGCACAGGAGCCTAAGCTATGCACCAAGTCTGGCTCCTGTGTTGAGTCTCACACATTCCGTGAAGACCTCACACTAATCTCTGCATTCTCCTTGAGCAAGGCTGTTCCATAATTAGTTTTAGCCTGATAGTTTTCTGGGTCTTTTCCAAAATGTTTATGTGCACATATTGAGGACTCCATGGAAAAAAAAATATTGGGATTTCCCCTGAAACCCACCCGCTGTACCGCTATCCTCCAGACCCCACATAGGAAGGTCCCCCATCTTGTTCTCTGTCTCAGCTTTACTTCCTGGTGTGTTTGAAAGCCTGGAGCTGAAGCTGGCTCATGTCTAATAAATCAAACTGAACTTTGCGTGAAATGAACGAGGAAGCTTTTAAAGATATTACTTTTGGGGTCATTAAGCCAAGAGTCAGTTCCCCAATCCACAAACCTTTATTTGACTCTGGGGCTCATCTGGTTTATAAACTTAGGAGTTGTGATTCTTTCACCTCACCAAGAGGGAAGGTTAGACCAGAGGAGAGAAGGGGAGGCCAAGGCAGAGGAGTCAGCCTGGCCTGCTTGGTATCTGTGGGGAAACAGACACGAATGGAAACTCTCTTCCTCTCTCTTCTCTTAAAAAAGCTTAAGAAATGGGACCGAAAAGGAAAGCACAGCTGGCTGGAGAAAAGACCGCCCGCCCAGGACGTCAGGGTGACGAGTCCTTTCTGATGGGCTCAGTAGACAGTTCAAGTCACGTTCTCCGTGTTAGGCTTAAAGGCAGTTTCGTTATAAGATGTTCAGAAAGGAGAGAGCTACCTGGAGAACCACATTTAAAAGTAGGGGTGGGGGCTGGCCAAAAGGGGTGGAGCTAGACAAAGAGGGTGTGGCTAGGCAAAAGAGCGTTTGAACCACGGGAACAGCCCTGAGGAGTGACTATAAGCAGCTAGTTACTCAGTACTCTGACCCTTCTTCAGTTTCCCTCCCGTTAAACAGTGAGCTGGAGTGAACGTTTTTAAGACGCCGTCCGACTCTAACACAAGCAGATCTCATCAAGCCGAAGAAGAACTGGATTCTGAATCGCAAGCTCCTGGGCTTGCCATTAGTGCTAACTACACGTCCAGTATCGGACAAGGCCGTTTTTCAGTCCCTTGCTGGTAGCCCCTTGGATTCCTATGCCACGAAGAAAAGATTATGATCTAAGCAGGATGTGTGTTCACAAAAAATCCCTGCTATGACTAAAATGGCGAGCTTTTCATGCAGCGGGATGAATCGAGAGCGTGGACCTGGAGGAGGCCAAAAAAATATGGCTAGAGAAGCAAGCCCTTCCCTGAGAAAGTGCCTGGTTTGTGGACTCGATGCAGAGAGAGAGATTTGAAGATTTGCACGGCCGAGGAAGAGACTATGCCAACGGAACACATGGCTATCGTTGTGCTTATTTATGTACCTGATAAATTGCAAGGCATCCTGGGAGACCCTATCCCAATACTCACTCCCATGTCTTTAGTGCCCCACTTAGGTCCAGGACAGATGACTGGGAGGAAAGATCATCTGCTGCCTTCAGCGAGAGATGCTAATTTTGTTACAGTTTGGTGACCACTTGGCTGGAAGAATGGTAAGATCTTCCTGTGCCAACTACCTGTTCCGCACAGCCCTCCAGGATCTGGAGAGCTCCCCACTGCATCCTTCTAGCCAGTCCTGTCAGCACTGGCTTCAGCACCATGGTGGAGACAGGAGACTGACACCAGATGCATGCTCACCTGACTTCCCCCGTGGAAGCGTGCCGCTTCCCTTACATATAAGATGAGGTTAATTTCTGACTCATCTTGTAGGGTAGCAATGTGATCAAATAAATGTGTGTTTCTGCGAAGTCCTGACAAGCCTCAGACTCTGAGGTGACACAGAGTGCTGTCATCACTGCCCTCTGTTGACTGCATGGCTGTCATCTGAGACCTCTTTGCCGCACAGGACATCTCTGCCACCTGGCAAACGCATCTTGTTCCTGTCGGTTTTAATAGCTACTATCTCATTCCCATTCTTACGTTTGTGTTTAAACCTTTTGGGAAAGTTTGGGGAAATGACTCAGTGGACAAGGTGCCTGCCACCTTTCTTAGCGCCTCTACAGCTGCGATGAAACACCGTGACCAAAAACACAAACTAGGGGGGAAAGCATTTATTAGGCTTATACTTCCGTATCACTGTTTTTCAGTGAGTCTGAAGTTGGGGCAGAAACTCAAACAGGACAGGAACCTGGACTCAGGGCCTGATGTAGAGGTCATGGAGGGGTACTGCTTACTGGCTTGCTCGGCCTGCTTTCTTATAGAACCCAGGACCACCAGCACAGTACCACCCACAATGGGTTGAGAAAATGCCCTACAGACTTGCCTACAGCCCCATCTTACGGAGGCATTTTCTCAACTGAGGTCCCCTCCTCTCAGATGACGTTAGCTTGTGTTACGCTGACATAAAACTACCCAGAGCACCACTAGTGTGATGAGCAGAATTTAGCTCTCCAGGACCCATGGAGATGCTAGGTGGTGTGGCAGCCTGCCTATAATTCCAGCACTTGGAAAGCAGGTCCATGAAACAAGCTGGCTGGCTAGACTAGCCACATTGGCAAACCCTGGATTCAATGGAGAGATCCTGTCTCAATGACCAGGGGGCAGAAGACAATCAGTTAAAGTTCAAAGATCAACCTCAGGCATCCACATGCACATGAACGTACATGCAGATACCCATGCACACCACACACACATACATGTGAAGAAATATATTTTGTTTTTGCTTTGGTTTTTTTCAAGACTTGGTGTTTTGAGACAAGGTTTCTCTGTGTAGCCTTGGCTGTCCTGGAACTGACTCTTAGACCAGGCTGGCCTTGAACTCATAGAGATCCACTTGCCTCTGCCTCCCAAGTGCTGGGATTAAAGGCGTGCACCTCCACTGAAAGTCATTTTTTAAGCTGTGCATTGGGGTACATGTCCGTAATCCCATCAATAGGGAGGCTGAGACAGGAGGATGGATGGGGCCAGCTAAAGTTAAGTAACAACAGCCTGTCTTCGAAGAAGAGGAGGGTGAAGAGTAAGAATAGAGAAAAAATCTGTTCCTTTGCCGATGCTGCCTAAGTTCTCTCTCCTTAACTGTTATTCCAGCAGCTCCGCTACTTAGCTCCATGGTGTCATAGCAGACAGTTGGTGGGGAAAGAGCTATGCTGAAAGACATTGCATTGAAATCGGGGGGGTGGGGGTGGCTTCTGCATGGTTAAAAAGCCCTCCTAAACTTCATCAAGGTTTAACCACCTTGCAGGGGGCTCCCTCTGGCAGAAATAAAGAAGGACCTTTAATCTCATCACTCTCTGACTCTTATGTATACAACACACACACACACACACACTCACACACACTCACACACACTCACGAAGAAGGAATCCGTGGAACCAGAACTGTCAATGCAGGCATGTCTGTGAGCATTTTTCCATTCGGGATGAAACAAAATAGATGCAGGGGTATAAGAGAACAGGTGTGCCCATGGGGCTTCAGAGCCCAGGCCACCCCAGATGCCACATGCTTGCTGAATAGCGGCATGGAGTTTACAGTTGTGTGTGTATTCTTTCAATTCATTGGCACGTGTACGCACATGTGCGCTCCCCCCCCCTCTCTCTCTCACACACACACACACACATACACACACACACACACACACACACACAAACACACACCTCTTTTTGGAATTTGGAAAGGACACATGGGCTGCCTGGCAGACTGTTGGGATCCAGGGGTCCCAGGCTGGCTCTGCCCCTACCTGCTGTGTCGCTGGGAACAGTGTTCTTGGTATGCAGAACTATGGCAGAGTTACAAACTCCTTGGAAATCGCTGCTTCTGCTATTCAGCAAGAAACATCATGACTCGGTTGGCAAAAGGTCAGACTATCTGAATCCCAGTCCTGCCACCATGTGCTTTATCCTCTCAGACCTCAGGGTCCTCATCCTTAGAATGAGGACTGAATGATAAAAGATACCAACCCATTCACATACACAATGCTTTTTTTTTAAGAATATAAAATTGAGGGCTGGAGAGATGGTTCAGCAGTTTAGAGCATCCTCCTACCTCTGCCTCCTGAGTCCTGGAGCTACAGATGTGAGCCACCACACCCAGCAATTTCTTATATTCTCACAGTTCACAGTTCTAATTCTTTTTTTTTAATATTTATTTATTTATTATGTATACAGCATTCCTTCCATGTATGCGTGCAGGCCAGAAGAGGGCACCAGACCCCATTACAGATGGTTGTGAGCCACCATATGGTTGCTGGGAATTGAACTCAGGACCTTTGGAAGAGCAGGCAATGCTCTTAACCTCTGAGCCATCTCTCCAGCCCCCACAATTCTAATTTTTTCACTGATTCATAAATCCCGAAGTTGGGATTATACTAATCAATCATTGAAAGACCAGTTATTTATTAGAAACCTTACTTGTGTCAATCTTCTCTTCCTCTGTAAGACTTATAAATAAACTACATTTTTAGTGACTACAATACAGACAGAACATGTTGATTGAAATATGATGGAATAAACAAAAGGTCTTTCTGGATCCCAAGGAGAACATGACCATTCAGATGCCATGGTAACATGCACTGCTCATCCCATCCCCCCACTGCCTCAGAGCTCCTCTTGACTAAATGAATTTCCATTACAGTTAGAAGAAGGCAAGCAAAAAAGGATTATTGGGAGGGATTAAAAACTCCAAGTGTTGGGGCTCAGGAGATAAAGAACTTGCCGGGCAAAAGTCAAACCCTAGTCCAGATGCCTAGAACCTACAGAAAAAAGCTAGGTTTGGGTAAAGTCGTGGCACAGAATCAAACTGCCTTTCAAATATCTAAGTGTATACTCAAAGATCAATTCTGCTCTTGGCCTATTCAGAGACGTCTTTCCGGTGGACAGGAAGATTTGTGGCTGCACAGGGTGCTGTGATGTGGGAGTGTCATATATCAATCTGTTGATTTCATTGGTTAAGTTATAATAAACCAACTGCTTGGCCTCAGCTTAGAACATAGA
>NW_026067994.1:4727133-4804592 GCF_014885135.2 Alexandromys fortis
AGGCTAGAATCTTCCCGGTAAGCGCACCTTGGGGTGCCTACAAACATTACTAGAAATGGGCTAGTCCAGGTGCGAGAATTAGCCTGTAAGGGCTAGAGTTCATGGGCCAAGCAGTTAAATGAATACAGTTTGTGTGTTGTTATTTCGGGCATGAGCTAGCCAAGCGGCTGGGGTGTTGGGGACGCAACCCCGCCGCCGCTTCATATTTCAACAGTGCTGAGAATAAGTAATGGTT
This sequence comes from Alexandromys fortis, assembly GCF_014885135.2. Lineage (NCBI taxonomy): Eukaryota > Metazoa > Chordata > Mammalia > Rodentia > Cricetidae > Alexandromys > Alexandromys fortis. The sequence goes on from NW_026067994.1 coordinate 4,727,369, forward strand.
AAGTGCTTGGCCGTAAATGTGGCATTGATACCATTGTTTTTGGGGTCTAGGGACCATTGCAGGGGAGGGCAGAAAGAATGAAAGAGCTAGAAGATAGGAAGAAGGACTGTGAAATAACATCTGGGCAGGACAGAACCGTTGCAGACTACTGTTCCTACCAGCTTCTGAGGCCAGTACTGGATCTGCACAAGAATGAACTGGTCATTAGCCAGGCATGGATGAAGAAATGGACTCAGTAAACCCTACTCGCCACTGAAATATGTATTAGTGGTAAGTTCTGAGAGAGGTGAAGTCTTTAGCTGTGTACCCACGGGACCCCACCAGATTCTAAGGGATAGTCCCAACCCAATGGCCACACAGAAGACCCCTGTTAGTTAGACTAAGTGGGTCACAGAAACCTTACCAAAGGTCATGAATCCAGGGGAGGGACTTGCGGAGAGGAAGGCAAATAACAGGGATGACAGGGAGATGCAAGAGGACCGAGGAAGAGAATAATCAGAATACGTTGGTTACATGTGAGGTTTTATTTTTATTTTACTTTTTTGGTTTTGTTTTGTTTGTTTTGTTTTGTTTTCAAGACAGGGTTTCTTTGCATAGTCCTTCCTGGCTATCCTGGAACTAGCTTTGTAGACCAGGGTGATTTTGAACTCACAGAGATATGCTTTCCTCTGCTTTCCGAGTGGCTGGGATAAAAGGTTTGTGCTGCCATGCCTTTAAGAATTTTTAAGAATTTTTTTGATCCAGGCTCAGTAGTGTGTGCTTATAACATTGACAGTGGTAAGGAGGGAGGTGGAGACTGGCAGTTCTGGAAGTTCTTAGCTAGCCTGACCCATGTGCTAAAATTATGGCCAGTTGCTGTGGGACAATGGTTTTACCCTGTAAAGATTTGTTTCTTGTACTTGTTTGATGAATGCTGGTTGGCCAGTAGCCAGGCAGGAAGTATAGGCAGGACAACCAGGCAGGAAGTAGAGGCGGGGCAACGAGAATCTTGGGAAGAGGGAAGCACATTCTGCAATGGTGACCCAGCCTCAGAGAAAGCAAGATGTGACTGCCTCACCGAAAAGGGTACCAAGTCACATGGCTAACACAGACAAGAATAATGGCCTAGTTTAAGATGTAAGAATTAATTAATAAGAAAATCCTGATCTACTAGGCCGACCAGTTTAGGATTAATGTAGACCTCTGTGATTTCTTTGGGACTTAATGACTGCGGGAACCAGGCAGGACAGACTAAGTGTCTGGCCAAAATCTCAGTCTTTGCAGTTTTTAAGGTGTTAGAAAAGGAACCTCAAGTAGGTTTCATACAGTTTCAAAGACAGGAAAACTAAATTACAAAATAAAGATGCTTGCCTGGGTTTCAAGCAAGCAAACTGACAAGCTGTAGCAAGTTCTGCCGACAAAAGCTAACCTGCCTGGAGTGACTGAGAAATGTAACTCAAGTGCCCTTTCCCTTCCAGACACCAGTTCAGGGGACAGAGAGGCAGAGACCTCCACCCTTGGGGACATAGTTTCTTTTGCTGCTGGGTTTGTGTTTGGAGAAAAAAAAATCACTTGATATAACGTAGGAACTACAAGCGGGTGTATCATACTGAAAACTTGTCGTGTACTTGTTTGAGCTTGCTGAGAAGCTGGCTCTGAGAGCAGGATTGCTGCCAACTCCCCATTTCAGACACTAGAATGTGTCTTAAAGTGTCCTACCAGGCCCCTGGGTGGGGGTGGTCTTCCTCACAACTCTATGGCAGGGACAGAAAAGAAGAACAAAACAGCCCAAGAGGAAAAACACCTTTGCTGAAAACAGCTGGAAGGTAAATCACCTCCAACAGATGTTGCTCTTATGTATCACATGATATAAAAGTTCCTACAGTTGAAAAAAGATGCCAGAATTCCCCCGGAGGTTCAGCCATGGGGCATTCATCCGTAAAGACAAAGCTCAATTGGGAGCTCCAGCTGACTGCCTCAACTTCCCTGGTTGGCTTCCTCTAGCTGTTGTGAGCCCCATACGATGACAATGTTATCTATCTGTTGTTATTTGTTCTTTTATGTGGCAGCTTCACTCAAGGGGACATTGTGCTCTGCCTGGGACTCTTTCAATTGTGAACTCCAGCTAGCTTCCTTAATGGGCTTCCCCAGTCAATTTTTAATGGCTATTCACAAATCTCTTGTGATTGTTTTAATTGTCAACTTGACACAATACAGAATCACTCGGGAAGAGGAACTCAGGCACTGTCGAGATCAGGTTGACCTGGAGCATGCCTGTGAAGGTTTTTTTTTTTTTCCCTTTGGTTGGATTATTGAGCTGAGAAGACCCACCCTGAATATGGGCAGCACCATGTCCTGGTCTGGCTCCTGAGCTGTGTAAAAGCTGAGGAGGGGCTGAGTACAAGTAAGAGCACCTGTGTTCATCCTGCCTTTGCTCTTAACTGTGGACCTGGCTAGTTGCTCCAAGTTCCTGCCTGGCTTCCTCACTACGTTGAACTGTAGCCTGGAATTGGGAGCTAAAATAGACCCCTTTCTTCCCTGAGTTCCTGTTTGTCAGCGTATTTTATCACAGCCATAGAAGGGAAACTGGGACACCTCCGATTTGATGATGTTACATTCAGCTACTATTTGCTCTTCTACTTTGAAGCCTCACCCAAGGGGGACACTCTGCTCCGCCTACAGCTTTTTCTGTTGGGAACTCCAGCTGACTGCCTCACCAGGGCTTCCCTAGTCCATTTCTGTCAGATATTTTGAGCACCCGATGTGCTGATGGTACAAACACACACACACACATATGCATATATATAGGCATATATATACATATATATTGTTATTTATTAAGTTTGCTTGCTATTACTTGGAAAACTCATTATTCCAAACCATGGGTATGAGGTACAGCTATCATAGATCATTCTCTACTGGCAGAAGAGCACTGGGATGAAACATGACAGGAAGTTCCCATGGGCCCCTCAATCTAGGTTCTTTGGCTTTGCTTTGGGAGATCTCATGGCCTGAATGCCCTCTTACTCATAGACAGAGGAGTCCTGACCCTATCAAAGAGATGCACATCTCTCTTCCTGGGCAGCTCACTCTACCCACAACTGACATGGGTCTTCCTCCATCATCTCTGGCTGGTAGGCACTTGCCTATCTCTTTTCCTGGCATTTGCCAGATAGGGACAGAAGTGGTCTTCTTTTGTGCCTTTCTCCTGGCTCTTCTCACCCACTTCATTGCTATTCCCTCTCTAGTGCTGTCACCTCCTCTGAAAAAAAAAAAAAAAGACTGTCCTTCCATTTGGTTCTTAAAAGTTCTGGGTAGATGTAGGTCTATCATATTGCCAGGAACCCATCAGTTCGCCTGTTTTCTCATCCAACAGAGTGTTCCTGTGGGCCATCGTCTCTACTTCAGGTAGCTAGGTGCATCCAGCATGCAGCAAACAGCACAGTGCTTGGCACAAGAGAGGTATGCAGTGAACTTTGTTGGATAGGTACACGCTGCTAGTGTCTGGTCTACTGGGAGAAGTCAGCCCCACTTCTGGGCGACAAGGTTTCCAGTATCACTGAGGCTTCTTGCGCTATCCTCCAGCATGGGGGCTGAACAACACCTCTGATGGGACAAGACCAGCTGTGCAGTGCCCAGAAAGCAGTACCAGGTGGAGTGGAGGCGTTCTCGGTGGAGGCAGTGATGGGAGGGAGGGTGAAGCATGCTGAAGATCGGTTGTAGGAGTCATGACGGTAAGTCCAAACACAGAGAAACACCCCATTACCAGGAAAATCACGAGCCAGGCTGGGTGCAGGAGGAACAGAGGAAATGAATGGGACATGACTGATTTGACTTTTTTTAAAATTCCATTTAGATCTTTCTGCAAAACTTTTCAAACTTGTATTTTAGTGTGTGTGTGTGTGTGTGTGTGTGTGTGTGTGTGTGTGTGTGTTTGCTATGACACACATGGGGGAGTCAGAGGATAACTCAGAGGAGTCAGTTCTCTCCTTCTATCATGTGGGCTCTGGGGCTTAAACTCAGGTTGCCAGCCTTCGTGGTAAGCAGCTTTACCTGCTGAGCCTTCTGTCTTTCCCTCAGAGTTTTGACTTCTGCAGTGTCTGGTGTGACCCAGAAAGTAAGCTAGCATATCTCCAAGCTTGAGCACGTCTCTATGGGCATAACGATCATTCTATGAGTCCCGTCTATACTATCAACTCAAGACCAACCTTAGGACGCCCTTGACTGTTAGAGCCGACCACAAGATGCCCAGGAAAGGGTTTCGATACTGATCATTAGGCAAGATTTCTCTTCATTTACCAAAGCTATATCGCCATGTCTTTCACAGAGCTTCCTCTCTGGGATGGCTCTGATGTCAACAGGTAAGGTAAGAGTTTGATGGCTCAAGCTTTATCCCTCAGATCTTTGATGAGTCATTTCGCCCCATAAGGTCCCAGTTCATTTCTCCAGAACCCTAAATGTCTATTGTAAATCTTTTATAGTTACTACCCCTTATACCCTTGACCCAAATATGATCTCTACCTGAATTTACTGTCCTCTGTCTCTAGGGACTAACATTGCACATTATCCGCCTTCAATATATAAGACTAGGCAACATGAAGTTGCTGCAGAAATACAAAGTATGTGGATTCGAGGAGGACCATTCACAATCACCAACACAGGATATACCATGACATCAGGTATACAGAAAGGAAGACAGGACCAGGCCCCAGCACATACAGATTAATGGATCCCTCAGCCCGCTTTAATATTTTTTCTCCCTTTCCTTTCTACTCCTATATGTATAGGGTTGGGGAGGTTGCCTTCTTATAAAAACCCTTCCTCATTTCCTTTCCCTAGCGGCAGAGACAGCCAATCAGTTCCTCCTTTAAGAAGCTAGCTTTCTCCCCAGAAGACACTAACTCATCTCTAAAATGTACTTTTTATATTAGCCACTCAATCTATATGCTGATTGCTATGGTCCATGCAATGGACCACAAGAAGTTGCAACCCATGAAGGAATAATGAATAGGAAGCTTCCATGGTAGTTTACTACTCTGCAGCTAAAAGGGACTGAAAAGTATGCAGAAAAAAAAAAAAAAACGTTAGGAAATAGAAGCACCCGATTGCTCAGAGATGACAAGGATGCAAAGGGGGCCTCAGCTCTCCCCTGCCAGGGAAAGGCATGCCTCAAGGCAGAGGTGCAAACTCAGGCCTTGTTTCCAATGATCTCTGCAGTAAAGGTCGTGGTTCATGGGCTACACACTCTGATGGATGACCTCCTGACCATCTGAGTTCTTGTGGCTAGGATGCTCCAGGTGTGCTTTGCAGGAAAGAATCCTGATTAAGTCTGCACTCAACACTGCTGAGGAAACGCCCCTAACCCAATCTTTGGCTTCCCCAATTTCATAATAAGCAGTAGGAAACGAAAAAGACGCTCTGCGTGACTGTGCTGAACCTGAGGAAGAAGAGCTCAGCTCACAGCCAATCAGCAGAACCTAGACCGGTCTGGTGGTCATGGCGACATGGAGGCAGGGGACAGTGAAGAGCTCGAGATGCACCTCACAAGAGCTTAATGTCCTAGGCAGCGTCACTCTCAGTGGTGAGCTTCAGGAGACAGCACCTGCAGCTACTGCTCTGGGAATAAGCAATTGACCCTGACTGTGAGTCCCTGCGGAAGTGGCAGGCCTAATTTTGCCCAAGTGTGTAGTCCTCTCCATGACCACATTTTTACCCTCTGGTAATTATGCAAGATCTAATCTTCCTTTTTCTTAAAGGCCAAGTTTTCTTCTTTCTTAAGATAAAGAAGTTGGAAAACAGTGAGATCTTCCCTGAGGGCATGAAATAGTACTGCCCTGGCCCAAGACAAACAGTAGATATAAGATCTAGCCTCAGACACAGGCGGCCACAGTCCTGCCTCAGGGACCACGGAGTCGCAGCCAGAGAACATCTTCAGTCTTCCCTATTGTGCTCTCCTGAAAGTCCCCATCCTCCTGACTTCTCCTTTCTGTGACTGTGCCCCAAACACAAAGGCGTCCCATCTGGACCTCCCCAAAATCCAACTGGGCATTTTCAAGTTACCTGCAGTTTTCGTACCAAACCCAAGGTAGAGGCAACTATTATCAACCCTGTTGTAACTTTGTCTGTCTGTCTGTCTGTCTGTCTGAGGGTTAGGTCTACATATTGTGTGCTTTGCTGTCTCATTGTGACAAGCACACATTATCCTAGCCTGGCCTGTTTTACTGGTCTGATATTTTTTTCCCACTTCTGCCTCAAACAGAGCGAAGAGGAAAACTGAAGAAAATTAAACAGCTTCTTTGAAGGCGCATGCTCAGTTTGGCCTCTTCTGGGACCGAAACAGTTACAGCAGGTGTCCTCCCAGCTCTGCTGCTGGCTACCTTAGCACCAGCTCAGAGACCCTCCCAACAATGCCCTATAAACTAGGTATTTCACACTCATTTCACAGAGCAGTGAAGCCAGGGCTGGTGACCGCGCATCTGTGCCTGACACCTGGGTATGTTTAACTAGCGTCATCAGTAGGGAAGTTCTCGTTTCTAGTTCTTAGGGATGCTTCACCGCTTCACACGTCCGGAACCCTAGCATCTTTGTTCCATCTCCTGACCCTACATCACAGGGAAGACCACAACCTCTCCCATTACGACTAGAAAGTCAGGGAAAGAGAAAGAGCCCTGTGTGGGATGTTTCCCTTTGTTTCTTAGGAGGCTCTTTGGTTTTTGTTCTATGCTGGGGATCAAATCCAGGGTCTTGAGCCTTATGGACACGTATTCTACCACCGAGCTACATCTCTAAGCAAGCAAGAGTCTTTGATGCTGAGCCTCCACAAGTCTCAGAAGCTTGCCAACCCAAGAAACGCGGCTTCCTCTAACAGCCTCTGATTACTCATCCCCTTCAGGCAGTCGCCCTCCTTCAGAAGCAGGTGAAGCAGGTGGGAAGGCAGAGCTGCTAAGCTGACTTCAGTCCTGAGTCAGCTATGATCCCCGATAATTCTGCTCCGTCACTTAATCACTTTCAATTTATGGCTTCTGACTAGACCCCCAGTCATTCGCAGCATCGCCTCCCTACTCTGACCCTCACCTCCCACCAACAGGCGGCTGACTGAATTGTGCTCCGCAGAGTCCCCAAACACGCACCCTGGCAGCGAAATGACTCAAGAATAAGGGCCCACCCCCCTCCCCCTCACCATCTGCTCTTAGCACCATGAGTCTTCTGGGGGCAAGAAGAGAAGGGAACAGAATTCCTTCCTGATAGCAGTCTCTAGAAGACCACGAAGCCATCCATTAGCTGATTGGATAATACCTGTTGTGCGTCTCCTCGGCTGTGACTAATAAAGCTCGTTCTCAATTCCCTAATTACTCAGCCTCCTAGAAAAGACTGCCACACCCCCCAGTGTGGTCTATGACACCTCTTGGAGGGTGTTCCAAGGCTTTACCCACCCTCCTGCCCTTCCCTCTGACCTCCCTTTTACACATGCCTCCCTCCCACTTCTGCCAACAAAGCCTGGGGTCCAGCTGCCTCTGTGGAATTCCTAAGCATCCTCATTTTGGCTTTTAGCCCAGCCACATGGGTACCCAAAGGCACTATGCCATCTGTCTGCCTCAGGAGTACCACACTGGGATCCCTGCCTTGAGCCACCAGCTGAGGGTCGGGCACACAGCCCTAGAGGGCATGAACAGGGTTCTCGGTGACCAGATAGCGAGAACATTTCTGTAGCATGGCAGTGTTCCGTGAATGGCTATTGTTGACTTTTGTAAACACAATAGTGATTATTATACAACTATCCTCTGAGAAAACTTAATGCTGCCACCTCCCCTAGTCTTTGGACGGTGCTTATGCGACACAGAGCTCAGGTCATATTACCAACTGCATCTTGCCTGACACCCAGTTATCCCCTGGCAAGGGGACAAAGGGAACTGGACAGTGAAAGGGGTGCTTGGGAGGAAGGTACCCCCATTCTCTCCTCACAGAGGTCTACATTAGGGAAAGCACTGGATGGTGGGGACTCTGTGGAACTGGAGCAGCTTGCCAGACAGTGTGTCACATGCTCTCCCCTTCCTTCACGAGCTAGTTCCCTTTGCTAAGCATTTCCCCAAGCCTTATTGTTAGCCAGTCCCCAAGGCCGTTATTCAAAGCTCGTCCTTGTAATTAAGGTTCTTGCCTACTAGCAACCTTCGTCATGTATGAGAATCTGGAGGAAATGACCAATCATTTTTTGTTCCCCCAAATCCACACACAGTCAGATATACAAGACTGTTCTTAGACATTCAGGGTAATAATCATATCACATAGGGTCCTTCTAAGCCAAAGTTGAGCCTCTTCTCTATATAATCAGGAAACACCATTAAAAATCTTAAAACCTCCAAAACTCTCCCTTTCCTTTTCCTCTCCAGCTTTGTACTTGTTACAGAACACCACCACCATCACACACACACACACACACACACACACACGCACACACACACGCACGCACCACACCCCAACCTTGCTTCTCTGGATACTGCCCCTGGCCACTGCAGAAGCTGTAGCACTGGTTGTGACAGCAATGGGGATGGCTGTTGCTAAGACAGCCAGGAGGCCAGGGTGGGGGAAGAGAGTGGGCAGCTCAGCAGGGCAGCAGAGCACCCCCCTCCCCTCCATGCGTGTCTGAGAGCCTTAGGCCCTGGAAACGGTGTTCCCAGCTGGCTGCCATGGCAACAGCAGGCTTGGGAAGCTATTCATCTCAGGCTGGACAGGTTCCCCAGCCTGCACTTGTGCTTTCTTTTCCCTAAGTGGCTAATTGAGGTGTGAAAGGGTCTGTTGTGAATTGGTAATGGGGCACTGAGGGCAAAGGATTGGCACTGAGCAGATCCCCCAGGGAGCCGAAAGGCCTGGGGTGGGGCTTGAACCAGCTCCCCAGCAGAGGACTCCAATTGCTGGGGAAGCAGCCCCAAAATAGAGATGCCCATTTTTCTGCCAGGGAGCTCAGCCTGGAAGCTCCATCTCCTTACTTAAAGTCATCTTGACAAAACAAAAACCTCCTTGTTCTCACCGCTGTCCCCAGGTAAGCATGCAGCCAAGGTGACACCTGGGTACTTCTAGGAGCACTAAGAAAACACAGAGGTTAGGGATTTTTGCTCAGATGTAAGTGAGGGGTTATCAGGGTGAGAGTTAGGGTTGGGTGGATCACGGACTGAAATGTGTATTACATTAAGGGGTAGATGAAGTTAGAGGCTCTTGAAAGAGGTTAAGTAAGGCCTTACTGGGGTCCTAAAACCAATGTTTCTCTGGCTTGTCTGTGTGATTTACCATTGCTTCCAAAAGCACTGCCTTTGTCGCCATTATTGAGTAGTGATTAAACATTGTGCCTGCCTCAATTTAATCCTCAAAGCTCTATGCATGCGTGTGTGTGTGTGTGTGTGTGTGTGTGTGTGTGTGCGTGCACGCTGCCAATGCATGTGTGCATGGGTATTAAATCCATGCTAAGCATGTGTATTATTGTGCAATCACACTCCGGACCCTAAGTCAACCTTTAAGTGAAGTAGTAGTCTCTTTTTATGGATGAGGAAACTGAGCCTTGGAGAGTTGAGCTATTTGCCTAGGGTCCTACATTCACAAGGAAGTAAAACTGGCATCTAAGCTCACAAGACCCACTCTCACTGATGTACCAGCAGACATCTAGGTGTCCTGGAGCCAAATGGATGTGATCTTTTGTGTCTCCTGATCACAGCAAGCATCAGAGAGCAGGGCTTCAGGTCCAGGGACTCGGTGTCTCTCTAGCCACCATCCTGAAATGCAGCTCAGAGAATAGCAGTCCAACATCTTCTAGTCCGGAAGTTGTTTCAAAATCAGGTGCTCATATGTGGCCCCTGCGCTCTATGGCCTGGTAGCAACTCCAGGAAACTCCCATAGGAGTATTGTCTCTCAGCAGAACACGGAAATCTTCAGGAGAGTTCCAGGAAGTTGCCTGCTCAATCACACATCTTAGGGAGTGTCCAGCACTGGGCCTGGCTGGGCCTGGGGAAAAAAAACAGAGCTGACATTTCATAGTTCAAGAAATCCTGACATATGCATCTAACCTTCACAATAACTCCACAAGGTCGATAGCGTTAGCATCCTTTACTGTGGGACACCAAGTAATTTGTATGTGCAGCCACCACCGATGTATGCCCAAACTTAACTGGCTGCAGAGGCTGCACCATTTCTGCCGCATCCCAGGTCCTCCATGACCTTGGCTGCTCCTTTTGGTCTGCTAAAAGCCAGAAATCCCCCGGAGCTGGGATGTTAAGTGTACACTTTCTTCCTCGGGAGCCCCTCGCCCACGCAACAGATGGCATCTTTCATCCTGTGGCTATTTTTATTTCTCTTTTCCCATTCTTCTTACCCCTCTGGCTCAGTCCAAGAAGGAGAGCAAGAGACAAAGTCGGAAAGCAGAATTGGACCCTCAACTTACCTCCTTCTCCTCGCATATCAGTCCTGAGTCCTGTAGGAGGTAGTCATCATGGGGGCCTGGATGTAGGCCTCTGTCCCCAGGCTGTCCTGGATGCAAGCGATGACCATAAACTTTCTTCTCTGATCTGTACTCCTTGGGGAATGTCTTTGTCAGTGTGTCCATTGCTGTGATGAACACGGTGACTAAAGCAACTTGGGGGAGGAGAGGGTTTATTTGGCTTAGGCTTCCACATCACAGACCATCACCAAAGGAAGTCAGGACAAGAATTCAAACAGGGCAGAAGCTGATACAGAGGGCTGCTTACTGGTTTGCTCCCCTCGTTTGATCAACCTTCTTTCCTACAGAACCCAGGACCACCAGGACTACCAGGCCAGGGATGGCACCGCCAAAATAGGCTGCCCCCCCCCTCCACCACCATTGATTCCAATTAAGAAAATGCCCTATGGGCCCGATCTTAGCCCGATCTTACAGAGGCATTTTCTCAACTGAAGTTCCCCCCCCTCTCAAATGACTCTGGCCTGTGTCAAGTTGCCATAAAACTAGGTAGCACAGGGAACATGTTCACACCTGCAACCTCTGCCTGGATCACAAGGAAGGGGAATGAGGGAAGCCTTCAATATGACTTTTTGTTTTTGTTCTCTGAGGTAGACTTGCTCAGCTCAGGCCAGCCTTCTGTCTCCAGGCAGGAAGTAGACCTGCCAACTCAGAGGGCCAGTTCTCTCCTTAGGATCAATCTTAAGAAGTAATATGTAGCCCCTGCACGGGCTTGGACTTAGAAATCAAGACATTCATTCTGGTCCTAGATCTGTCACTGACAAACCGTGGCCTTGGGCCTCAGTTTCATCTTTGTAGTAATTGGACCAACTAACCCAATGTAATATTTTATGATTCCAATATGATATGTGCCGTGTCTTAATTCTGTTCGATATCTCCTTGCCTTCCACCCCCCAGCATGATGCTCCTATCCCCTCCAGACACTGTCAAGATCTAAGGAGTACCAGGCTGTGGTTTTGTGGGAGTCATGACTTCTTTTCTTTTCGAGCAGGAAGTCAAATTTAAATTGTGCCCTAATCAGTGTCAAAGCTCAGATGCTCTGGTCTCCTACACAATGGACGACATAAAAACAGCACACCTCTTATTTCCCTCTCTCTTTGTCCCTGCTCCTTCCCAATCACTCTCAGTCGAGTATTATGTATTAAGTGGCTCTGTCTGCAAGGCGCTGTGCAGAAATTTAATCCAAAATGACAAGGCCCTTGTCCAAAAGGAACTTAAAATCGCACAAGGATGCAACATAGATGGGGGCACTAAAGGCAGTGCAGGGGAGGGCGAAAGGATCTTCCAATGCCTTTAATGCTTGAGCATTTCTTTTACCCAGATTGGTTGTTAATTTTGCCGTGCTATCATGTTTGGGGTGTCTGTCTTCTGCCTCTCATCCATGGAAAAAATCAAGCTTCTCCACGACATTGGCTTTGGTTTTGTTTTTTTGTTTTTGTTTTTGTTTTTTTTCCCTGCAGATTCCCATCCATGCCCTGCCCAGTCAGTGCCTCCCCTTCATACCCCAATATTCCAATCAAGCGCTGCATCTCTGTAGCCCAGTGCAAGGGTCTGAAGGCCATGATGGTTCTTTGCGCAGATGGAGTTGTAAAACAGGAAGCCTGTCTCCCTCTGCTCCCAAGGCCTGGAGGCTTAGAGGTGCCTCCTGCTCCTGAATTCTCCTCTGGATCCCGCATTAAGCCTCAAAGAGAGCAAATACTGTTCACTGATTCTTCTCTTCTTTTGGTTCTGATGTCTGAACGCTTGCATCTGCTCTGTCCATAATAGCCTCTCTAGAGCTCCTCACAATGTGAGAAGGGTTTGCACTTACAGTTTCTCATCTAATCTCAGCAAAGCTGTGAGACAGGATTATTATGCTCTTTCTCAACAGACAAGAACCAGGGGCTCACACAGATTTCATGAATGGCCTAAGCCCTCACAGTGGGAAAAGCTGAGCTGAACAGCGACTTCATGGGGCTCTTTCGGGTTCCAAAAACTACATGCTCTCTCCTGTAGAGACTTCTGCATGAAATTAAGAAGAATTCACTGCTCCCCTAATATGTCACATCACCCACCCCCTTGGGCCTACTGAGACCCAGGGACATTTCACCTCAGGCTCTCACCGTGTCACTTTATCCATGTCACAAGATAGCTGGGCAGGGCAGCCCCTGCCAGCAGCCACAGTTACTGGAGAGGTGAAGGCGGGAGATTCAGAAGTGCGAAGTGCGTCCTGGCTACATAGCAAATCCAAGGCCAGCCATGACAACATTTGAGACCTTGTCCCAAAAAACGGAAATAGGGCCAGAGAGATGACTCTGTAGGTCAGAGTACTTGCAGTTCTTACAGTGGATCTGGGTTCAATTCCCAGCACCCACATGGCTGTTCAGAACTATCTCTAACTCAAATTCTAGGGGATCCAACACCCTCTATGTCCTCTGCAGGCATGTGGTAAACATACATATATACATGTATGCAAAAATGCAGGCAGAGCACTCATATATATAAAGTAAATCTTTGAAAAACAAAGTTCTGAGCTCTATTTTGATTAAAATATACAAATTATAACAATAAGTAGACAAACACACATAGGTAAAAGCAAATAAATCCCAAAGATTTTTGCCTGCATGTGGGCCTGTGTGCCATGTGTGTGCAATACCCATGGAGGACAGAAAAGGGTGTTGGATCCCCTGGAAATGTAGTTACAGACATTCATTAGCCATCGTGTGAGTTCCAGGAATCAAACCCAAGTTTGCTGGAAGAGCAGAGCAAACAGTGCTCTCACCCACGGAGCCATCTCTCCAGCCCTAACAAACTACTCTTTAAAAAGAAAAGGCTCTGAGCTATGCTTAAAAAACAGGAAAAACAGTCAGGTGGTGGTGGTGCACATCTTTAATCCCAGCATTTGGGAGGCAGAGGCAGGTGGATCTCTGTGAGTCCGAGGCCAGCCTGGACTACAAAGTGAGTTCCAGGACAGGCTCCAAAGCTACACAAAGAAGCTCTGTCTTGAGAAAGCTTCCCCTAAATAAGGAAAAAGAAAAAAAAAACAACAACAACAAATAAAATTTGACAGAGCCCAGACATGGGCACAACAGTACTACGATGGCAGTGTTAAAGAGACCACAACACATTTGCACAGTAGGACATTATCTGCCTGCTAAGAAAACTAAACTTATGAAATTCAAAGGTAAAAAACGAATGGAGCTGGAAGCAACCATCATGAGTGAGGTAACCCAGACCCAGGAAGACAAGCAGGACATGTTTTCTCTCATCTGTGCATGTTAGCTTTGAATCTTAAATATGTGTGTTTCATTTGGAATACCCAGAAAGGTTAGGAAACTACTGAGCAGCCATTGAAAAGAAGGGAACTTTCACAAGAGGGAAGCAAATACAGGGACATAAGTGGGGAGGAGAAAATGGACAGGAAAGATTAAATGGGGTGGCAATGGGAGGGGAGGGAAGAGGAGGAAATATGAAGAGAGATAACTCACACTAAGGGCCCTTTGGAAAAGTCATTTGGAAACTTACTTTAGTAGACATTGTACTAAATATACATACACCACCAAAAAGAGTTCAGATGGAATTGTCCTGTAATGGGGACAATATCCTTACTAGACAACACGTGCTAGCAAACTAAAGCTCTAGTACTAGGACTATGCTACCTCCTTTTAGTTGATGGCCAGTGGGACCACATTGGTCCTCAAACATTATAGGCTATTGCCATTGCAGAAGGCCCCTGTCGGCTCATTGCCGTCGAGGGATCCCAGAAAGGAAACAAGTCAATCTGTGCTACTGGCAAGCCTACAACCCTATAGTGTTTCTAAAGGAGAAGCACATAGGAGCCCCAAAGGCTGTAAGCAGTCAGGAGGTGAGAACAAGGCATGAAGCATCCCAGATTCAGGCCATGTCTCATGGACCTACTCCTGGCTACCTTCCAAACACCTTTAGCCCACCTCATTTGAAGAAAGCAATGTTGGGGAATTGGGCTTAGGAGGAGGCAATCCAGGAGCAAGAAGGTGTGGGGATGGAAAGGCAGAGGTGGCAGGACCCCAAAGACTTGGAGCAAATACAGGAAGCAATTGAAGATAAAAAGAGGAATCACAGAGCAGGAAGAAGGGTGTGGGAGGCCAGATAACAGCTAGGAAGAGAAAGGCAACTGAGAAGCTACAGAGGCTGGAGGAGTGAAGGCAGATACTGTGTGAGGGGAAGGCTTAATGGCCCCATTCCTACTGCTGACACAGGTCATAAACAAGCAGGCGACCAAGAGTCTATCATTTATAACTTCCCTTTCTGCGCCTACTCTCCTTATCCCACTTTACTTCTCTCTTCCTCCCTTTCCCTCCGCATTGCTGCCTCTTTCTCTGGGGGTCTGAACCTCGTATCCTTGAATTGCCACCATTGGAGTCTTCCTAAACTCTATTCATTTGCATCTCGCAGTCAGAGAATCCAGAAACCGAGATTCTCCTTCTAATCTGCTCCTCTAGTGCTGGGAACACTGGAGAGGGCACTGGTGAGGGTAAGGGACTTCCGGTCTAAACCTACCTTTTCACAGTGTATGAGAGCCATCAGGAATAGGCGAGCATACACATGGGTCATCCAAACAATAATAAAACTCTTAATCCTACGTTTCTTGGCAGGCCCAGGCTGCTTGGGTTCCTTTAAGGACAGGAGGTCTACTATGGCTACATAGCATCACTTACACAAGGTGGTCTGGCTTGTCTGTGGACCGCAGCACTCACAGACCAACACAACTGACAAGCTGATCTGTCCACATCAGAAGAGGGGGTGCTACAGAGCAGTCACTGCTTTGGAGGCTCTCCGAGAGCATGGGTGGGCTCTCCGACACATTGTCGGTCTAGACTGTGGTCTAAGACAGGCTCTTAGGATTGGAGACCAAGAAGTGTGATTGATGAAGTAGAGCTAGGTTTCTCACATGGAGAATAACTGAAGTGACTTTTCAAAGAAGCACTGAATATGTATGAGAAGGAAAGGAAAAAGAGAGAGAGGTTGAGAATATGGATGAATATGAATATGGGGGAAACCAGAAAGAGGCATATGATGGATAAAGACAAAGAAAACCCAACAACCAAGATCTAAGGTATGGAGCTGGGATGTGGTGGGACAGAAACATGGAGAAGGATGAACAGAAAGCAGTAAGGAAAGAATTCTGAAAGAGCAATAAGAAGGCTCAGACGAGCTGAGCCAGGCAACCAGTAGAGCAGGCAGATGGAACAAGAGAGACAGAGAACAGAGCCACCGAGTGGGCATGCAGTGAGGCCTGGCAGCCAAGCCCTGTGGATTTCCGAGAGAAGCAGATGCTTCGATGGGAGCAGCAGCTGGTGGTCCCTGAGCATGTGCATCCTTGTTGATTCCAGGCCCAGTGTAGCCTCCTGGACAGCCAGCCTTAGCCTGGAGGTCCAGGCTGGGCAGAGAGGCAGATGAAAAACAGCCTTGCCCCTAGCAGGGCTCCATTTCTTCTCCTCCACCCTCTTCTAGACCCCGCCCACCCGTTCCATCTTCATCCCCCAGGTCTCATGAATCCCAGAGAAGTCATGAGCAGCAACCTCGTGACAAGCCAGGAAGGAAGTGGGCTGTGTTGGAGGGGTGAGTGTGAGCCACCACAAGGGTGTGTGCTCTGGTGGGAGGACTGGGAAGGGGAGAAGTGACTCTATGAGCCCACAGCTGAAAGCTGGTGCCAAGAAGCAAGAGCTGGAGAGTGGAGATGATCTCCGCAGTGGCTGGTGGGGAAGGGGGAGCGATTAGGTTATCTTCCCAGAAGCCCGCTCCCCCGAGGATGCCTTGCCCTGCTGACTGCAGCTTTGCTACCACTTGAGGGCTGAGACTGCCACAACCTCAGAACCAAAAAAGGACTTGAGTGGAACCTGGGTCAGAGAAATTTGGGATTTCCCTGGCTTCATTCTCCACAGACAGCTGCCATCTGCAAGCCCCCTTCAGTGGGAAGAGAGCAACATCAGTGGGTTTTGTGTGGAAGGCACCTTTCCCCCAGGAATTTCCCAAGCTAAGGAGGGAGGGATGTTTCCAGATCTAGGCTTCTCTCCTGTCCAAACTCATCATGTTGCCCCTGTCTATGAACCTCATCCCCTCCCAGAGACCATACAGCAGTGACACAGACCAGGCTCCTCTGTTGGGCTTCTGTCAATCTTTCACTTTGCCTAAACTCAAGGTCAGAGGTTCTCATGAGCGGCCTCAACGTGGACAAGAGTCTCCAGGCTCTTGGAGGAACCCTGATAGACTCTACAGGTAGAGGGACAGAAAGGGCTTTGGGGATGCAGTATCCAGTGAAGGCACAGTGTGAGTGAAAGACAGGTACCAGGGAGCCAGATGGGCCAAGAAGAAACAGAAGTTAAGTAGGAAGAGACGGATAAACAGCAGACACCAAGCAAGCAGCCAAGCATATGCTTAGCAAGCCGGCAACACAAGCACCCAGTAGGGTTTGGGGTGGGGGGAGGGGACACGGGCCCGCAGGGAAGAGGGACAGGGACTTTTGCTGGGGCTGAATGTTGCCTGATCAGAATTAGTGATCTAATAATCTTTCTCCATGGCATCTCAGAAAAATGGAACTGCAGCTAGTGCTGGCTGGCAAGAGAAAGCAGCACTTGGCAGGGCGGGGAGTGCTTAGGCCGGTTGCCACGGATCAATCTGAGCGGAGGAAACTGCCCCAGACTTGAATAGCCAGGTGCCATCTCCGAGACCCCAAAGCAGAGATCCATGAAGTCTGAAATGATCCCCGAGAGAAGCAGAGAATTGTGTGCCTGCCTGCTCAGAAGTCCTTCAACCCTGCAGGTGCCAGCTTCCCGCTAATGAAGCCCTTCCAGGCTAGGAGCCCTCAGTCTGGGTGATGTCATCCCTTTGAGCTCCAGGCAGGAGAGGGGTGGAGCCAGGCTGCAGCCTTGCGGAGTTTGCAGGCTCCACCTCCACCCCAGTCTGCTTCTCGCCCCCCTTGGCCAGGTTTCCTAGCCAGCCCTGCAAACGACCGGATGCTGCTTGCTGCAGTGCTGCTGGGAGGAGGGCCACCTAGAGTCACCCTTGCGGAAAGCCACGTGTCTACAGGAATGGGCTTTCTGTACCTGAGCCCCGTTCACCCTTTCCTCACTCGTTCCCAGACGCATTTGGGGAAGCCCTGAGGTTTCTAGCGAGGCCGGATTCGCTTCACACCGCGTGTGTTCCAGTGTGCTGCCAAGTACCGGCTGTCCCAAGTACGGGAATTTCTTCTTAAAGTACGGTCCCCAGGGAGGAGCGCCTGAGACAAACAGCACTGTGCATCTGTCGGTGCTGAGCTAAAGGAATAAAGGTTCTGAGCTGAATCTAAGCCTGTTCTAAGTCCTAAAGCCAACCAACACTCTGAAGAGCGATGCCTTAACCTCTCACAAGGTCGTGCTGGACACAAGCCAGCCCTGTGCCAGCTTCTGGCTCCTTTCTGAAACTAGCATTGGCCCCAGCTTTCTGCTTCCCTGCCCCCTCCCCATCCCAATTAGCCACTCTGTTTGGAGCATTTGGATCTTTGGGAATGGCAAAACTTTGTCTTCCTAAGCTGATATCAAGATGCTAGGGGCACCGCCTTCAGAAATAGTACACCTGCTCAGGGTAGCACACATGCCCAGGCCAGTCTGTCCCAGGAAACCCCACACTGCAGGGCCTCTTGTTGGCACTCAGCTGCTTGGCATAGTCCCAGAGCAGGAGCAGAAAGGACCTTTCCCAGGTGTAAGCCTTAGGCAGTCTGGAGCCAAATCTACAGAACCCACATGCGCAGTGCAGATGTTCAGATCAACGTCAGGGCGTTCGTAGCCTTTACCGAGTTTTGGATCTGAAGCCACACTATGTTGGAGAGCGGCAACAGTGAGGACAAACTGACTTCTAGCAGAGGGCAAAAGGATCTAGCAATGAAATTTCTCCTTTGATTCACTGAGCCCTGGACCCCAGGCCTCTACCTCTAGCCTACCAGGAAAAAAATCTTCATGAACTATATATATATATATATATATCCAGTAGTATTACTGATTTCTTTTGCATCAGTTTTAAGTCCCATGATATTGTCATTATGTATGAAGATGAAATAATTTGGTCTATTCCTCTGAGTAAAATAGTACTTTAATCTCTTCCTATGAGTAGGAAAACTGAGGCAGGATATGAGTGTTTATTTATGGAAATCCTCCTAAGGTTTGGGAAAGTATACAAAAATAAGTGAGCAAAATAGCATATTATGAATCAGTTAAGCTGAGGGTCCAGGTGCCCGGACACCTAATATATAATCATTTCCCTGCTTCGCATTCTTAGCTTAAAATGAAGAGACATGGCAAAATGACTGGGAACAGACGCTTCCACCCACAGACTGAGGCTTGAAGGAGGCATGAGAAAAGAAAGTGGGGCAATTGTGTGATGAAGTGGGCTAACACCTGACGTGTGGGCCATGGTAGAGGCAGCAAGGCTTAGAGAGATTGAAGGGCTAGCCTTCCCAGTGGGCACGGCAGGAAAAGGTTTAGTCTGAAAGGGGACATGGCCCACTGTGACCTCATAGACGTCTAAGGGTGCTGTTTCTTATGACTGTGGTGTGCGTTTATGTCACACACATGTTATGTGTGTCTACAAGGGAGGTGTTATGCATGAGTTTGGTAAAACTGTACTCTATAAGGCACATATCATTAGCCAATGCATGTAAGACAGAAAGGGAGGGGAAGTACATGTTTGAGAACGTGTTTGTGTGGCAGGATGTGAGCAGGACCCATAAGTATTTTTCTGGGTAAGGGAGAGTTTCTTCAGACAGGTTCAAGAATACGTATATGAGCAAAGGCTTCTGTCTGGATGCACCTCGTGAGCACCAACCATGGGGGTTCGTCTCTTAGGGCTTTCCCCAAGATTCGCCAGTGCGTCTCTCCTCACAGTGGAGTTCTCAGAGGATTCTTCATACATTTCTACCTATGGACACACCCATAGATGTATCAGAGCCCAGAAGACCTGGCAGAGCTCCTGCTACTTCGCGGCACCTCCTTTACTCTCCTCCCCTCCCAATTCTGCTGAGCACAGGAGAAGCCTAAGTCCTCGGCAGGTCGATTGTAGCTAATAACATTTAAATTCTAGGCTGGAGGCAGGGAAGATGTCCAGAAAAAGGAAGGTCTAAGAGAGACAGAGCCTTAGTAAGTCTTGTGTTTGGCACAAGAATTGTCTGGCCTGTACCCCTTGGTGCCTGAAACCCCATACTGAACACTGGACCCTCTATTCCTTCACTTGTGTTATTAAAGTCATGCTGGGCCCTACGTCTGGCACCCTAAGGATGATGGGAGGAAATGTGAAGGCCCTTGGAAAACCATCCCAGCAACTATAGAACTAGCAGGCTATCTTCTCTACCCTTCTCTGCTTCGCAGGAGGTGCCTCAACCAGAGAAATGGTAGATCAGGCTTATTCAGAGCCATGTGGCTCACTCCAGACAGTGCCATGAGTCCCCAGAAAGTAGATATCACTGCAGTCCCTCACATCTGGCCAGCTGCCAGGGGAGGCTGTCCACTGTCACTACAGGACAGCCCCACCAGTCCTCCATTGTCAGCAGTTTGGGCTGTGTTGATCCTTCCTCTGTGGTCTGAAATTTATAAGCCTGTAGCCTCTGCCAAAACCAAGACAATGCCGGCTTTAATCACAGAAAAGGCTGCTAGCTCCTCAAGCCCAGTGGTATCCTTTGCAGTCTCGGCCTCAGCCTCAGCTGCAGCTGCAGAATGAGGAGTCATCAGCAAAGAGGAGAGTGGACAAGGAGCGGACAGTGTGGTCACTGAGGGCATCTGGGACTTCTCCTCTCAAGGACTGGGGTTCTTCCCATGCAGAAGGGTCACATCATCTGAGCTTGGGTTCAATTTCTCCCCTTCCCTTTTAGAGTCACCTGCATGACAACATGGCAAAGCCTAAGGGTACAGAGGAGCTGGATGGGACCCCAGCATTCTTCCCCACTTTGCAAACAAGAAGGCAAGAATGCTGAGACCTCTGAGGAAGGGAGGAGAATTGGCCAGTGTTCCAGAGGTCACTTGAGGCCACATGATTATAACTGTTCAGGAGTTTTGTGCTTCTGCCATTTAGAAATGTTTCCGAAGGTTCAACAGTAGCCAGATTCCTTTTATCTGCATTGGAAGACGGCTCTGATTAAAATTCAGCTGCACCACTCTGGCCAGGAACTGCAGTATATATTATGCACCAGTGCAGGGCCCAGCAGCGCCTCCCACCCTGCAGCAAGGAAACTCAAGCCCCTCCAAGTGCCAGCAGGTCTTGGGATGTTTGGGCTCACAGTGTATTTTGGAAGAGGCATTTACAGTCTTAATTGATTTATAAAGCAATGCACCACCTGGACAAGGTTGAGAATTGCTGTCCTACAGCATCAGGAAGCAAGGCTTCAGAGAAACCCGATCTTAGCAATCAATTGCTGGGCATCTAGCAGCAGTCAGGGACCTAAAATGGTTGGACTGTTGTCTGCTTGATTTGTGAGTATATATATATATATATATATTGCATATATTTACTCTAGAATATAAGTTCTACAAGGGTTCTTGGGTGTTCGCTTGCCTACCAAGGTAGCTTAAAGCCTGTACCAATACCTGGCCATAATGTGTACGAATACAAAATTGATAGATTGATTAATCTGCTTAGTTTTTCCCTTCTCCTGGCCACTGCTTAGAGTGCAAGAGCCACAAGAACGGCTGTCATTTGGGGACCTGTGACAAGAATTTGCAATGTTTATTTTGTCACTTAATATTGTGCTTCAGGGTCTTTCGCCTACTGTTAAAAACTTACCACTATGGGAGAACATCAAAGCAGTGCACCACCAACCAAGTCCAGCCTTCAAGCCACTGTTGCAGAGGCAGGGGATGGACACCTTGGAGGCGCCACAGATATGCTGAGCTTGTGCTGGAAGCCAGTGTTCCCAAGGAGAACTGCAAAGTTCAGGGTCCTGGAGCCTTCACTTCGGCAAAAGAGCGCTAAACCTGGCCAGGACCACACCAGACCTCCATGTGGCCCCATGGCCCCTCCGGATGAGTTCTACTTGCCCCTTCCTCCCCACCCTACTTTGAACCCGCGTAGTTCAGCTGCTAAGCCACTGAGGCTTAGTAAGTGGGGTCAGAAGACAAGAAAGAAAAAAAGGAAGGAAGGAAGGAAGGAAGGAAGGAAGGAAGGAAGGAAGGAAGGAAGGAAGGAAGGAAGGAAAGGAGAAAAAGAAAAGGGCGGCAGAAAGGGAGGAAGGGCAGGAGGGAGGGAAGGCGGGATGGAGGGAGGGAAGGAAGAAGGAAGGGACCCTTTTTCTGGGACAGGAGAGAGGGTTCTCAAGCCTGACTGGCCAGCCTTCTATTCCTCAGCTTCTTCTGCACTCCTGCCGTAGCAGGAACCTCCAGTGGAGAGATGAGCTCAGAAAGGCGGTGGACAGCTGCTGCCTCTGTCTGGAGCTAAAAATAACCTCCTCGCCTCATATGTAACTCTGACTGGGCCTGAGCTCTGAAGAATACTCAGGCAGAGGGGACAAAGGGTAAGGCCAGAGACACATGCCCTGCCCAATGGGCAAAAGCCAGATAAGACTAGGGCAATGATGGCACCTTCTCAGAGCCACATCTCACCTGGGCTTTTCAGAAACTTGAGTAGGCAAGAGATGGAATTTCTCATGACTGCATTTCAAAGGAGAGAGGCACAGGACAATTACAGGTGTCCTGGGGCCGGCCTTAATATTCAACACTGTCATATACTTGGCTTGCCAGCTGCTCTTTCTTTTTTTAAATATTTATTTATTATGTATACAATATTTTCTCTGTGTATATGCCTGCAGGCCAGAAGAAGGCACCAGACCTCATTACAGATGGTTGTGAGCCACCATGTGGTTGCTGGGAATTGAACTCAGAACCTTTGGAAGAGCAGACAATGCTCTTAACCTCTGAGCCATCTCTCCAGCCCGCCAGCTGCTCTTTCAAAGTGTGACAAGGATCCAGAGTTGTAGGTACTGGTACATTAGTCTCTCTGACAGTTGAAGGAAGGAAGTCCCCAAAGACATTTATGCACAGAGCCAGAAGTGGGGCCTGGATTCTTGTTCACCAAGCCTGGAGCAGAATCATACCCCGAACCATAACCATGAAGACCACAGAGGAGCTGAGAAAGAAAAACCAAGTCCCAGAGTTATGCTGGGGGCAGAACCAAGAGAAATGGGTTTGTCTCCTTTAGGGTTCACTTACTGGGAGAGCCTGTAATATTGGACACACACATGTCCTAACTACTCCCAGTGGTAAGGAAAATTCTCTCCAGTGTCCTTTTTGCGATTTTACATGCCTGTACTTCCCTGCCTTATGCCACGGTGCAGAGACATGACAACTAGCAAACTCCAGGGCAGTAGAGTCCCCGGGTTGTCAAGAAACCATGACATGGGCTGGATGGTTAAGAGCAATGACTGGGGCGGTGGTGGCGCACACCTTTAATCCCAGCACTTGGGAGGCAGAGGCAGGTGGATCTCTGTGAGTTCGAGACCAGCCTGGTCTACAAGAGCTAGTTCCAGGACAGGCTCTAAAACCACAGAGAAACCCTGTCTCGAAAAAACCAAAACAAAAAACAAACAAAAAAAAAAAGAGCACTGACTGCTCTTCCAGAGGACCCAGGTTCAAGTACCAGCACCCACATGGCAACTCACAACTGTCTGCAATGCCAATTCCAGGGGACCTGACACTGATACTTGAGGCAAACCACCAACATACATTAGAGGAAAAGAGAGAGAGAGAGAGAGAGAGAGAGAGAGAGAGAGAGAGAGAGAGAGAGACCATGAGATAGAGAAACAAGACAGCAAGTCCCGCTAAGCCTTTGGAGCCTAAGTTGTTCAAAGCAGATTTGGATTTCATAAGAACAGGATGAAGGAGGCAGAGAAGCAAGGAGGGGGTGGGGAGAGAGAGTGGGGGAAAGAGGAGTCAAAAAGAGAACAAGGGCGAAATGTCATTCTCAGAGAGATCTGCCACCCTGTCCTTTCTCTCAGCTAATGTCGTAGTAGAGTGTCAGAGGGAAAGGCCAGCCCTGCAGAGCTGCAATGGAAACAAAGCACACAGGAGTGGAAGCAGAGAGCCCTGTGTCCGCAAGCAGTGATGGTAAGGGGGGACAGTGCCCGGGATTACAGGGTCTTGCAGGCGTCTTATACGCAGTGCTGTGTGTAATCTTGCCTTCTCTACGGAGGCCTCTGCTGGGCCTGCTTTATTTAAGGCCAAAGCACATGCCATTCTCCCACAGAGCCCTCTAATGCAATTAACAAAACACAGTCATAAATCTTGCATGGCGTCCAGAGCTGTCTCCTCTCCTTGAGCACAGGAGCCAGCTCGGGAGATGCTGTATGGAGAGCTAGCTGACTTCTCCAGGCATCCTAGCCTTCTGCAGCAGATAGTGTGGCCTTAGTGGGACAGCTTCCTGCTGAAGCCCATTGAGAGAGAAGAGGGGGAAGGAAGTATGGGAAACCAAGAGGCTGGGGGAGGGGAAATAAACCTGTGCTTGCAGGAAGCTGACCTTTGGAGCTCAAAAACAGCATTCTGAAGAGAGCCACGGGCTCACCTTTTGGAGAATAATTTTTCCTTGTGAGGACATGGCGTGAGTGATTGTGCAAGATCGAGGGTACCTGAGTGGCAGGCAATGCAAGCGTGGCTTGGCAGCGAGATGGTGTTTGTGTTTTCACGTCTGTATGTTTGCATGTGCGCATGTATTCAGTCTGGAAAACTGGTGAGTCATGGAAACAGAGAGTTTTCTGATCTGAAGAGCTCACATTTAGCTATTTTTACCTCTCATCTCTTGGTCCTTTACCCTCTCATTTTCCCTAAATGTAAAAGGTATTTCGGGGTCATGGGTGTTGTATAAGCATGCTAATTAAAACTCTGGGTCCACACATGGAAACTCAATAGTGAGAACATATTGATACAGACACGAGACACATGATTATGATCTCATTCTGTATGTGTCTGTCATACCAAGCACACAAGTAAGCATGATGAGGCCAGAATGACTCCGGGAACATAAAGAAGCAGCTAAGATTTCTGCCATGGGTTAATATATTCCCTTGCACCATGTAGCTCACCACTCCTGTGTGTTCATGGGTATATGCCCTACTCACTTCCTACCCACCCAGGTGGGCACATACCCATCTCATACCAACCCTGGTGCTTGTGAACACAGCCACAAATACAATCCCAGGCCCCCATGTTAGGCACGGGTGCTGTCCTCATCTCTACACCCCAATCTGCCCACCAGCTTCTTCCTTGTTCCAGATAAGCTTTTCTATGGTGGTAGACAGAAGCAAAAGAAATGCCAGTGGCTACCTAAGCTAATGGGAACTTACTAGACTGATAGCGGGGGAGCGAGCAGTGGACTAAACTAGGTCCTATGAATGTGGGTGACAGTTTCTGGCTGGGGCAGCTTGTGGGGCCGGTGGCAATGGGAACTGGCTTTTTGGAGCCCATTCTCTTTGGAGGGATACCTTGCTCAGCCTAGATATAGTGGGGAGGGCCTTGGTCCTGCCTCAAAGCCATGTGCTAAACTTTATTGATTCCCCATGGGAAACCTTACCCTCTCTGAGTAGATAGGAAGGTGGGGTGAGGGGAGGTGGAGGGAGTGGGAAGAGGGAGGGAGTGGGAACTGGGATTGGTATGTAAAATGAGAAAAGATTGTTTTCTAAAAATTAAATAAATTAACTTTTTTAAAAAAAGAAATGCCAGTAGCTATACTGAGCTTCTGTTGCTTACCTCACCTCTACCAAAGCAGAAGTCATCTAGCTGTGTGGACAGGCAGATGCCGCTCTGCTCATCAGTGTCCTTTTCCTAAGCCTGGAAGAGGGGGCAGGAAAAGCAAGCTCTGATGGACAGTGTGACAATCGGGGGGCAGGCTGTGGATGCGTTCTTCAGAGTTCTAGAATGTCTTCATGCTTTGGCCATGACCTTGGTATGATGTGACAATCTATGCACCCTAGTGCCACAGCCCAGAAATGTAGCCAGCATATGGCCACCACTTTCAGTACCCCACGGCTGTGGAGGGCTCGCACCACTTCTCTCTGGAGGCCTGCATGGTGCACATTGGGTCACAAGGACATAAACCCACACATACACTTTCTTAGAAGACTGAATGAGAAATCGGGACCAGAGGGCACTTACGGGTACCAAAGTAGACCCTGAGACAACAGTTTGTGCAGTGCTTGAAAGTCCCAGCCCAGGGACTAACCAGTAGGTGTGCACTGCTCCTTACCCTGTGCCCTCTGCTGAGGCCCTGTGCTTCTGCAACGGAAGGGCTTTGATGGCTCGTTATCTACAGAGACTCCTGCTGCCTACTGGGTGCTAGGCATTAGCTACTTGAAGAAGCCATCATCCATCCACCCAATCATTTCATTCCACTCAAAACGCGGACAGGAAAGATGGCTCAGTCCATAAACCATTTGCCACCTGAGTATGAGGACTAGAGTTTGGGTCTCTATAACCCATTAAGGTCTGAGTGGGTGTCGCAGCCCACCTGTATTACTAGTTCGCTAGAGGCAGAGACAGGGGATCCTTGGGCTGAGTGGGCCAGCTTGACTATCCTGATAGACAATGCTTGGGTTCAGCAAGAAGCCTAACTCTGTCAATAACATGGAGACTGATTAAGGAAGACACTCCATATTAACGTCTGGCCTCCACACATATGTGAATGTATGGACACACTACATACACTCAAACACATGTATATACACGAACAACACACACAATAATAATAATAATAATAATAATAATAATAATAATAATAATAAATATAATGATAATCCATTGGGAGACTTGTTTGTGTGTGGTACTTAGAGTAGTTGTTGCAAAGGAAGGCGAGCCAGGTTCCAGCTTCCCTGCCCCTAAGTAGTCTGTCAGGGAAAGACTCCTGCTTGAGCAGCCATGACATTATGTATGCCTGGGCTGTGTGTACATGTGCTCAAAAAGAAGAATTATCTCTTTTTATAGGCCCTAGGGGTTTTCATCGCTAGCAAGGCAGAGAGGGATAGATTTACCAGGTCCAGGGAGAACTTGTCCAGTAAAGGACCAGAGCTGTCTACAGGTGTGGTGTTGGGAAGTGTAGACAGAAGTCAGGGGGATAAGTTAGATCTTACCAGTGAATACATCTGGGCTCCAGTCCTTTATTGACTAGTCTCTGGCTTTGTGACTCTTGCCTGTCTCTCTTTTTACTCCCCATTAAAAGGCATGTTTACTCTTCCTAGATCTGGCTTCCTTCTAAATGCGCATCTTCTAAGTATCTGTGAAATGGATACTAATAGGGCCTGTGTCACAGGGATGTTCTGGGGTTAAACAAGAGACTCGGTGAAAAGCCGTTAGCAAGAGTGAAGTGAGAGTATACTGTCAGTGGCTATTGTTAGCCTATGGCATGGCTTATGCCAGTGATTCTCAATTGATTAAATGCTCCAGAGAACATCTGACAATGTCTGAGAAACACCTTTTGGTCCTCCTACCTGGAAGAAGTAGGCATAGCTGGGTGTGGTGTGCACACTGGTAATCTCCACACCCAGAAAGTTGAGGATCAGGAGTTCAAGACTGTCTTATACTACATGTCTCAGGAACCAACCAATCAAATGAGCTAATAAAAACTGGCAGAGGTGGGAAGTGGCCCACACCCAGCATGTGACGGTGGATGCCAGGGATGCTGCGAAGCACGCTGCCATCACAGGACACCATGCAGATATAGAGTACCACCCTAGTATAAGCATAAGTAGCTCAAGAGGTTAAGAGACTGGGTGTAAGAGTGCGGCAGTATTAAGACAAATGAGATAATGATGTTTTAAAACAGGAAATCATTTTTAAAAATCTAAGTTGTAGCAAGAAAACCCCTTCAAGAGGCCTTCCATCATGCCCACAGCTTCCCAGAAGAGGTGAGCACCCAATCACTCCTCGTGACTTTTCCCATACAAGTCACAATTGAATTGATGGTGACAATGTGGCTTTGCAGGAAGGATGGCCTCCCAAAGACCCCCTCAGACAGGCAGTACACAGGTCAAGCTGGCTTCTCTGGGCTCCTGAATACCAGGATGTACCACATCTTTCAAGGAACCACAGTATGTGGGTAGAGAGAACGAACTCGGGGAGCCCAGGGTAGATTTGATCAGCCGAGACTGAACCCTTTCCAGTGTCAACAGCCTTCTGAGTTAAGTTTGAAAGATGGGTTAGAAGAACTGGGGGAAAACTGGAGTAGTCAGTGTATCAACAAGGAAACAAGTAATTACCTCGCCGTGGGCTTAGTGCTGAGGAAGATACCAGAACGATATGAGATACTCGTTCCTACCTTCACAAATACTACGACTTTAATTGGGAAAGCACAGCTAACAAGTGGAGACCAATCAAAAGACAATTAAAGACAAAAGACAAAGAGGCTCCAGGGATAGTATAGGCCTCACTGGATAGAAATTAAATCGCTATCCCAGTGCCTTGGGCCCAATGCAAGTCCCTATACCTCCAAAAGCTCGAGCTACCGCCAACTCAATCATAGATAACTCCTCTACGGTCTGGATGGTAGATAGCAGTGCCACTCTGGATTGATTGGTATTGTCTGATTAGAGCAAGAACACTGTGTTGAGAAGGATTCTGAGGCAGCATGCAGCCTTATCAGGAGAGTTGTGATGGCCGGTGATACCTATGCACATGCCGTCGGGATGTCCTGACAATATCGCTTTGCTATTTATTTAACCATTGTTGATTAAGAACAACTGACTGGGGTTCCTTCTGGAGACTCGGCCACTTCTGGAAGTCAGCAACTCTACCACCTAACTTAAATTTCCAGGCACTGGCTGGAAGTACAATGAGGCAAGGATCTGCGTGGGTGGGAATTATCAAGGAAAGAGGCAGTGCTTCAGTGAGGCCCTGAGAAGGGGGAGTGCCAGAGGCTGTGCAGGAGGTAGGAGGACATTTATGTGCATAAAAACGGAGATGAGCAGAGGAAGGGCTGCTCTCGGTACAGAACAGAGAAGGCCAGCACAGCTGGGTGCACTGTCTGGGCCTAGTGTGGTTAATATTAGCCAGAAAGGCTGGGTATGGATGAAAGCATGAGCCCAACATTTATTGAGAGCTCACTGTATGGTACGCCACAAAACAAGGATGGTGGTCCAGGTAGCATCTCAAGACGAGCGACTCCTCCCGAAGTTAAGTCCTTTACCACCCTTCTTTCCTGAGGAAGTGGAAACAGCCCTTCAAGGATGCACCTAGACCATCCCTGGAGCTTCTTTGTCTTTTGCTTATGGACAGAGGTAGTGGAGCCCAGTGTTCAGTCCCCCGATGTGGTTCTGGCAGTTGCAGGCATAATTTCCCTGTTCTGTGTTCTCCTCTACTCCTAGACACTGGCAGTGGGAGTTAACACAACGCAGCTGAGACGTTATGGCCCAATCTGTGGGGTCTGAAGTCCGGGGGTTAGGGGCAGGGGACAGCTATAGATTGAGAAAGGAAGCCTCTGCCTTAAGCAAGCAATGACATGAACAGAGCCAAGACAAGACTAGGTCATGGTGGACACAGATCACAGTTGAGGGTTGAGGGCTTTGGCCTCATGATGACTCACGATTGAAACTTCTTCCAAAACCCTAAATAAAGAAGCAGTAGGAAATGTCTCAGCACTGTAGAAAAGGCAGGGGGACGACGGGAGGCATAAATTTCCGGAGGCTTAGAGCTCAGCCTGAAAGGTTAGGAAGGAACAGAGCCTACCATGGTCTTCACACAAGCCCAGAAGCAATCAGGGGCCCGAATAAAGATCTCACTGCAGACAAATCTTTACCTGAGGCTGCAGCCTGTGGCCAGCTCAGTGCTGTCCCTGCCTGGCACCTGGTGGTGTGCTAAGGAACTTCTGTCCTTTCTCTCCCTGTACTCAGAAAGGCCCTGTTGTATGTCACACAGCAGCACCATAAGCTGTGGAAGACTTTGTGTCTTTCCTTGCTTTGTTCCCGCCCCCACCACCCTTGTCCCCATTTCCCAGCAGTTTGTGAGCTGTGCCAGCATGGCTCAGAATCCTGCAGATGAAAATAAAACCTTCCTGGTGATGCCCAACCTCACCCACATCCTCCATCACTGTTTTTCTTAGCTAACCTCATGCATGGATGGCCCTGTTCAATCTCAAGTGCATCTGGGGGTCCTCACTTATGCCATCTATATCTGATCCTATGGAACTCCCTGGCACTGAGAAAGGGGAAAGACTGGAAGGTTCACAGACCTGGAGCTCCTCCTTTATTCTAGCCACTGCTAAGCTCCTACTCCTGTTTAGTATATAGTCATTGATGCAAGACCTAACTCTAGCTCTGTCCAGGAGCATTTTCTCCTTCCTAGGCTGCTGGGCTTAGGTGGCCAACCTCCCTGCCAGGAAGTTCATCTGCATTTTCCAGGTAGATTCTCAAATGTATCCATTGCTTCTTGATCCAGGAAACAGCTGGGCTCACCAACCCAATGGCTGTACATGTTAGTGCCCACCTCCAACAAAATCAGTGCTATATTTTATCTCTCCCCCCACATATGGCCCTAATTCATTGTACTTGAAGTTTGAGAGAAGTCCTTTGTTCCAACTTGTTACAAATGAAAACAAATTTGCAGAGATTCTATAGGAGGTCCTGGGACTATAGGAGCTCCACTGACTTCTGGTCTTTGTTGTTTCTTCCAGCCAACTCAGTGCAGGTCTCATCAGCTTCCATCTTGATAGGTTGGGTACCGCTCCTTTGCCATGGTTCTTTCCCTGGATGAGCATCTTTATCTGTTTGTACCCACATGTGCACACAAGTATCAGGGCCCTACCTGGAGCTTTTGCTGAAGACTCAGATTGTGATAGGAAAATTGACTCAGTATCAGAGATGGGAAACCCAGTGATGTCTCTTCTGACCAGAGAGTAGGGAGACGAGAGAGCAGAGATGGCCTGCATTTGCCAAGAGTACTGCAGGGAGCTGTAGTAAGGAGATGATCATATGCAGATTGGCTCTATACAAACCCAATTGCTCTGCAGAACTAGCTTGGCCTTCATCCCCCACCCCACCCCATTTGGTGTTGGTTTGGGGGCCATTCCAGTAGAGCTAAGATAGTGTAAACTGTTTTCTAGTCATAATAAAACAACTGTGGTCTTTAGCCCCGCCCACCCCCAAGCACTATATTCAAAGGACCAGGTAAAACTCCCCAAACTGGCTGTTAGAAGGGGATGAGAAGTTAAGAACTGTTACACAATGTCTGGGAGCCATTCTGATGCCATCACTCCCCTGTTCATCTGTAGAGCGAAGTCCTGGTTACATAAAGCTCCAGCTGACTTGGTATAAGTTGTGACTAAGAAAACTTCCCCAACTTTCCAAAGACAGTTGGTGATCCTCCACCCTCTGCCCGTCAGTGAGAACTACCCCCACAGAGAGGCAGGGAGGAAGGCTCCCAGCTCCCTGTGGCCCTGACTCATCACACATATAAACACTCCCCAACACTCTTTCCCAAAACAGTTCCCCTCCCTCCCACCCACCCTCCTACCAGGTTTGGGTGAAAAAAACAAACGCCCCAGACATCTTGCCAAATTCTGGGCCAGGCTTAGCCCAGAGAACAGGCAAGGAGCAAACCTCCCACAGAAGCAAGGCATAGCCATGATGTCAGCTGAAGAAAAAGTCACCGCTTGACCCTCCCAACCATGTTTTTCCAAATAGCTGCAAAAATGCATAAAGTCGGAGCAGTGGCTTATAATGTCATCCTAACACTTGGGAGGCTGAGGCAGGAGAATCTCTAAGCATGGGACACCGGCTTGGGCTGCATAGTGAGTTCCAGGTCAAACAGGCATGGTTAAGAGAGAGACCCTGGCTCAAACAAACAAGATAAAACAAACAAATGGAGTTCTGTAATCACACACACACACACACACACACACACAAAAAATCTTTGTAGAACTAAAAAAACTCTTACCTTTACCTATTCTCTCCTTTCCTAGTTCCATGCATCTACCCATTTATTCATTTACATATCTGTTGATCCGTTAATAGCTACCAAATCTTCTATCTTCAGCCCAAGGTAGAGTTCTAAGACACAGTCTGTTTCTTCAAGGAGCCATCATTTTGGAGAGAAGTGGGTAAAAACCAACAGCAAAAAGAATGATTAGTATCCTTGTAGGAAGAAGGTTCTCACAGGGCATGCCCCCAGCTAGGGATGGTAGAAGGCATTCATGGGATCTCACTGAGAAAATCATGTTTAGGTTGAACTATGAAAAGGGGGTGGGGCATTGCTCTCCCATCAGTAAGTGGCCTGCTCAGCAATTACCATGGCAGGCTGGTCTTTGGTGCATAGACATAGGCCCCACAGACTTACACCTGAAGAGGAGTATCATGGGCAAGCTATACGGCACCGATAGCACCCCCAAGAGAGACAGGATTGCCGCCCCAGGGAGAGCTTTAAAGAGAAGGAAAGGAGGACATTACCAGGCAGGAAAAACAAAAAGGGCTTAGTGGAGGGAGGAGAGTTTGAATTCACCTTGAAGACAGAGAGAGAACTTCGAACCACAGGTCAGGTGGGGAAAGTGTCCTTCTAGCTAAGTCAGAACTAACCAGCCGCATACACTCGCTTGCCTAACATGAGAAAAGTGATAGCAGATGTTGGCTGAATGGAGATCAAGGCCTACAGACAGCTTATTTGGGGGAGTCTTCCTATGTAGTCCAGACTAGTCATGTGTTCACAATTCTCCTGCTTCTGTCTCTATCCCTCCCAGGCCTGCGCAGCTTCTAGAGGAAAGCAAGATGTCTCAAAGTTAGCAGAGCTAGACCAGGTCTTTTGAACTCAGCTTCAGCAGTCCTTGGACAAGCAACACAAGTTCCTCCTCTTGGGATGCTCTTTGGGGTGGAGGTGGAGTGTGTGTGTGGGGGGGGGAATCTACCACATCCCCTCAGGGTCCTCAGATGCAAAACAAGCCGATTTCAAGGCGAGCAAGACTGCTTCACTCTCTGCTACATAAATCCTCTTAGAGGGTAGGAAACTCACACAAAAAGACTAACTTAGGGTTTTACTATGGTCTTCCTTGTTCCTGGTTGAAGTGTCTGGGATATGGCTTTCCTCTTCATAGAAACATATTAACCTACAGCCTTTAGTATTGTTGTTTCTTATCATGCTCAGCTCTGGGCTCATTTCCATGTGGGATCTCTGCTTACAAATTCAAGCTCCTGTAATGCTAGGACACCGCATATAGAACACCAAATGACAAAGCGTTTTTAGGGAACATTTGGCATTGAAGAGGGCTGGTTGACAAGGGGACTGGAGAGGGAAAAAAATGAATTGTAATAGTTAGAATTGACCACAAGGTGGAGCAGTGAGGCTGAAGTAACTGGAGGCCAGAGCAGAAAGGGGATCCCCATTCCTACCAGCTACAACAGTGTTTGGACCACATAGTTGGCTACTTAGGGAGGCTAGGGTCCTGGCTCCAAGGTGGGTTCTGGAATTCAGGGAAAGACTTGCAGAACCAGATTGTCCTCTCTGCTTTCCTCCCTTTCTCTTGTGCACTGTCTGGGACCAGGAGAGGGACCAGGGGCACCCAGGGGCCACTTCAGTTGGATTTTGCTCCAAGAAACCAGGGAGAGGGAGCAGCTCCTACAAAGCCAAGAGCTGAAAGTTGCTGCCAGCCGCAGGATTGCTGTGCACGTGACCTTAAGGTTGGAGAAATTGGTAAGCAAGCCAAAATGTTTTATCTTCGTCATTTAAAGAGCTTCTTGGAAAATAGGCTGGTTCCTGAAAGAAGCTACACTCTGAACAGTAGTTGTGTACATACGCACACATGCACACACACACACACACACACACACGCATGCATGCACGCACACACACTTACCGTCTGGAACTTACTGAGTATCCCAAGATGGCCTTAAATGCACAGCACTCCTGCCTCAGTTGCTGAGATTACAGGTGTGACTCACTGTAAACGGTCAGAACTGGCTATTTTAAGGGTTTTCCTGGCATGGAGCTTCTAGGAAGCACAAGAGCTTCCCTTCTGGTTTCTTTCCAAAATCCGCCCTACACAAGGACCACACACATAAAAGATTCCTCTCACTTCAGTTCATGTGTCCTATGCACATCCTTTTCTAGACATTTCTCTTTCTCCAAATTACTGGTCAGAAACATGTCCACGCACAGATGCACACATTCCCATCCTCTCTGGAGCATACATTCCACGAAAAGCTACTTGTACCCTCCCCAGTCTCCTCACGAACAGATCCTGCAGAATCATGTGCACATTTGTCTCAGGCAGAAATTGCATATGTGCACACACACACATGCATGCATGTATGCATGCATGCATACACACAAGCACATACACAGACCAGGCTAGACACAGAATGCTGCAGAAGCAAGAGTCACAATCTCTTGCAGCTTGAGGGCAGAACATCATTTGACCTTGGAGCAGGACAGTTTTCCTCTTATGCTTGCTGATTCTGAGCTCAGCATTGAATATGAAGGGCAGAGAAACGGAGAAGAAATTTTGAAACATCAAACTGTAACCTGTCCTATGGAACTAGGGAGCCAAACGCATTTCTAAGGGAGGCTTTGATTTGACATTTTATGTGAGGTCAGGGGTTGTGAGGAAGACACTGGGAGAAGCTGGTCTCAGTAGGGCTTGGGAGGGACTGCCTCAGACCTTCAAGCTCAGCCTTCATGGTGCAACTGGGGGTGGGGGTCATTGTTTTGCTCAGGAAAGAAAGAAAAGTATGTAGAAGTCTTTGTGTTTGAGGGAATGAATGAATAAAAAAAATCGTTCAATATAAGGGAGCCATAGGATCATACCTGTAATTCCACCTGAGGGTGGGAACTGGGGAGGGGAGGAGCTGAGGCAAGTGGATTGCTGTAAATTTGAGGCCAGCTTAGGTTACATAATGAATTCTAGGTCAGGCTAGACTACACTGGGAAACCGTGTCTCATAACAAACCAACCAAGTTAGGAGCAAGGTGGAAGGAGAAAAAAGTCCAGGAAGGTGAACACAAGGTTACCAAAGAGGTCGATACTAGAGTAAGGTGGAAAAGACTTAGTCAGAGGGACCTGAAGGAGGAACCTGTAGGAATGGAAGTAATAAAGGCAAAGGGAACACCATCTGAGCGGGGAGAAAGGAGGAGAGCGGAGAGGGCAGACAGAAGAACAGGCAGCCATGGGAGCTGAGCCAGCCCTGACAGCTCTGGGCTGAGCAGGCCGTCTGTGAGCCCAGCCAGGCCTGTGAGGAAGCCACCCAGCTCATCTGTTACTTTACAAGCACAAGCTCCCCTCAATCCTGATTAACAGGAATTACGTGGCATATGGCTAATCCTCCCTGCCTCCGTTATTAATACTTCCCCAACTGCAGAGGAGTCAGACAGTCACTTCTCCAGCCTGGAGGCTTCTCAAAGCCTGGCGTCAGTACAACAGGCTTTGGCCATCCATCCACACCTGCTGCAGGAAGGGCTCCCCTAGGAGGAGGGAGAAGTGGCTGGAGAGCTTTCTCTAATCCTTAAGGGACCCCTAATCCTCCACGAGTGTAGGCACTTCCTTGCAAAATACATTTGTGTCTGTTGTTTCACTTAGGTAGTCACAGGAAACCTAGGAGTTATGGACAAATAGATGTTGTCTTTCCCATTATAAAACTGGGGGAAAAGTGCTGAATGGTGGTAGTACATGCCTTTAATCCCAGCAATGAGGGGGGGGAGGTTGGGGGGGGGGGTCAAAGGCAGGCAGATCTCTGAGTTCTAGGCCAGCCTGGTCTATGGAATGAGGACAACCAGGACTACACAGAGAAATCCTGTCTCAATAAATAAATAAATAGAATAGAATAAAAAATAAAAATTAAAAAATAAAAACAAACAAACACAAAACACTGGGGAAACAAATCAAAGAGGACTAAAAAAGTGGCTAAGAACCTGATAGTAGAGTTTAAGCATCTGCCGCTGGCCTTGTATTCAGGGAACCCATGCTATCAATTAGGAGGAAGAAAAACGGAAATCAAGGGAAGGGAGCACTGACTGACCCTTGCTGATCTTTGTCCGTGAAGGACAAAGTGCTTCCTTGGAGAAACTGCAGAGGGTTTGTGAGGGTTGGTGTAATGGGTTGGGAAAGGAACAAAGTCACCAACGGTGAGGTCCACAGCTCCTACCTCAGCCCATCTTTGGGAAAGCTTCGGATTGAACACGGCTTCTCAGAGTTCAGCCTGACTGGAAAGAAGTGAGCTGCCAGGCACTCTGGGTTCCCTGAGCAAGGTGGATAAGTGGCTCCAAAAGCTATGGGTTCAGACCATTGGAATGGAGAGACCTACCCCAACGACATTGGATATAGTGTGTCCCCAAAGGCTTAGTTGCTGAAGGACTGGTCCACAGGATGGTACTATTGGGATGTATTGAAACTTTTAGGAGGGCAGGTCATTGGGGGGATGTAACATGAGGGGCTTCTTGTTGGGGTTTAGGTCCTGCCTGGTTCCCACAGCCGGTAAGTCCCAAAGAAAATCACACAGAGGTCTCCTAAGATTATAAACTGATTGGCCCATTAGCTCAGGCTTCTTATTAGCTTTTATCACTTATATTAACCCATTATTTTGATCTATGTTAGCCACATGGCTCAGTACCTTTTTTTGGTGGTGTATGTCACATCCTGCTTCTTTGGTGGTCTGTGCAGAAGTGGGAGGAATGGGCTTCCTCCTTCCCAGAATTCTCCTGTTCTCATCTCCTGCCTCTACTTCCTGTCTGGTTGACCCGCCTATACTTCCTGCCTGGCTAATCAGCAGAAAGAGAGTATGTGCTAGGCATGTAAAGACTACAGAGTATAAGGAGATAGCTCTAAAAGGACTGTGGAACACGGAATAATTTCATTCTACCCAGAGTAGATCAGAGGAGTATTAGGTAGGGTTAGCTTTCGTGTGTGTGTGTGTGTGTGTGTGTGTGTGTGTGTGTGTGTGTGTGTGTGTGCTCATGCATGTGTGTTCTTTCATGTGCGTGTGTAGTAGAAACCTACAGTTAACCAGAGGTGCTGTTCCTCCAGAAGAGACCATTTTCTTAGCTTTTGTTGTTGTTTTATCTTTATGAGTTTGAGGTTGTTTTAGTTTGGGGTTTTCTGACAGGGTTTCTCTGTGTAGCCTTGGCTGTCCTGGAACTCACTTCATAGAACAGGCTAAGCGTGAACTCACAGAAATCTGCCTGCTTCTCCTCCCGAGTGTTGGGATTAAAGGTGTGCACTACACTGTCCAACTGTTTTTGTGTTGTTAGTTGTAGCTAGTTTGTTTAAGTGAACAGACTAACATTCCAGGCACAGTGAAAAATACCCTTTCACTTCCCTCCTGCCATAAACATTGTATATTCCATTTTTATCTAAGGACTACCTTTATGTGTTTGAACTCTGAGATCTAACTTTTGTTGTTGTTTCTTGAGATGGGGTTTCTCTATGTAGCCCTGGATGTCCTCTGAACTCACTTTATAGACTAGGTTGGCCTTGAACTCAGAGACCTGACTGCCTCTGTCTCTTGAGGGCTGGGACTAAAGGCATGTGCCACCACCATATGGCTGTGATTTAACTTTTTTGAGTTCAGCGATTAGCCTAGGCTGGGACTTAGTGTGTCTGTAGCACTGCTCCAGACTTGTGGTTGCGACTGCAGGTGTGTGTCACCATCCTCCATTTGGTCTTTACTATTTGTATTATTTACTTTTCTTATTGCAGGGACAAAACTCCTGACATTAGCAATTGAAGGAGGAAGGGTTTGTTTCCACTTCAATCCGTCCTGGCCAGGAGGGCCTGGAGGCAGAAGCCTGAGGCAGCTGGTCATGCTACATCTATAGGCAAGGCTCAAGGGCAAGTGCCAGCTTGCTTTCTCTGGGTATTTGGTCCAGGACTCTAGCCCATGGAACAGTGCTGGAATCCTTCCAGCACAATTAGTCAGGGCAAACCTTCCCTCAGTTAACTTGATCTCAAGACCTTCACAGATAGACCTAGAGGTAAATTTCCATGGTGATTCTAAATCCAGTTAAGTTCACAATGAAGATTAACTATCACATTCTTTAATCAAAACTGGTTGAATACAGAATCCTGAGGCTTTAGGCGTAGTTGAGCTTTTTCTCTTAGTTTTTTTTCTCTCTAAGATTTTGCTGTGCCATGTTGAGGAATGGCCTATGTGGCTAGGTCTGATAAACTAAATGAGAGAGGTACAATATGTTAGTCACGACCCTCCAGGAAGACTAATGAAATAGATACATAAAGGTCATTTGCTAGGGGAATTGGTTCACGTGATGACAGGGATTGAGAAGTCTCACAGGCTGCCTGCTAAGCTGGAGATTGGGCTGCTTGAATTGTGGCTCAGTCCCAGTCCAGTGGCTTCAAAGACATAGAAAACTGGTGGTATGACTGTAAGTCTGAGGTCAAGGACCTGAGAACCCAGAGACTGGGGTGGGAAGCTTTGGTTTAAGTCCTGGAATCCAAGAACCAATAAGCCTGGAATGTTTATGTCCAAGAGAGCAGACAAAAGGTTGGTCCTAGCTCTTAAAGAAGAGACCAATTCACTTCTATATCTGTTCTCTTTGACATGGTCAATGGAAAAGGGCTGACTCACCCTGAGGCAGGTCTATAACCATCTTGGCAGGAGAGAAGATATTCCTCATGGAAAGCCTTGACCTCCTTCCTTTGTTTATCAGACTACTGAAACAAAAGATGTTAGAGAAAAATTTCCCAGGAGGCTCATGCTGGGGGAAGAGAAAGAAGTCCTAGCATCAGTCATAGAGGAACTTGAGGAAGAGATTTCACAGAGTTCCACAAATTACAGCACAGATCAGAGCCAAGACAACGGCAGGTCCAGGGTGAGCAGGACAGCTTGTCTGGACTATTTACTTACACGTATTTCATGTCCTCTATTTAAACCTAAATTTCACATAAGAAACCCTAACAGGGTTCCCCTTATTTTCTCTCCCCAAAGTGGCCTTGCTAAAGATTTCTCTGCAAAGAGCTGGGTCGTGGAAGTGCGACTTTAATCCCAGCAGTTGGGAGGCAGAGACAGGAGAATATCAGTGAATTTGAGGTCAGCTTGGTCTACAAAATGAGTTCCAGGACACCCAGGACTGTTATACAGAAAAAACCCTGTCTCAAAATAACAAACAACAACAACAACAAAAACCAAACAAACAAAAAAAAATGACTTTCAGGGCAGTGGTGGCACATGCCTTTAACCCTAGTACTCAGAGGCAGAGGTGGGTAGACCCCTGTGAGTTCAAGGCCAGCCTGGTCTACAGAGTGAGTTCCAGGACAGACTCCAAAGCTACACAGAGAAACCCTGTCTTTTAAAAAAAAAGTTTATCTGCACCTGCATAGCATGATTTTTTCTTTCATTAGTATGCGGAGGATGGATGGTCAATCCTAGCTTGTTGAGACTGCCAGAAACGAGGGAGGCTTTGACCCTAAAACCCCCAGTAACAGATCTCTCCAACCTACTCCACTAAGATCCGCACAGTAATCTTCGCTGGGACACTTGCAGACATAGCCATGTTTACCGAGTTACATGGTGGCTCTTAATGCAGGCAGGATGGCCCCCTAACTAACTATCATACCTCGAGCATCCTATGAGGGAAAGCGTTTTTAGGTCAATGATCCACGTTTTCCATGAACTCTGGGCATTCCAAGCCTTTTCTTCACTGTGTTTACAGCCTTGCTCACATGCTGCCCTGTGGTTCTGAGTCTGTCCTTCCTATTTCACCACCTCTCTTCCCCCAGCCTGTGTCTCACCCCGGGGAAACTGCTCAAAGTG
This sequence comes from Alexandromys fortis, assembly GCF_014885135.2. NCBI lineage: Eukaryota > Metazoa > Chordata > Mammalia > Rodentia > Cricetidae > Alexandromys > Alexandromys fortis. The sequence continues at coordinate 4,766,523 of NW_026067994.1, forward strand.
TCCCTTTCACTTCCCTAGTTCTCTCTTGTTCTCCAACTCCATTCTGCCACGGACGCCTCCCCGTTGCATTGTTTCTTTTGGATCATTTCATTCATCTCAAGATTTGAACAGATGTTTCCATTCGCTTCTGAGTTCTGGGGTGTGTAGGCTGTGGAGGGTTCAACAAGTTCCCACCCCACACAGGCGTTTGACACAGTCCTCGAAGCTTGAATTTGTTGTAGCAAATGGCTTTTCTTTTACCTAGATCTTAGGGGCAGAACTTGATGCTTTTCCTTTTTGTCCTGACCACCCTGCTCCAAGAGAGCAAGCTTTCAATGGCACAATTGCTGCTGGAAGCAGGGCCTCTGGGCTGCCTCTTTGCCCAGTGGGTCCTGGTCCTGCATCGCTTTGCCCGACTCCCTGCTCACCTTTCCAGCCTCCCCACACTCTAGGTCTTCCCATTGTGGCCTCTCTAACTTTCAAACTTTATTTTGGTTTCAAATTCCTTTCAGTTTTCTCTCACTTGGGAATTTATTTCTCTATTTCCAGCTCTGTGGATTTAACTTCCTTCTTTTCTTTTATACAGAATTTCTCTGTGTAGTGTGCCCAAGCTGTGGACGTCAACACTGGGTCACGCTGAGGGTCTCCACAGTCTTAGTCACCATCTGCCTTCCTCTCTTGGCTCCTGTACACAAGCTCCTTGAGGCAGGAAACTTCTCTTTCGACTCCTGAGTTCCTACCTAGGACAAGCACAGCATAATGTCTGTTAAGTGGCAGGAAGAGCCTGTTGGGATCAGGCTGTCCCTCTCAAAGTCACTCTATAAGGTGTAAAGCGCTGATCTGTTTTGGGCTGTGCCCTGCCCTAAGACACTCAACTTCACAAACAGCATTGACTTCATTTTGAGTGCAGAGACAGGATGACTCTGCACCTTGAAGGCATATGACTAACATCTGTCCAGCACTACCCAGAGGCAAAGACTGCCTAAAAGCTTTTTCTTCACAGTAAAAAATATTCCAGTCTATAAAGTTATCAAGGTAATTTGGGACTGTATCGGAATGTGATGTATATATATATATATATTCATAGGAGATGCAATGCATGGGCCTACACACTCAAGAAAGGGTATACTCAACAGACTATAGAACAGATACCACTTAAGTCCAGCTTGATGAACCATGAGTTTTATTGGAATTACTTACAGGAATATGGGTGAGGAGTTACTTATAGAAATAGAAAAAAAGGCAAAGATAGCTGCATCACCAAAACCTCCTGGGTGATGTCTCACACAGCTGGAAACCTAGAGCACACTGCACAACCTACAGGCTGCTCACCAGGGAGGAGGGCGTCCTTTCCAGGTGTCTCATTGATCTAAATCCCACCCAAGCAGCTCAGCTGGTTTCTGCTTCTTCCAGGCAGTTGGTCTGCCCTCAGAGACTCCTTTGCACATTGGCTTGTGTAAAAGTCTTTGTTCTATCTGACAGGGACTCTCCATTGCTTACTCAAGCAGTGAGGGGCCTAGTGAATCCTGTCAGTTTCAGGGACTTCCAGAAGCTATTTTGAATTGTTTGCATTCCTCCTCAAGTAGCTTCCCTGCAGGATAGAATGTCTCAGTCAGTCTTGAAGGAAACAAGGTTCACAACACATAGGTGCTTTAGCATCACATCAGGAAAACCAGGCCCATGCACTTTTCAAATACATCAGACTGAGGAAAGAGTACAACAGCTTCACCAGTGCCCTATAAAGAGGATGACACCTAACACTGAAATGATGCCAATGGCCTACAATGCCCTGCCATGTTATCAACTCCTGTATGCACCAATAGGCAGAGACTGTTCCGGGTGCTTCAGCTCAGCGCTGTCCCACTGTTGACTCCAACGACCACCCATCCACTCCCCTGCTTGTCTGTCTGAACCTGCAGACTACTCACCCGCTCCTTTGCTATGATATATAGACCAGGCTGACCTCAGATTCACAGAGCTCTACCTGTTTTCTGCCTTTGGTGTGTTGAGGTTAAAGACATGCACCACTGCACCTAGCATGATAGTCTTTGATTCTTTAAAGTTTTTACAGAAGAGTTGTGCTACATATGTCATTTACGACTCCCATAGACTTCAAAAGTGCTTCTTGTTTTGATTTTTTGAGATAAGGTTTCTCTGTGTAGCAGCGTTGGCTCTTCTGGAACTTGCTTTGCAGACCAGCCTGGCCTTGAACTCGTAGAGATCCACCTGCCTCTGCCTCCCGAGGGCTGGAATTAAAGGTGTGGGCTACTCTGCCAGGCTCCAAAAGTGCTTAAGGAGTAGCATATGGTAGGTGTGGCGCGTGGTACAGGACAGAGAGCTTATATTCAGCTTTTGCTCTTGTTGAAGAGATGATGTGGAAACCATCAGTCCAACGTGATACCACAGGTCACATTCCATCTGTCATGATTCATTCATTGAGATGGTTGTATGTGTTTGGAAGAAAATACTTTAACAGAAGTATTTGAGAGAGCAACTCCGATTCTATGGAGCTTGAGGATGGAAAAGCTTTTCCAAGGCAAGTGGGGGTTGCATCTTGCTCTTAAGCTAGAAGGATTTGGAAGAAAGAGGCTGTGAGAGAGAGTAGACTGCACATTTTCTGAAGTTACCATGATGGTTCAATACTCTGGAACCAATATACCATGTAGGTAAAATAAAAGGAATTTTGACAGAACTTTAATGAGGTCTTAGGAAACATGTAGTACAATGTGATATTTAGCTGCACTTCTCCAGAAAGGGAACAAATAACTCCACAAAGATAGGAGAGTTTGAGAGAGCACAATACATAAATTTAACTGAACGGATATTTATTTACAGCCGTATACCCAACTACCAAGAATGCACCACATATTCTAATTACAAAAGGCACACATGCAAAGTTGAATATTAGTAAAGACATAAAGACAAAATAACATAGAGACACTCTCAACAAATACAGTGGGTGAAATTCTAACAGGGCTGGGATGTAACTAAATGGCAGAGTCGTTACCACGGGATAGTGGGCAGGGAATACTGGTCACAGGGGCTTGGGAAATGGCTTGGCAGTAAAGAGCCCTTACTGCTCTTCAAGAGGACCCAGATTCAGTTTCCAGCTCCCATACAGTGGTTCACAGCCTTCTGTAACTAACTCCAGCCCCAGGGATCCAATGCCCTCTCCCTGCACAGATGTGTTGTACACATACATGCAGAAAAAACCCATACATGTAAAACAAAATTAAATCTTAAAAAAGTAGCAATCACAAATGAAATCATAAAATACTTGAGATCACATCATAAAGAAAGCAGTATATTATGGCTATGGGTGTATTTAGAGCTGTTCCAAAAAAGGATTATGACCTCAAACACATATATTAACACACAAGAAAAGTTAAAACCAATTAGACTCAAAGTCTACAAAGTCTACAGAGGAAATATGTAGTACAATCTAATACAGTATAGTATAAAATTAGAGGTGTATATGTTATATTTGGAAAGACAGAAGACAGCCATTTAAATTGGGTTGGAGAACACAGTGTAACTAGAAAATTCTAGTGGTTTACTTATGAGGACATAATATCGGAAGTGGATACACAGGACCTGATAGGGTTGGAAAATGACCATGACAAAGGGAAGGGAAATGCAGATAGGAAATATCACACAGGCAATGTTTTGTGGTAGCTCGAGGAGTTTGGAGAAAGGTTCTCAGTGTAAGCAGATTCAATGGAACAGAGGAAAAGAAAATGCTTGATACTGAAGCTGTGGAGCTCATAAATATGACAGCTGATTGTCTAGCTGTGGCTCCTTCAGTCATACTAAGGAATCTAAAGGGCATAAGTAACAACTTAAGAATTTCAAGGTGATTAGCTGGACATTCCAACCACTAGGGAGGCAGAGGCAGATCTCTGTGAGTTCAAGGCCAGCCTGTTTTTCATAGTGGGTTCTACACCAGTCAATGCTATATAGAGAGACCTTGTAATAAAAAGAATGAAGAAGAGGAGGAAGAAGAAGAGGAGGAGAGGGCTGGAGAGATGGTTCAATGGTTAGGAGCACTGACTGCTTTTCTAAAGGACCCGGGTTCAATTCCCAGCACCCACATGACAGCTCACAGCTGTCTGAAGATCCAGTACCAGGGGATCTGACACCTTCACACCAATGCACATAAAATAAAGTTAAATAAACCATAAAAATATTTTTTAAAAAAAGAAGAGGATGAGGAGAAGAATTGGAGTTTCAACCTGAACACCTTAGCCAGTTGTTAGTCCTGCAGGACACAGGAGTGTTTCCTTCATTCTTAAGGGTATTCATTAATCACTTATTACTGCCTTGACCTCAATTTTGAAGTCTAGATATGGAACGAGACCATGTAACAATACAGATAAAACATGGTAAAATTGCATTAGGTTAGTAACAGTTGCACCACTACCCTGTGGGGTAGGACATTTGGGGACTTTGTATCTCAAAGCGTGGCAAAGCTGTCTATTTCCTTGCTGCACTCCAGGGAATCAGGACTGACTGGAAGCCAAAGTGTTGCCTGGAAAGAATGAATGGCCTCAAAGGTCATCCCAGAATATCAAGGGTAGTGAAACAGAGGTGCTCTTCAAAATAGTCCATTCAAGCTCTCTATCTTTCACAGGGTCTCTGCTGAGTATCCCCAGTGCTTTTGGGGTTCTGATTGTACCCAAGAACCTTGAGCCCCAAACCGCACTCCATTTCCTTAGGCTAGCCAAAGAAGAAATAAAAATGTATTCTATTAGTGTTAGCTTACATTACTTAAGTCAGTTAAAAGCTGGTTTGTGGGGCCCACAACTAAGAATGGGTTATGAAATAGGAGCTAGCTGATGACATTTATAGTATCTTCAGTTTGTCTTTTGTGTCAGGAAGGCACAACTAATTTTATATACTCTCATCTGTTTATCTTTTAGCTTTGTGGCCATTCGGGGGTCTCGAGCTGTTTTTCTTGTTAATTTTTGTCTTTTTTGGTTGTGAGCTTTGTGGCTATTCGGGGGTCTTGAGCTGTTTTTCTTGTTAATTTTTGTCTTTTTTTGGTTGTGAGCCTTGCCTTTAATAGCCGAGCCACCTCTCCAGACTTCTGATTCACTTTTAACTAGGCAGTGACAAGAAGTTCAAGGCTAATTTGCTGAAATTTTAGTATTAGAAGGTTTTAAGCTGCATCTTATCTCTGATGTAGGAGAAACCAGGAGTAACAATTTGATGTTATAATGGATTTACTTGCTTAAAATAATTAAGTCATGCAAATTGAATTTAGCTAGAAAGGAAAACTGCCTCCATTATCATTATGACTTAGAAGTAAGTAACATACTAACCAGGTTGTTACAAGGAAATTTTGTATTTTTAACATAATTGAAGTTTAGGCTTGTTGAGGAAACATTTCTATTAAGATTTAATTACAGCCAGACAGAGGTGTTGTTCACCTTTAATTCCAGCACTCTTGAGGCAGAGGCAAGTGGGTCTCTGAGTATGGGGCCAGCCTGACCTACAAAGTGAGTTCCAGGACAGCCAGGGCTATACAGAAAAACCTATCTAGACCCCCTTTCACACACACATCCAAAAATATTTATTCACTAAGATGGCCACCAATTAGACCCTGTTTCCCATACATAACTAAAGGAGACAATCCTAGCTAAAAGTTGGCATTTTCATATTGAAGAGCATGGTTCTGTGGCTAGGTCAAAGGATCACAGCTGTCATTAAGTCCCACTGAATTATCAGGAGATACATAATTCTTTTCCTGAGTAACAACTACAGGAAAAGAACAACACTGATTAACTTCGAAAATAATTATGACAACATCTTTACAGATTAGTCTTCTGCTTGTCCAAACGGCCAGACATGCAGTCTCCTGTCTTAGTCAAATTGCTCGCAATGTGACTTGGGGTAGAGACCTGAAAGCGATTTAAAGATGACATCACATGGAGATGGTTAAAACCTAAGCCCTAACTAAGCTGCTAAAATTTTGAGGCTAGTTTCTCTTCTAATTAGAAGTGGATGTGTACTCTTAAAGAGCCCTTTGCTTATTCCTTGAGTGACTGGGTAAATTCTCACCGTGGAGTTTAACGTGTTGCTTCGTTCCCCTGCCCTCACTTTTACTACCTGACTGCATTCACTCCTCCTAATCCTAAACGTTAAAGACCAGAGCAGCATGCAATTAAAGAGAAACTACAGACTCTTGGCTAGAAGCCTTACTCATTGCCTTAAGACTTGTGGGTCTGAACAATAACTTGGCTGCCTGAGACTTCTCTCATGTAGGTGACCCAGGAAATAGAATCAAATCCCCACTGTTTCCATTCCTAGACCATGATATACAGAATCTCTGCAGTAGCAACTACAGAGAAATTTCCCTACCCATCCCTGGAATTGTCTGGGCAGTATGCAAGCCGGTACTCTCTGGAAGAATTTGCTCATTGCAAAGGCCTGAAACACCAAGTTGGATCTAGCAGGGTCTCAACTGAAGGCACAAGATGCCTGCAGCAAAGGAAGAGTGACAGCGACGAGATGGCTTCTGGGTTCTCCCTGGTACCTCGAGGAAGTAAACACTCTGTGGTGCAATTTGTGTGAAATGAAAATTACCTCTAATTGGAGGGCTGGGATAAAAATATCTCCAATATGTAAACAAAGCAATTGCCATATATTGGAGGCATAGCATAAAGTGCCACAGGTTAGGGACACTGCAGCAGGAGAGGGGTCTACCCTGGGCATCAGGAGCAATAATTGCTCCTGGCTGTGTTCCAATGTAGCACGAGCTATCCTTGAGGCTACTCAACAGTCCCAGTGGTATTGTGTTTGGGGAGAAAAGAGCCCCAGATACTTTAACTCTGCTCTAGCATAAGAGAGGGACCCACAGCACATATGAGTGCATGAAGACACAAACATAAGCACCTACACTTGGGAATGCCATGAAATGGTTTGGTTTATTTTTGTTTTTAAAATTTCAGGTGGAGTTTCATGTAGCATCATCTGGCAATGAACTATCCTTAACTCTTGGCTATATAGTTAAGGATAATCTTGTTCCTACTGTGTTACCAAGGCTGTTTTATGCGGTGCTTGGGATCAAACCCAAAGCCTCTTGCATGCCAGGCAAGTACTCTATCAACTGAATGGCTTGGTCAGCTCCCCTGCCAAAGGTTTTTTTTTTTTTTTTTTTTTTTTTTTTTTATAGCTGCTGCTGAAGGCCTCACCATAGGAGTTCACTTGAAAAAATTTGCCAACAGCGTGACCTTTTTCAACTGAACCACAGAGGAATATGCAAATCAAGTGAACTGCAGTGCATTTTATTTGAGTGGAGGGAATGGATGAGTGGGAGAGGGATATCCCTATGGAAGCAAAAGAAAGGACAGCTTTGAAGACAAAGATGAGAGGATGACAGTTGGGATAAAATGTAGGCAAATTTAGTGGAAAATATTGCAAAGAAAGAAGGAGTGAAAAGGAATGAGAACCGTAGCAACAAGCATATGACCAAGCTCCCAGAAAGTCAGCAGACAAATGCTTTGGGGAAGAGATTCACATAAAGAAAAGAAACTCCCTTCTCTCGTTCTGGGAGAGCTGGCTTCAGGTAATTATTTAGGGATTTAATGACAGAGAAGGAAATGAAATTATGTTTGTGGTTTTTTGTTTTTTGTTTTCCTTTTTGTTGTTTCGAGACATGGTTTCTCTGTGTAGCCCCGGCTGTTCTGAAATTCACTCTGTAGACCAGGCTGCCTCCTGAGTGTTGGGATCAAAGGCATGTGCCACCACCGCCCAGCAGATTGTGTGTTGTTGTTGTTGTTTAATAATATCAGCTGAAGTTGTGGCATATGGCATTGATTGCAGCACTTGGGAGGCAGATGCAGGTAAACCTTTGTAAATTTGAGGCCAGCTTTGTCTCCGTAGTAAGTTTCAGGCCTTGAGTTGCTTTCTCAAGTTATAGCAGGAACATAAGGAAAAGCAACCGTCCATGTGAAGCCCGTCTTTGCTTTTCATTCCCTCTGACTCCTCTGCAGGCTGAGGGCGCTTTCTTTACCAAGGTCATGGCAGAATGTTAAAGCCTGCTCAGAAGTATGATAGTGAGAAAGGGAAGAAGCTTGGACAGTAAATATGTATTGCGCTCCACCTGTGTTTCAGGTGTTTAATCGCTGGCAATTAGATCATTGGGATGAGTAGTGGTGGCCCTATTTTATAGGTAAGGAATCCCAGCCTTAGATAAACATAAATATTCAGCCATGTCCTGCTTAGAGGCAAACCACACAGCTAGCCCACTCTTTGCCTTTTGATTTATTTTTTTTGTGTGTGTGTTTATATTGAATAGCAGTATTGCAAAACTTTTAAGTTCAGCATATGCAGATTTATTTATTTTTCTCTGAGACAGGGTTTTTCTGTGTAACAGCAGTGACTGTCCTGGAACTCACTTTGTAGACCAGGCTGGCCTTGAACTTACAGAAATTCTCCTGTCTCTGCCTCCCTTGCGCTGCGATTAAAGGTATGTGCCACCACCACTTGCCAGAGTTAATTTCTTTAGTTCTTTTAAGAAATGCATCAGGCTAGAGAGATGATTCAGAGGTTAAGAGCACCGCCTGTTATTTTAGAGCTCCTGTAATGAGATCATGTGCCCTATTCTGGCCTGCAGGCCTATATGCAGGCAGAACTGTATAATAAATAAATACATAAATAAATCTTAAAAAAGAAAGAAATGCATCTTTGGGGCCCTACCCCTCACCACAGGTGTGGGAGAATTGGCTCTGCCCCTCACCTAAGGGGAGCAGTCCCAGTGGCTCAAACTAACAGCTCAGCTACCGTCCAGATCCATATCCTGGAGCCTTGGGTTAGCCCACCCAACCATCTAAGCCATGTATGACCTCCTTGTTGTAGGAGGTTCTGAAGAATGAACTTTGAAATCGCCATGATTCAGGGCCGCAGCAGGATATCTGAGAGGAGTTTCGATGTTGGTGTGCTGGAAACTAAAGGGGAATGAGATTGGGGTGCACCATATGAAATTCCCAAAGACTTACTAAAGAATTATTTAAAATGTTTTTTTAAGAAATAAAATAAATTTATCTCTCAGCCAGTGGTGGTGGGGCACACTTTTAATCTCAGTACTCGGGGGGCAGAGGCAGATGGATCTCTGAGTTTCAGGCCAGATAGTCTACAGAGCGAGTCCTGGGACAGCCAAGACTACAGAGAAAAACCCTGTCTAAAAAGAAAAAAAAAAAAAGACAAACGTAACAGCATTTCTCCCTAATACGCCACACACTAGAATAAACACACACTCTTATGGAGTATGCTGTGGTAAAGGCACAGACTCCAAGTTCTATTTATCAAATGCTTCCAAAACATTGTTTCTGACCTCATTGAGTTCATTCCTTACTGACCAGAGCTCAGTATCTCCCAGAAAGAACAGACCACATCACAGGCAAAATGTGTCACCCTGCCTTGCAGCATCTCTAGTTGCATTTCCATTCCAAGAAAATGCTTTAGCCACCATTAATGGCACAGAAACTCCATTGTGGAGGAAAGTCAATACTTCACAATGAAGCACCTGCCACCCCCTCACCCAGGAACCTCTGCCCTTTATGGAATATTCATGAAGCCTTTTTTTTTTTTTGAAATCTCTGCCTGAATTTCAAAGGAGACTCTAAAACACAAGGGTATTTAACAAAAAGAACATGTCATAACGCAAACACAGGAATTCCGCAGGAGAAGGAGGCATTGGCATCTAAATAACGGCACTCTGTCCACAATCAGACGCCACTCACATTCCCCAGGCAATCAGAACGCTTTCTTCAGTTAGGTAGCTATGGCTGAGCATGTGACCCGAGGAAAAAAAAAAAAGAGCAGGAGAAAACCAATTAGGCTTAAGGAAAATCCCATGAAACTCTACTTTGTTTTGTGTTTATGGAGGAAGCGAGGCCCCCATTGAAAAATACTACTTACACATTTTACTTCCGACTTAGATACACGATGACCTGATATGGACAGAAGGAAAAGAAAAGTAGAATCAAAACAGATTATTTTAAAATTGCATCCTTATCTTTGAGATTAGTTTTTTTTTCCCCTGGAGTTGTGGGGTAGTAGTCAATTCGCATTTGTAGAGGTTTGAGCATGTATAAAATGTGTTGAAATATGGAGCGGCGGGGCTGCGTCCCCAACACCCCGGCCGCTTGGCTAGCTTATGCCCGAAATAACAACACACAAACTGTATTCATTTAAGAACTGCTTGGCCCATGAACTCTAGCCCTTACAGGCTAATTCTCGCACCTGGACTAGCCCATTTCTAATGATGTGTGTAAGCACCCCAAGGTGTGCTTACCGGGAAGAGTCTAGCCTCCGTCCATCATGGTGTCTCTGCTCCAGAGCAGAGCTGTCGAGTCTCCGGGAGCAGAGCAGAGTCTGACCTCACTTCCTCTTCCGCCCAGCATCCTATTCTGTTTTCTCCTCCTACCTATGCTTTAACCTATCAGGGCCAGCAGTTTCTTTATTGCTCAGCCAATGAAACCAACAGATTGATATGACACTCCCACATCAAAAATGTATACTGAACATCATATATGATGAAAGCTGAAACATGCTTGGTAATGACCTTTTTCTTTCAAATTTCCTGAAATATCCTTATGTTACCCATTGAATACTAATATTGGTCATTGGGAATTTCTGGCACATTTTACTAACAGGCTCGGCCTTTCATTTTAACTGTGTTGTTTCTGAAACCTTAGGAATGTTCTTTCTATATTAAACATGGAACAAACTTTTCTCAAGAATTTTTCCATTGTACTAAGCAACATTTCAAATTCTCCAGTCTCTTTGGATCTAATTTCCAGTTCATCTTTATCCTTCTCATCATCTGCTGCATTTTTCTTCCCTATCCTTACTATTTCCCACTATTCAGAGTTCAGAGCAAGGCAAGTAAAATGGATCAATGGGCATTTGCTTCTAAAGCCTGGCAGCCTGAGTTTGATCCCTGGAATTCATATAAAAGTGGAAGGAGAGCCCGGGGTGGTGGTGGTGCACGCCTTTAATCCCAGCACTCGGGAGGCAGAGGCAGGTGGATCTTTGTGAGTTCGAGGCCAGCCTGGTCTACAGAGTGAGTTGCAGGACAGGCTCCAAAGTTACAGAGAAACCCTACCTTGAAAAACAAACAAACAAACAAAAACTTTTTTTTAAAAAAAATTAGAAAATCCAGGTACGGTGGTGCACACCTTAAATCCTAACACTTGGAGGCAGAGCAGTTGGTTTTATGTGAGTTTAAGACCCAGCCTGGTCTATATAGCTGTCTCAGGATAGTCAGAATTATCTAAATAAAACTCTGTCCAAAAGAAAAATAAAAAAGGATAAAAAGAAGTAAAAAAAAATCAGCACCAGCACCAAGAATTACCCATTACCCTTCTATAATTTAGAATAAACTATTGGGTATGTCATTATGTTTTAGCTCTACTAGAATTATGCTTCTATAGCAACTTATTGTTTATATATTGAGCATGCTCACTAATGTTCTGTGTGCCACCTTCTTCTTCTTCTTCTTCTTCTTCTTCTTCTTCTTCTTCTTCTTCTTCTTCTTCTTCTTCTTCTTCTTCTTCCTCCTCCTCCTCCTCCTCCTTCCTTCCTNATTATCTAAATAAAACTCTGTCCAAAAGAAAAATAAAAAAGGATAAAAAGAAGTAAAAAAAAAATCAGCACCAGCACCAAGAATTACCCATTACCCTTCTATAATTTAGAATAAACTATTGGGTATGTCATTATGTTTTAGCTCTACTAGAATTATGCTTCTATAGCAACTTATTGTTTTTTTTTTGAGACAAGGTTTCTCTGTATAGCTTTGGAGCCTGTCCAGGAACTCACTCTATAGACCAGGCTGGCCTTGAACTCACAGGGATCTGCCTGCCTCTGATGGTGTTAAAGGAGTGTGCCTCCACTGCCTGGATGATCTTCTTTTATTATATATGGAATCGGGGGCTCTACAAGTGTGAAAACACTAAAGTTTCCAAAATCACTCGTCAACATATTTTTTCCTTTCTATTTACTCTTCTCACATGCAATGCATCCCTACCACAGCCTCCCTCCCTCCAACCCTCGCACCCCTCAATCTATCCTCTCCCCCAGATTCACTGCTCCTCTATTTCCTTTCAGAGAAGAACAAGCCTCCCAGTGATAGCAACTGAACACAGCATAACAAGATGCAATAAGACTGGGCACAAACCCTCATATCAAGGTTGCAAGGTGCAATCCAGTAGGAGGAAAAGGGTCCTGAGGGCAGACAAAAGAGTCAGAGATACTCCCACTCACACTGTTAGGAGTCCCACAAAAACATCAAGCTAAACAACCACAGTATGTATGCAGAGGACCTAGGTCAGACCCATACAGGCTCCTTGACTGTCACTTCGGTCTCTGTGAGCCCTAAGAGCCCTCCCTGTGTTCTATGTTCTCCTGGTATTCTTGATCCCTCTGGCTTCTACAAGCCTTCCTCCCTTTCTTCTGAGGGGTTCTCTGAGCTTGGCTTTATTTTGGGTAAGGATCTCTGATCTACTTTCATCAGCTGACGGAGGAAGCCTTTCTGATTCTCTGACAACTATTGGGCTAGGCACAAATCTATGAGTATATAGGAATATTGTTAGGAATAATTTCATTGATTAATTGGCCAGTTGTGTGTTGGCTTCTATAGTAGGTCTCTGAGACATCAAGCTTCTGGTCATCCAGGCAGTGAGGGGCGTGGGCTTCCTCTTATGGTTTGGGACTCAAGCTAGACAAGTCATTAGTTGGCTACTTCTACAAGTAATGAACCACCATTCCCCAGCACATCTTGCAATCAGGACAGGTGTGGGTTGAAGGTTTTGTGGCTGGGTTGGTGTCCCATTCCCACTACTGGGAGCCTTGCCTGGTTCTGCAACATCTTTATTTGTAAAATAACACTCGTTAACAAAAAAAGAAAGAAAAAAAGATAATGGTTTGTTTCATGTGTATGCCTGTATGTGTGTACGTGCACCACATGCATGTTTAGTTCCCTTAGAGGTCAGAAGACCATATCAGATCTATAACTGGAGTTACAGATGGTTGTGAGACATCATTTGGGTGCTGGGAATGGAGCCTGGGTCTTCTCCAGGAGCAACAAGTGCTCTTAACCGCTGAGCCATTTCGCCAGCCTTATCATTTCCCAAACTTTAATGGAGCAATTCTTCTTAGATCTGTTGCAATAATCTGCAGTTTTATAAATCCACCCCTCCTCCCTCCCGGACTTGCTTTTTAACCCTTCTTACCCTTCTTCCGCTAAGTTCATTGACCAAGGTACCACTTGCAAGCCTTGTGCATCATTGCATCCATAGCAACCAGACTTGAGCTTCTTTGGTCACCATGGTGCCGGCTCGACCGGGCCGTGTGGTCGCTATGGTAACTGGAGGCGGATCGCAGGGTCCAAGTAGTCTGAGCGCATGCGCACAAGGCCAGTTCGCCGCTGCAAGCCTGAGCCCCTCACATTCCCCTCGACATGGCGCTGAGCCGGCGTCTGGGACTTCGGCTCTGCGTGAGGCTGCCCGACTTCTTTCTGCTGTTACTCTTCAGGGGTGAGTTGATGCTTTTGTGCCCCCTGGGAAGTGGGATCTGTGGCGATGGGAACTGGGCGGCCCGGGCCGCCGTGGAATAGCGGTTTCGGTGCCCGGGATTTCGGGTCCGGCCGAGGCGCTGAGGGGTGGCCTCTGCGGGAGCGTGGCGGGCGCGGCTCAGCGGGCTGTCGGGTCGGGTCTCGGGCTGACCCGCGTGGATGCGGCTGGTCCTGGACAGGGACACGGCCCTCTAGATTCAAGAAGGACCATGGCAGCTGCCTGACGAGCTCGAAAACTTACTGGGAGAAAACCACCCCATCGGCAGCGTGGTGCCCAGAAGTCGTGGACTAGGAGCGGTTTGGGAAGCTCCAGAGGCCTGTCTTCCCGGGTGCTGCTGGGGTCAACAAAGAAGCTGAACTGGGCAAGGCCGGCCATCCTTGCGCTGAGCTACACAGGGATGAGCACCTTTGTCGCAGAGTGGTGAAGGAGAGACCCTTACCCCCAAATAGCATCTGGGCCATCTTGATCCCGCCACACTGCTAAACTTGAAAGTTTTGTTCATTTTCTTTCCTCTGAATTCCTGGGAGAGAGTATTTCCCTGGTCAGTTTAGCAGAAGCTCTTAAGTTTACTTTCTATAAATAACATAGGGCACTTTGAAACCGTTATCTCAGTCCTTAAAACAGTTCTGTGAAGTAGGTTTTTGAACCCATTTTCAGAGGCTACTTAATATAGCCTTAAAAAAAAATCAAGACTGCATGCCAGACAAGTAGTGCCAAACTTACGGCTGTATAAAGCACCGCTCCCTACTCACAGGTAACCCTACCCGTACCACTCACTCTTCAACCCTTGGATCATTTGTTTCTTGGGTTTGTTGCCGCCCGTGATGTTTTCCAAAAAAAGTACAAATTAACACACCGAGGCACTGGCACTGTTGGGAGTGGGGGCGGGAGGTGGACAGAGAGGAAAACAAAGCGTTTTTGTGTTTGGTGCTTATTCTCGTGGGGTGGTCAGAGTGGCGGTAGTAAAGAGAGGGAGTCTGGTTCAGGAGTGCTGGGAACAGGCCCCTGTGATAAGGGTGAGCATGTGCCCGGTGACCAGATAGTTTGCCTGCAAGTTCTTTCAGAACCAAGTGCGGGTGGGAGCTACAGATGACCAGAGGCTAGCCAGGAGACAGGAGTGTCAGGAATGTCCAGCTCCCACTGTGCTGGTCACACTGACAGTGTTCTATTCACAGCCTAGAACAGCTCCCTATTGTTGAGGAGGTTTGCTCACATGAAAGTCTGCAGTTTTCACTGGAGATACATTTGGCAGTTGACCTCAGGGATGGATTTCTACTTGGTGACTTGCTAGTAAAAGCAGAAAATGCAAAGGGCTTCATCTGCTCTTAGTCTCAGGTTTCGCCCCGTCCTGTCTTGTGTAAAATCCCTTGGGTTTCTTGCTATCAAGAGATGGGATTCACTGGCATTGCATAAGTACAATACGAATTTGTGATCTAGGACGGATGGCAAAGAGGAAGGCACAGGATGGCATTAGTCCGCTTGGAAAGCTGTGACTTGTTTGTTCAAATGAGGGGTTTTCCATTATATGGCTTTCAGCTTCCATATACCCTAGAGCTGTACTCCTGGGGCTGGAGAGAAGGCTCAGTGATGACCAAGGTGAATTCTGGCAGAGGACCCAAGTTCTGTTCACAGCAACCAGGTTGGGTGGCTCAAACAGCATGCGACTCCAGCCCTGGGGGTCTGACACACTCATGTGTGTCAGGATCAGGCACCTGTACTCATGCAATTCCTCCTTCACAGATGAGTGAGCAGAAAATAAATCTAAAACCGTGCCATCTTCCCAGGTGAAAACTATCTTCTTAATGTTTAGCACAATGCTAGCCCCTGTCAGCTGTGACTCTTTGCCACGGCACTACGGAGGCTGAGGCAGGAGGATCACTGTGAGTTTTAAGCCATCCTGGGACGTACAGTAAGTTTCAAGTCACCCTAGGAAACAACAAATTACTAGTTCCAAACTGCATGTGATAGCATATTCCTGTAATCACAGTACTTAAGGGGCGGGGGCTGGGGGATCACTGTTCAGGTTCAGCCTGGGCTACAGGGCAAATGCAAGGCATGCCAGGGCTACACAGTGAGATTCTATTTCAAAAATTAAAAAAAAAAAGCTTCCGACACAGCAGTAAATATTTATGTGATTATCCTTTGCTGGGCTGTATTACGACAACCTAACACGTACTAATTCATTTCATTTTGCTAACTTTAGAGTACGTTACTGTTTGTGTAAAGCAGGAAAAACAGTAACACACGCATGCAGAGGTGAGATGCTTGCGGTGGTACCTCAAACATCTTCAAGTTGTAAGTCTCTAGTCTGTGGTAATCCGGTCTTTGGTTACTCGTTTCTTCTGTTTGACAGTGGAAATCTTATAATGGATGACTTAAGTAAAATTAACAAGTGTTCAAAGCCGTGCTGTTTCTGTCTAGAATATTCCTTTGTGGGCTTTATGACTGGTGTGATTCAGTTTGACAAATGTTATGGCTCATCTCCTTTTTGAGTGATCATGCGCAATTCAGTAACTTTCCAGAACTTTGTTGTTGTTGCCTTTGTTTTTTTTTCGACACAGGGTTTCTCTGTGTCGTCTTGGCTGACACGGAACTCAATCTGTAGATCAGACTGGCCTCGAACTCACAGAGATCCATCTGTCTCTGCCTCCCGAGTGCTGGGATTTAAGGCGTGTGCCACCACCGTCTAGCTAACTTTCCAGAACTTTTGACGTACCAGAGAGAGGCCTTCATTTAGAACTAGCATAACAGTTTGTAGTCTTGAAGACAGTTTGTGGGGTGGAATGCAGAGATTTCTAACCAGATATTCTAATTCTTTCACTTATTTGGACTCTTGAAGCATTAGAATTACCTATGTTCATTGGCTGATTGGGATTGAACTCAGGGCCGGGCAAGCACTTTGCTGCAGCTATAGGCCAAGCCCCTTTAAGATGTATATTTTTTTCTTTTTTTCCTCAGAGCTGAGGACCGACCCCAGGGCCTTGTGTTTGTTGGGCAAGCACTCTACCACTGAGCTAAATCCCCAACCCTCCTCCCCTTTATTGGGTTTTAATTCCTTTTGATTACCTGATTGCTAGAATCATTGTCAGGGTTGTAGGTGTACTTTAAGAAAAACAAAGGACACCTGGTCCCAAAACATGAACTACTTGGATCAGCTGCTCATCTCCGAATGATTAGTTTATGGCCATGCTACAGGCCGAGGGGACTGGATGGGTAGCGTCTAGAGATCTTAGCCGTCAAATAACGGCAGTGTTATACTCCGTCTCCTGGGCTCTGTGGACGGCGAGGGGTAGCTTTAAGTCAGTTTCTTGAAAGCTTTAAGTCAGTTTCTGAAAGCGAGCAGATGCTCAGGCTTGCTTTCTGAGATGCTTGTGTGTTGTAATAGAAGACGCTGTGGTTGTAGCGCACCCGGCTAGCAGCTGTTAGAGATGCAATATTAACAAATTCCTTCTTCATAAATCCTTTGAATTCTTCCAGAGCACAAGTGGGGTGAAAGAAAAGAAAATATGTGTGAGAGTGAAGTCAGAATGTACAGTCGGCCGGGGGCATCCTAGTGATGGCAGAGTCTCTCTCTCTTGAGGTGTGTTTCCAATTAGGTCTGAGTGTGATGACATTAGGGATGAGTGCAAATTTGAAATCTTTACACGTGCCCATGAATTGAATTCTAGCACCGTATGCAAATATCTCCACTGGCGTATGAAGAGATCTGGAAACCAAGTTGGGTAAGCACATTCTTTTACACTCAGGTTAGCAAGGACACTATGCGCTGTATGGAACTAAAGCATTCATTGACTGCCTCTTTGTTGCTCCCCTGGTGCACAGAAATCATCCTGAGAAGCAGCCCTCTTTCTCATGCCCTGGGAAGCAGTGGTTCTTCATGTTGGGGTGTTTTGGTTTTCCTGCCTCTCAATAGTGTTTATCGTGTGCTCTGTATCGCGTGTTCCAACAGCCAGTGTGCGCAGCAGGATTGCAGGGCTGGGCTGCTTTAATCAAGCCACAGGGAAGATTAAGGCTGTGTAAAATTTTTCCCTTTTGTTTTTTTCTTTTAAAAGTTTATTTTTCAAATAAATGTTTTACTTTATGTTGTCTTAGTTCCTTTACAGTTGCTGTGAGAAAGCACCGTGACCAAGGCAGGTGATAAAAAGAAGCATTTAATTTGGGATTCACCATTCAGGAGGGTTAGCGCTCAAGACCATCCTGAGGGGGAGCAGGGCAGCAGGCAGGTGGGCGTGGCACTGGGGCAGTAGCTGAGAACTTAATTTTAATCCGTAAGAAGGAGGGAGGAAAAAGAGAGAAGAAGTTGAGAACTAATCGCGAATAACGTGGGCTTTTGAAATCTCAAAGCCAACACACTTCCTCCAACCAGGCCACCTTCTGATCCCGCCCAAACAGTCTGACCAACTGGGAACCAAACATTCAAATACATGAGCCCTGGGGGCTATTCTCATTCAAGCCATCACACATATGTATGGGTGTTTTGCCTGCATGTTTGTTTGTGCACCATGTGTGTAGTGCCTAAGGAGGCCAGAAGAAGACAACAGATTCCCCGAGACCAGAATTACAGATGTCTGTGAGCTGGAAGGTTGGTCTTGGGAATTGAATTCAGGTCTTTTGGAAGATAACCAGTGCTCCTAACCATTTAATCATCTCTCCAGTCCCCACAACTTTATTTGTATGAATGTGCGCCTGTTTGCCTGTATGCACATGACATATATGCAGATGTCCAGGGAGGCCAGAAGAGGGTGTCAGGTCCCACAGAATTAGAATTAACAGGTGGCTGTGAGTCACTTTCTGTGGGTGCTGGGTTTAGAACCTGGGTCCTCTGCAAGAATAGCAAGTGTTTTTAACTGCTGAGTTTTCTTTGCAGCCTCTTTATGTCTCTTGTAGAGTATCCCAAGACTTTGTTGGTTCACCTTGTTCCTACAATTATTGTTAAAATCAAATTCTACCGGACACATTGTTTGTTGTGTCTGGTAACTTTAGCTCCCAGTAATCTTTCCTGTCTCTGAATAAACAAACATCTTAGTCTATAGCATCTCATTCAAACACACATTTTAAAATGTCTGTGTTATGTCGGGTACTATTTATTCTCCATGGTAGGGGTACACAGGGAATAAGAAGCCCAGCCCGGGGAGAGCCAGCATGTCTGTATGCCCTCTCACACTGGGCTTTGGGTATCGGGTGTGAGTACACGGCATATTATTACTGATGTTGAAAAAGAAACTGACCCAGAACAGAGACGTCTCTAGTAAGTCTTGCCTGTCTGTCTTTGTCACTTGAAAGCCAGTTAACATTTTTAACCACTTTGTGTGTCTAGGCATTTTTAGGATATCTTATTTTAGTTCAGTGGCTGCAGGAACGTCAGGGAAGCCTCAGTTTTTTTTCTCTAGTAGTTGTCAAGGAAGGCAGTGGTATTTTCTGCCGTCTACTCTGTGTAGCTGCAAAGTTAGGAAGACAAATGTGGAGAGATGCTTATGGTGCACTTTAAAGGACACGGGCTGCGAGTACTACAGTTTGTGATTGCAGTTATGTAAAACACCGGGGGGGGGGGGGGAATGTTCAAAACATTGATGGGCTGCGTCTCCAAGTAGTGGAGCCCGGGGCTGGCTCTTCACTGCTCTTGTGTCTTTCTGTCTGAGGTTTCTGCTTTACTTTCAAAGTCTTCTTTAATGAGGGTTTTTTTTTTTTTTTAAAAAAATAATTAAAAAAAAGTTGTGTTTGTTTTGATAGCTCACGGCTCCAGTTCTGGAATTTTAGATTTGACATTAGTAAAGGGAAAATGGAATTTGTTTAAACACATGTAATCTGTGCTTTTTTCTAGTTTCTTCTTGACAGCCAAATTGGATGAAGGAGGAATGTCCTTGAAGTTCAGTGGTTTGCATATGTATTCTTTGCGACATATTTGAAAGATTAATTGCCATTGGTTTGGGCAGAACAGCTGTGGCTTCAACAAATGGTTAAGGGGAACTGAAAGCCGCTCGGAGTACCTGCCCTGCCCCCCATTCATTAGGAACAAACAAAAGCACCCGGGGCATTGCTTGGGCTGCTGCTACCCTCTGATCGAGCACTGCTCTGTGCCAGGCGCTGATTCTCTTGGGCAATGGGAACGACGGCAGGTTGACTTCAGGGGAAGCAGACAGTTGTCCACTGGTGTGCCCCAGGGTGGACATCCCTGTTTTTAGCATTAGGTGCAGCTGTCTTGAGGCTCACTGAGTATGTAGCAAATCCTCAGACAGCTGCTTCTCTTTCTTTGGCCAAGGTTTTCACTAAAGCATCTCTATTGGGGTATTATTATGATTTTCCTTTTTGGGTCAGGGCTTGTGTAGCTCAAGCTTGCTTGGAACTGTGTGTGTGTGTATGCTCCCATAATGCCAGAGGTTGATGTCAGGTGACTCACTTAATTGCTTTTGATCTTATTTTCTGAGACAGTCTCTCACTGAGCCTGGACCTCTTCAGGCTACACTAGGCAGGGTGGACAGCAAGCCCCAGGGGCTTCCCGTCACTACAGCTCCAGCACTGGGGTTGTGGCTCGTTGCTGCCCTGCCTGGGCCTTTAGGTGGGTTCTGGGAAATCCACTCAGGTGCTCATGACTGTAGTGACTGATTGTTCTGCCTCAGCCTGTGGTATTCCAGGGTTATGGGAATGTGACACCATACTTGGCTTTCTTAGGGATAATTGTGATGTCCATGAGTGTAGATTCAGGTGAATGGAGATGTTGAAAGCGTTAAGGTGGAGGACATAGTGTATACAGGGATGTTCTTGTGAGTTTGTAAACAGTGTCTGTTGAGACTGTGGGTTATGACAAATAAGTAATCACAGCTGTTGACTGCCGTGTGCCAGGCATTGTATATCACAGGCCGTCAGACTGCCGTGTGCCAGGCATTGTATATCACAGGCCGTCAGACTGCCGTGTGCCAGGCGTTGTATATCACAGGCCGTCAGGCTGCCGTGTGCCAGGCATTGTATATCAAAGGGCGTCAGACTACTCTGACATAATATCATAAACGGAGTGCCTTAAACCATAGACATTTGTGTCTTGCTGTTGTGGAGTCTCGGATGTCTGAGATTAAGGTTGCTGGCAGGTCCAGGTCCTAGTGAGACCGTCTTCCTGGCTTGTAGATGACATGGTGGAGGAGTGAGAGCTTTGGCGCCTCTTAGAGTGGCCACTATCCCGTGATGGGGTCCTACCCTCATGACCTCATCTAAGCCTAGTTACTGTTTTTTTTACCTTCAAGACAGGGTTTTTCTGTGTAACAGCTCTAGCTATTCTGGAGCTAGCTCTGTAGACCAGGCTGTTCTCAAACTCAGAGAAACGCCTGCCTCTGTCTCTCGAATGCTGGGATTACAGGCGTGTGCCACCACCTCTGGCTGCTTAGTTCCTTCTTAAAGTGTGTACCTAATACCATCTTGTTAACGGTTAAGGCTTCAACATGAACTTCAGGGGATGTAAACTTGATCTGTCTCAACTGGTCTTAGCAGTCGTTTTTATCTGCAGGTACCGAATTTGTAGGTGTGGAATCTGAGGCCTGGCCCAAGGTCACAATAAATAAAAGAGCCAAATTCTAACTGAGGCAACTATAGTGCCTTTTCCAAGGCCCAGGGGCCAGTGCACAAGAGGAGGCAGAAAGAAAGGATGAAAACACCTGAAGAAGGGTTGGAGCAATGTGTGACACATGGCCATTGCACCCTTCACCTCTCAAGGACTGTGACTACCTGACTTGTCAGCATTCTGTTGCAGAGGGGGAAGAGCTCATGAGGCCCCACCTTCCTGAGGGCTAATAGTTGCTGGGTAGTGGGACTTAACAAAGCTTTTCTGTGGACCTATAAAAAATAGAGGAGCCATTGTCCCTTGGAGATCATTGGCAATAGTTATAAAGCATCTAAACACAACACCCGGTTAAGAATATTTGGCATTACAGTGTAGAAATTCATTTGTCAGGTAGAAGTAGAAATATATGTGAACAAAAGAAATCAAGAAGATTAGGGTAGAAAGAATACCTACAACAGTGATTCTCAACTTGTGGGTCTCGACCCCTTTGGGTGGGAATGACTCTTTCACAGGGGTTGCCTAGGACCATTGGAAAACTCAGATATTAACATTATGATTCATAACAGTAGCAAAATTTCACTTATAAAGTAGCAATGAAAATAATTTTATGGTTTGGGGGTCACCAGAATGTGAGGAACTGTATTAAAGGGTTGCAGTTCTAAGGGAGGTAGAGAACCACTGGCCTAGAAAGCATTGTTGGTAGTTTCAGTAATATGCTGCAGTATGGGCACCCTGGTTCTAGCCTAGCTTCTCTTTAAATTCTAGACCCTCCTCTTAGCTGCAGGGAGGCTGTTCCAAGACCCCCTGTGGATTCCTAAGTCTGGACAGAATCTGTGTCCTGTGGTGCTTCTGGTCCGCAGGATGACCTTGATGCCTTTCCCCATAGTTAAGTACTTACTGTGGGCTGTGGCTGAGATGCCTGCAGTCTGAGAACAGGGAAATACAATGGATTTCTTTTTCTGTCACAATTTATAGTTAGAAGATCCATTCTTACCACATCTTAGCAGCTTCCAATGACTTCTTTTTCTTTGCTTATCAAGGCGAACATTTTCAAATTTTCACTCAAGAGTAGCACTGTCTGTGCCATGTCTGAACTGCCAGTGTTGGCATTTGGGGCCCTTAAGTAAAATCAGAGTTATGCAGCTACAGTGTGATATTGTGATGGTGATGCAGTTGTTATCAGATGCTCCTAAAATGAACCGTCATATATGTAGTGTAGATGTGAAGGATGGGGGAGTTTCATGCCCTAGGAGGGATGGAGCAGGGTCACCTAAGATTTCACCTCACCACTCAGAGTGGCAGTTTCTAACTTGGAACTCCTGCTTTTGGGATTTTCATTTACCATTTCAGACTGCAGCTGACCCAGGTAACTAAAACTGCTGCCAAGGGCTCCTGTGTCTCAAAGTATACTGGCTTTAGTGTTCTTGAAATGATCATTTACTGGATACATTATTTTAGATTGTCAGTCATTTTATCTTGGGAGAGTAGAGGGAGGTTGAGGGAGAGGGTATGTGAACTCTGTGCCCTCTGTTTAAGATGTCTAAATTTTATCTGTTGTCTCCTCCATATTGCTTATCTTTCTTTTCCCTAGCTACATTAAAGGCCATCCCCCTTCCTTTCTTTTGGGGGGCATTTTGAACTGTTACTGGAGTGTGTCACCAAGACGAATTTCTTTTTAGTTTTCTACTTTTTATAATATGTGTATTTATGATTTTTTCCTATTGATTCTTAAGTATTTGTTTAAGAGTCGTCTTTTGTTTACTTATTCTTTCCCCTAGGGGCTCTGATTAAACGTATTCAGTTACTGTGCCCTTCACAACTGCTAGTTTTCCTCTCATATTTTTATATTCCTGCTTGTGTAAGCTGTTGTGAGTTCCGCAACTCGGGACTTCTGCTTCCAGCCCTATCGCATCTGTCGTTGACCCATGCCTGGGGGCTTCCCCTACTGATTATTTTGTTCATTTCTAAAATTCTACTTGTTTTTTCTTGGGACTTTTTGTTTACATTTTTGAGTTTTGAAAAACTTTAGACTGGACATAGTGATATGTGTCTATAATCAGTCTTGGCACTCAGGACCCTCACACGGGAGGGACTTGAGTATGAGCCCAGTTTTGGCTATAGATCGAGAGCCTGTCTCAATCAACAAACAAAGTTTAACATTTATGCATAGCTATCTTATTTTCCATATCTGACATCCCAAATATCTAAAGGCACGTGAGTCTACTATTTCTTGCTTCTTTTGACTTTTACATGAGGTTTGTTTCCATGCTTAAAAGAAACATGGTTAATCTCTGACAACTGAACCTAATTCAGGGGTGCTTTTTCTGAGAGCAGGGTTCCATTCAATGGCTGCTGCCACCCTCCAGGGTGACTGTTCCCCCTCACAGGATCCCTGGAATAATTTAAAATGTCAAACTCTGCTTCCCCTTTGTTCCCTTTGGTTTAAGGACACAGTGAACCCTGAAATGTTTAGATAGAGATGGTGCTCTCAGTGCCCCCATCCTGCTTTCTAGTTTAGCCCAAGCCATTACTGTTTGTCCTTTTACTACCCCGTGCTGCCTGTGCGTCCAGAGGTGCAGCCAAGGCCTCACTGTTGGGGTGCCCTGCATTTCGGCAAAGCTCTGTTTTGCTTGTTTTCTCTTTGGATTAAGACAAGAGTTGCCCACAGTTCTTTTAATGCTTGTTTTGAAAGTAACACTTTTGTCATTCAAATGTCATCTGCTCTATTTCATACCCTTCCAGGATGGTGTGATGTCCCTGGGGAGAGAGTGCGCATAACACTGCTTCAAGGTTGGGGCTCTGGCGGTTTAGTCACGTGCCTAGTCCTGAGATTGTAATCTCTGACCATCTGTCATCCAAGACACAGCAGCATAGATGGGAGAGTTATAATCATCCGGTGTCCGTCGTTTTAATAACAGCTGGACAGAGGTGACCTGGAGCTTCCAGCTGAAATCTGAGATCTTGCTTGTACAGGATGAATGCTGACTTAAAAGGACAGATGCCACCCACTGTACCCCGTTCATGTGCACCCTCTTCCTGGGTGATAGAAGACACACTGCATTATGGGTGTTGGACATCCTAGATTCTTTCCAGATGTTCATGTGATTTATATTTGGATCTTAAGGAAATAATACTGGTTTTAATCCAGATAATTTGAAAGCAATTAAAATCACACCTCTTTTACACTACCACCAAAAATATGCATGGTTCTCTCCCTGTGGAATTAGATACTGACTTCTAATTGTGAATGTTAGATCCTAAGAAGTGACTTTCCAGGAATACAGCAAAGTTTTTAAGTGGCTAACTGAACCAGTACACATTCATTCTTCATAATTGCGCCTGCTAGTTTTGAAAACGTCCAACTGAAGTTTCTTCTTTCAAAAATTTAGATGTGGCCTAGAGCCAGGTAAGTGTCAGTTGAAGGCCTGCTGTGAAAGTTTGGAGAAGCTCATGATTGGAGCCATAGCGTTTGTTTAAATTGCCCCTCAACCCCATTTAAACCTCTCTTCTTTAAAAGACTAGTATCTCAAGAGTTCCTGCTTTTATTTACCAAGAACCAAAAAGGCATAGATAATCGGTTGGGTTAGCATTTTTATGCTTTTTGTCTTTGTTTGTGTTTGTTTGTTTTTTGAGACAAGTTTATTGTTTCTAGAAGACACAGACAGTCTCACAGCAAATTCCCTGCTCCTCTGGCTCTTACAGCCTTTACCCTTCCTCTTGAAACGTTCCCTAGGCCTTAGGTGTATCATTGGTACTGGATTCTCAGCTCTGCTTTATGACTGTGTTTTGTGGTGGTCTCAGCTGTTGCAGATCCTTGATGAGGGTGATAGCTAAGAAGATTTGTCCCTAAGCGCCTCTGATGGTTTTTTATTTTGTTTTGCTTTTCGAGATGGGAGTTTCTCTGTGTATCCCTGGTTGTCCTGGAATTCCCTTTGTAGACCACATGCACACAGTACCCATGGGAGCCAGAAGAGTGCATTGGATCCCCTGGGAATAAAACCCTGCTCCTGTGGAAGGGAAGCCAGGGGTCTTAACCACTGAGCCATCTCTCAAGTCCCTAATTTTTGCCTTTATGAAAAACTGGCCAGGTGGAGGTGGTGTCACTTGCCTTTAATCCCAACACTTGGGAGGCAGAGGCAGGCGGATCTTTGTGAGTTTGAGGCCAGTCTGGTCTACAGAGTGAGTTCCAGGACAGCCAGAGAAACCCTCGAAAAACAAAACAAAACAAAAAACAGGCGTAGACTAGAAAGTACAAATGGAAAATACCAAAGAGTTGAGCATAAACCCTAAGACAGTTAATTCTGTCTGGCGAGTGTTGGCAAATAGACACTGGATTCCTGAGACACATTCTCCTGTACTTGTCACTAGACTGGAATTCCCTGGTTGTTTTACGACCCACAGGGTTGAGAACCACTGTTTTGGGATGGATGGCAAGGGGTTCAGAGGTGGTGATGTACATCAGAGAAACACAGCACATTTGTCAAGTGCATTCATGAAACTGGATATTCAGTTCTACCACTTAATAGTCAGGGACTAAAGCTTGTTGCGCAGTGCTGTAGGCCTCAGCTGCCTCCCACCGGAGAGTCTTAAAGCATGGTACTCAGTGGGGGTACTGACATGCATGCACAGCTGGAAATATCTGGGTCATTTTCAGTGGCCCTGGCATGCAGTGAGCAGATACACATCTCAACACTGCAGCCCGTGAGCAGATTCCCCATCGGAAGTGGAAAGGCTCTGCCTTACAGCATCTCTCCACTCTAAAATTCAGCATCCCGCATGTCTAAGTGAGCAGATAGGTAAGGATTTGCCTGTAGGTAAAAAAACAGCAGAAAAGGGGGAACCAACAAGTTGGGACAACAGTGGACCAGCAGCAAGGTCCCGGCCTCCTGATCCTCAGCCCAGTTGCTAAGTAACAAGATTGTTATAAAACAACTTCTTGCACAGAAGTCCAATGCAAGAACATTGTATAGACAAAGGAAAATTAGTCTTGTCTAGCTAGGTCTGCAACAAGGCAGATTCCAAGATTTGCTGTCCAGTATATGCCTCTAACTTAAGCAGCAAGCCACACTTCCAGACTCTAAAGACTTCAACTAAAGAGCTGAAATGAATACAAGTATATCTAGGAGAGAGATTGGAGAGGTCAGAACTTAATCAATCCCACATTGCTCTGGTTTAATGCTCCTGCATGCGGCTCATTGTATCTTTGGGTCTTGAACTTTGCTGGGTTGGGTGTTTCTTTTTCTCTACTTGCCCCTACTTTTTTTCTGGTTTACAAAAGAAAAAAGAATGTCCTTCACCTAAAACCTGTACAACACAGTAATCTCAAAAGGTGAAACCCAGGATTCACTGAAAAATCCTGGGGAAGATAAAACCAACTAGAATTCCAGCTATCAGCACATTAGAATGTGGAGGCTGAGTTAGTCACGTGCCCCTTTCTGTCCTGGATTCCTCTGTCATTTGTCTCTTCTAAGACATGGTATTGCTAGGCCAGCCTGGAACTCACATCCTCCTGCCTCAGTCTCCTGAGAGCTGACTTGTACATATGCCGTATAGCTAGCTTCATCCACTTAAGGTATTTATTTATTGAACCAGTTGTCTATTCTTAGTGTAAACTCAGCAAGTTACAGTGGTATCTCCTTTACTCCAAAACACGCTAGAATTTCCACTAAAATGTCTTGTGGTTCAGTGTTTTCTGGCTCAGGCAGGAAAATGTTCCCCAAACATAAGAGGTCTAATCTTTCTATAAATAATCAGAGAACCACTTTTGGGACTAATGATGTCCGAGAAATGTTTTTCTTCTTTACTCACGAATTTTAAAATTAGATTAATATTTTACAAAAGAATTTAGGACAACCAATTGTATCTTGAATAAAATTTTCCAACATAAGAATTTTTATTATTTTTTTAATTTGTAACCTTCCAAATCAACTCTTCTTAACTGGGAAAAATGCCTGTGGCTATTCTGATACCATTTTTATAAAAAGAAGTATAACAGGGAATAGACAAAGTGAAGAAAAGAAATCTTAATTATAGCTAAGGTGTCTTTTGCAAAGCTAGGGCACATTGGTAAATGGAATCCAGGGCCTTGGAAGGGCTTCCTCCAGAGGGGAGGGCAGGAAGCCTAGGGAGCTTCACATTGTCTTTAGATAACTAGGAGTTAAATGAATTGCAGCTTATGTATGTAGCCTACATATGTAGCTGCAGGAAAAGTTAATTCCAGCACTCGGGAGGCAGAGGCAAGCGGATCTCTTGGAGTTCGAGGCCAGCCTGGTCTACAAGAGCTAGTTCTGGGACAGTCACCAAAGCTACAAAGAAACTTTGTCTTGAAAAAAAAAAAAAGATAACAGTAAATATCTAATATTTAGTACTGAAAAGCAAACCTAACAAAGTAACAAAGCACTTAAGGTTGTGTCAGGAGCTCTGCTGAATGTGTTCCACATGAACTATTAATGTGTTAAGTCATTTACTTTTGATTTTTCTTTTCTTTTCCTTTCTTTCTTTCTTTTCCTTCCTTCCTTCCTTTCTTTCTTTCTTTCTTTCTTTCTTTCTTTCTTTCTTTCTTTCTTTCTTTCTTTCTTTCTTTCTTTCTTTCTTTCTTTCTTTCTTTCTTTTTTTTTTTTTGAGCTAGGACCTTGCAATGCAGCCCAGACGGGTCTAGTACTCACCATGTAGCCCAGGCTGGATATGGGCCATCATAAACTGAATTTGTCCATCTTAACTCTAACACACTCATAGATTATTTTTGTTCCTGTTAGGTACTTTGATGGGAGCTTTATACACCCAGTGTTTTGTAAAATAACCCCACAGAGGTATGTGTTATTCCTGGCTTCTAGACAAGGAAACTGACTTAAAGTACGCAGCAGAAGAGAGGTTCAAAGTCACATTCAGCTCCTGTTTGCTGTGATGAATAGGACTGTAGAAGGGAAAGGGATTGCCTCAGAAGCGGATGTTGTGAAGAGAGACAGAAAGGAACTGGTAGAAAGGCAATGCCTTGCATGTGCACCAGGTCGGCTGGAGTAGCAGAACTAGAGGACAGGAATGCAGCGGTTACTCAGAAGACAGTGGGAGCTGTGGTGGCGCACACTCGGGAGGCAGAGGCAGGCAGATCTCTGTGAATTCGAGGCCAGCCTGGTCTACAGAGCTAGTTCCAAAGCTTCGGAGAAACAAAAACAAACAAAAAGAGAAGGTGGACTCCACAGAGCGGGACAGCATACTACTAACCTCGGGATCTCCCAGCAGAGAACCAACACTTCAGGTTTATTATCAGTTTCTCCAGATTACATAGCCATTCACTTGTAAAATGAGGAGAAGCTGCAGTTCTCTAGAGCCCAGCTTCATCTCCCAGCTTCTCTTTGGAAAGAAGGGAACCAACCACACTGTCATCCAGAAAGGTAAACCCTTGGAGGTAAGGGGAATTAGACTGGGCAAAATCATGTGACCATGATTCTTCCATTACAAATAACAGAGAAAAAGGGATAAATAAGTCATAAGATTAAAAACTGGTAAAAAACAAAACAAAACAAAAAACGGAGTAATAGCGTCCTGATGAGATCAGAAGCATGCTCCACAGAAGAGAATGTCTTGCCTTGGTACATAACCCAGTTCAACAACCTGTGACTGGGAAGATCACAGAACCTAGGGTAGAAGTCCAATAGGTTAATTTGTCAAATGTAACATTGTCAAGTTGGCTTTCAGTGTATGTGATTAAACTCAGGCCTGGGTTCTCAACTCCGGTCAAAGAAGCTTGTTTGTGCACAGGGCAGCAGTTGTTGGGGAGGTGCATGACTGTCTGCGTTCTGAGAACAAGAAATCGAGTGCTCAGTCCTAAGTGGGATGTTGGTATCACATGCCTTTCCCCTACTGCCACTGCCGCCGCCACCACTGAGTCTCGGGGAACACTAAGGAGAAGTAGAAAGGAATGGAAGAGCTAGAGGATGGGAGGGGACGGGAAATGCTTGACTCAGCTGTCACACCCACCAGCTCACAGTGCTCACTGTTAGCTGTGAAAGATGTGTACAGAATCAGTCCAGTCAAAAGGCCGGCATAATTGAAGTATTCCCTAGGAACCATCCCTGACTGAGGAGGTACTGGCAGGTGAGATGCTGGGAGAGGAGAATTGTTCTTGTACGAGTGTGTGGCCTCTGGCAGGTTTCCCATTCTCCAGTGCATGGTCCCAACCAACACGTGTCTGGGCAGCGTCAACAGGACTTAGTGGCCTATCCAAAAGAAAGAAAGAAAAAGAGATACACAAGTTTTGAGGGGGTCTTGCTCGGGGAGGCTCAGTGGAGCTGAGGATGAAATGGGAGTAGATATGATCTTGTTTCACTGTAATACATTATGAAATTATCAAGAAGTAGTGATTATTTTTTAAATGGTATCTTCAAAACTGAGCTGATTTTCTTCCTCGAAGTCTCTTACGCCTTAAAAACGTGTGAGCTAAAAGGTGTTGTGCACAGGTAAGAATAGCAACTGAGTTTTAACAGATCTTATTTACTTCGCATGTGGCAAACGTACTTGACAAGAGAAGCACCAAGAGTAAATTATGTGAGTTCATGAGAACCACACACCAGACAGACACCTCAGCAGCCCCGATTCTGAACTCACTCTGAGAAACTTGGCCTTAGTTTGCAAACAGCAGGTAAGACATTAGCCATGGGCCTTAACCTTGGCCTTAGTGGGGTCCAAACCTCTCATCCACCACTAGGAAGCATCCTCTCAACATTAGTGTGGGGGTGGGGAGGGCTATGCTGATGGACGCCACAGGTGGAAGAGATGACCAAAGAGGAGTTCCAACAACAAATTCATCCCCGTAGTTTATTTCTTCTGCTCTCTCCTGGAGCTGTGTTAGCACCAGGCTGTGCTGGGAAAATCACCAAATTAACCTCTCTGAAATGATACACATATTGCTTTGATTTAATTTTTTTAAAGATTTACTTTTTATTTATTTCTGAGAGTGTGCCAGGCCTGCAGGTACCACCCACAGAATCGAGAGGAAGGTGTCAGAGCTCCTGGAGCTGAAGCTACGTGTCCTCATTAGCCACCCTATGATGTTTCTGGGAACCCTTGAGTCCCAAGGGCCGAATTTATGTTACCAGGATGGGCAGCGGGCCCTTTTACCTGCTGGTCCTCCTTTTTCCATTGCAATTAATGTGAATGTTCATAAAAATAGTTTTGGAAGACATTTTAATTTCCTATGGAGTATCCAAAACACAAGCATGTGTTCCCTAGGGGTCTAAAACGCTGCTTCCAAATAAAAGTCATGGAAATAGTTGCTCTCATTGAGTGATGGCTCCAGAGACTCATAGTTGGGTTCCAGACTCATCATTTAAAGTCATATGATCAGGGCTGGAAATGTGGCTCCATTGCTAAGAGCATTGGCTGCTCTGGCAGAGGAACAGGGTTCAGTTCCCAGCACCCATCTGGCAGCTCACAACCATCTAGAACTCCAGTTCCAAGGGTCTTGATGGAGGAAGGTAATTGGTTAATTATAATAAACCAACTGCTTGGCCTCATAGCTTAGAACATAGGTGGGTGGAATAAACAGAATAGGATGCTGGGCAGAAGAGGAAGTGAGGTCAGACTCTGCTCTGCTTCCGGAGAGACACCATGCTCCACTCTCCCAGGATGGACGGAGGCTAGAATCTTCCCGGTAAGCGCACCTTGGGGTGCTTACACGCATTATTAGAAATGGGCTAGTCCAGGTGCGAGAATTAACCTGTAAGGGCTAGAGTTCATGGGCCAAGCAGTTCTTAAATGAATACAGTTTGTGTGTTGTTATTTCGGGCATGAGCTAGCCAAGCGGCTGGGGTGTTGGGGACGCAGCCCCGCCGCTCCTATTTCAACAGGTCTGACATGCTCTTCTGGTCTCAGTAGCTACCAGGCACACGTGGAGTACACATACATAAATGCAGACAAGCACTCACATACACAAGACATTTAAGTAGATAAATATAGCCAGACAGTTTACAGCCAAACCAAATACAGCAAAAAGTGAAAATGTCTTCTCTGATAGTGGGATGTGTAAGCACCTGGAGATTAGTAAGCACACCCATGGGGCTGTCTGAGCGCTCCTGTCCTGACCACAAGATCTTGGTCTATCTCTCTCCCCCATTCCTTCCCTGCCTCCTTCTCTTCCTTCTTTTCATCTAGATGTGTTTCCTGGTCTCCATGATCTTAGCTGAACTGCCATGCCGCACGCCTCCATGGCATGGTGGACTGCAGGTTCTGAAAACATGAACTAAGCAAACTCTTCCCCCTTTACAGTTTCAGTGCTGTCCCAGGAACAAACACTGATACACATAGAAATTAGGCCTAATTAAGAATGCCAACCCACTGCAGGGCGGTGATGATGCACACCTTTAATCCCAGCACTTGTGAGGCAGAGGCAGGAGGATCTCTGAATTTGAGGCCAGCCTGGTCTATGGAGAAAGTTCCAGATTAGCCAGGGTTACACAGAGAAACCCTGTCTCTAATAAACAATCAGATAAAAATACAGGCAAAAGTCTACACAGAGTAATTCCTTAGTACATTTGTTTTTTAATTCCAGACCTGATTTTTTTTATCATGTCCCGGGTCTTCAGTGTATAGAAATTCAGGACTCGGATACATGCAAGGACGGTTGTAAAGGAGGTGGCAGAGAAATGAAAACAAGCTGTGTGGTGCCTGCCTGCTATCACAGCTCTCAGAGACAGAGGAAGGAAGATCAGGAGTTCAGGGTCATCCTGGGCTACACAGAGCGTTTGAGGCCACGCGGTCCTTGGCGTGACTCTATCATTCAAAAAGTTGAGCACAGCTGGTTCTCAGAAAGAAACAGTGTTAGTCAGGGATGTTCAGAACCGTTCAGCAAACACTTCTTTAAGGTCAGGTCTCATCATCTGAACATTGATTCCAGGGTGCTTTCAAGCTCTTAGCTGAGGAATCTCTCTGCTGTGGGGCAGTCAAGAGTAGGATTTTTTTTCCTCTGGTGGTGTATAACAGAGCCGTCTCTCTTTTGAAATCGCCTCAGCTACTTGCCGTGTTGAAGACCTCAAATGCTTTGCTTTGAAGATGCTTTTCTTCTGAAATCTACTGAGATTTCTGGATTTAGACATAATTGGATTGTTATATAATGGGATTCTAAAACTGAATTTACAACATGAAAGAGCTTTGTGTCCCATGGTCAGTCTCCCAGGGTCAGGTCCTTAAGGTAAACTGACTCTCTGCACCCAGAAGCCATCAACTGTCAGCTCCTCAGGAGGGGTGGGGAGTGTGGGAGTCCCTCCATGCTCCCTGCTAGAAGGTTGACTACAGTGAGTGCCCGAGTTCAATGGTCCTGTAATGCACAAAGACACTGTTTTGCTCCAGACCTTCTGACCTCTGACTCTTATATTCTTTCCTCTCTTATGCTACAGATGCTGAGTCTTGGGAGGAGGAGATGTGATACAGTTGTCCTATTTGTGGCTGTCATATTTTTAAAAAAAATTTGATTTATTTTTATTTTATGTGCACTGGTGTTTTGCTATGGGTGTCAGATCCCCTGGAATTTGAATTACAGACAGCTGTGAGCTGCCATGTGGATGCTGGGAATTGAACTCAGGTCTTCTGGAAGAGCAGGCAATGCTCTTAACCACTGAGCCATCTCTCCAGCCCCTGTCATTTTTTTTTTTTTTTTTGCACTCTAATTGTGAGTTTCTATGTTAACCACTGTCCATTATATCGAGACTGCTCTACTGTGGTCTGAGAGCTACACTAATGTGTGGGTACTATGCCATTTTATAAAGCATTTGAGAGGAGCTGGAGAGATGGCTCAGTGGTTAAGAGCATTGCCTGCTCTTCCAAAGGTCCTGAGTTCAATTCCCAGCAACCACATGGTGGCTCCCAACCATCTGTAAAGAAATCTGGTGCCCTCTTCTGGCGGCGCAGGCATCATAAATGCAGGCAGAACACTATGCATAATTAATAAGTCAATTTAAAAAAATATCCCAGGTTTCCTTTAAAAAATTAAAATTACATTTTATTCACTTTGCATAAATATGTATATGTCATAGCTTGTATATAAAGTTCCAGGACAACTTGGAAGAGTCGGTTCTTCTGTGTGCATGTGAGGACTGGATTTGACATAGTGGACTCACAAGGGCCGAGACTTGAGTCATCTCGCTATCTTTATCTTCCCAGTCCAGGCAAGAGGTCCTCGGGTGAGGAAGGGAAGGCTACCCTGCTCTCTGATTGATTTTGTTATTACCAGATTCCCAATGTTGTTTTTTCATTCTCGGATGGCAGCCCCTTGAAGTCTCTTCATTCCTGATGTTCAAAGCTCAGTTCAGTATTTACTCCAGGATGCTTTCCTTCAAGAAGAGAATGGTTCTTTGGAGTTTCCAGCACCCTGCACTTCAGGCTGGCAGCGTTGGTATATTGGCACGTGCAGTTGTTCGCTGATAAACATCTTGATTCGTCTCTCCTTTGGTAGACAGTGGCTAGATTTACTAATTAGACAAGTAACTAACTCAATAAATCTTAACGTATTTAGTTTGGCTTAATATTGTTAAACATTTGTTGGGTGCCCATGTTCTTGGTACTTCCCAGAATGCTTTATAAATTACCCAAAAGGGCATGGGTGTCCTGGGGGTTGTTGAGAGTCACTGCCTTTGCAGGATGGTCTGCAGAAACCCTTAGTCCTCGAGGGTCAGGCCTCACTGAGAGCTTGGGATGAGGGCTGACACCTTAAGATAGGAATGGCTCCATTTCCTTTTGCCGTCCTCCTCCTCAGTGGTTTGTACTGAGAGCCAGTTTCTGAGAGGCAGAGCTGGCAGAGTGTAGCCACAGTTGTTAATGGCCGTGGTAGGTGCTCTGCATTGCAGGGCCTCAGCTAATTGGATAGTCCCAGGTGTTGACCATTCTGCATCATGCAGTCAGGAATAGAGCACGTGAGTTCATTAAAACATTTTTAGATTGTTTTATGTGTATAAGTGTTTTTGTCTGCAAGTATGCATGTGTACCACTTGTATGCCCAGTGCCCCCTGGAGGCCAGAACCGGGATGAACAGATGATTGTGAGCCACCATGTGGGTGCTGGGAATCAAGACTCCTCTGAAAGTGCAGCCAGCACTTTTAACTGATGAGCCATCTCTCCAGCCACTGGCATTATTTTCTTAAAACCTTTTATTGGATTTATTTTATTTTGTGTGTCTGAATGTATTGCCTACGTGCATATATGTATGTGCACCATGTGTGTTCCTGATGCTTGAGGTCAGAAGAGGGCATTGGATCCCCTAGAATTGGAATTATGGTTGATTTCAAAACACCATGTGGGTGCTGGAAACTGAACCTTGCTCCTCTACAACAGCAACAAGTGTTCTTAACTATTGAGCCATCTCTACAGCTACCCTGGCATCATTTTTGATCCCTGTGGAATCATTTGGTAAACTTTTTTGGAGCATGTTGACACTAGTCAGCACCTTTCTGCAGAAGCGTTCCTTAAATCTTAATGGCTGTTGCTGCTTGAAGGAGCAGGCTCATGTCTAGCTGTGGAGCTAGCTCTTGTTTAAGAACTGTGAAGAAGTCAAAACGGTTTTCTTAAACATTTGCTGGATTTCTGACTGGATAATCCTTATTTCAGGTTACTCGTTCTTGATCAATCCCATGGATTATGGAAAATAGATTAGAATCAAGGTCTCTGTCAGGTTGTTAGTTTGCCCTCCCTCCCCAGAAAGACAAGGTCTTGCTGTGCGTGGAGTCGGCCACAAAGCTGTACTTCCTCCATCTTGGCCTCCTAAGTGCTGAGATTACAGTTTTGCATCAGCATACCTGGCCTGTTTTTTTTTTTTTTTTAATTAAATGTAATCTTTTGTTGTTGTTTGTCTTTTTGAGAACAGCGTTAATTTTTTCCTAATTATTTCACTGTGTAAAAACAAACTTTATGTAACACACAGGAAACATTTCCTTTCTCAGTTTCCTTAAAAATCTGGCTCAGATCCAGTCCTTGGGACTAGTCAGTATTTAGGGCAAGCCTGCTGCATACACAGGAATGAATGGCACTGGCTCTGCCTTCTAGAAGGAGAGCTACCCCTGTATTTTTCTTCTTTCTCTCCCTCCCTTCCTTTCTCTCGTCGTTCTCTCCTCTCTTCTTTCTTCCTCCTTTTCCCACCCCTTCTGTGGCAGACTCTCTGTGTAGTTCTAACTGTCTTGTAGCTCACAATGTAGATCAGGCTGGCCTTGAACTTACAGAGATCCTCCTGCTTCTGCCTCTGGAGGGCTGGTCCTGCCAAGCCTCACTGCATATCATCTCTATGTAGACTTGTAAGAAAAAGTAAGAACAGCCCCAAGGTATTGGAAATCTGTTTGGAAAGCTTTTTCTTAGTGAAACAAAAGTTGACGCCCCGTGGCCAATACCCTGTGGCGAATACCAGCAAAATTCAGAGAGTTCATGTGAGATATTTGGGATTTGCTAAATTAGCTTCAATTTTTGGGACAACAAAATTATTTTTTTTTATCTACCAAGGAGGTTTTGTGTGTGTGTGTGTGTGTGTGTGTGTGTGTGTGTGTGTGTATGGTAAGAACTCTGATGTATAGGTGCCAGCCCAAGTCCACAAGTAAATGCCTCTTCTAGGTGGACTCGCTGTTTGCCTCTATGTTGGCTTTGTCATCAACAAGGTGGTTGAGGTGGTAGGGAGAACGCTTTGCTGCTGTGTACTCAGGACATTGTTGCCATGCACAGAACTGTGCACTGAACTAATAGTGTTTTCTCTGTATCTTTCCTGGGAATTATTTAACATTATCGGAGCTCCCTGTCCATGTGATTTCCCTGCCATCTGGTGATGTATAGCTTTCCACCTGCTGATGCTTTCAGGGACACTCAATAAACACTCTGTTCCTTGACTCTCCTCCTCGCTAATACCCATTGGTGTTTCGTCAATAGAGCCAGAACGTAGGGAAAGTCCCTGTTTAAATGCATGCAGGTTGTGCAGAACAGGAGTGAGATGAGGTGTTGGGGAAAGCCCTAAGCATGTGGGTGTTGGAGTCAGAGTGGCAGGCTCAGATACAGGTGCCAGAGTAATAATAGTACATGATGTTGAAGTCTGTTTGCATTCCCTTAATTGTCTTCTGTTCCTCGCACTCTTCGCTAACTAGAAGGGGATTTGAGGGTGCGCATATAAAGAATCTGGTAAGAGCCTTCTCTCACTTTGTCCTGATCATCCCTGGTAGTAGTACTGGAGAAAACAGCATTTATTAGCCTCGGTCAACTATATTTGTAAGTTAAACTTTTGCCAGTTATTTGTGTACATTAATTTCCTGATTTATGCCCTTTTACTTTTCTTTATCCAGTAGAGATTTTTCAGTGCTTCCCTAACTATATTTATAAATCATTGTGCTATTTTTTTTGCACTAGTGTCTGTAAGATTATAATTCATTGATAAAAGTCAATCACATAATATGGAAAATTGTTATTGAACTGGACATCACAACCTGTGCCCCAAGTGAGGGCTGGCCACCATTCCTTGGTACATCAATTTAAAAAGCCAAACTAAAAGTGGAGAACAGAACTGGATGATGGTGGCACACGCCTTCAATCCCAGCAATTGGGAAGCAGAGGCAGGTGGATATCTGTGAGTTAAAGGCCAGCCTGGTCTACAAAGTGAGTTCTAGGATACCCAGAGCTGTTACACAGAGAAATCCTGTCTTGAAAAAAACCAAAAGAAAAAAAAAAAAGGAGAGAAAAAAGAAAATTAATTCAGTGTGGCCACATAGGGAAGAGGGACTGTCTTAGTTGGTTTTTCTTTCTTTTTTAACATTTATTTATTTATTTATTTATTTATTTATTTATTTATTTATTATGTATACAATGTTCTGCCTGCATGTCTGCTTGCAGGCCAGAAGAGGGCACCAGTTCTCATTATAGATGGTTGTGGGCCACTATGTGGTTTCTGGAAATTGAACTCAGGACCTCTGAAAGAGCAGCCAATGCTCTTAACCACTGAGTCATCGCTCCAGCCCCTTAGTTGGTTTTCTAGCTGTAGAGAGACACCATGACTAAGGCAACTTATAAAAGAAAGCATTTAGTCGGGGGCTTGCTTGCAGTTTCATGATCATCATGGCAGGCAGCATGGTGCATGCAGACAGGCAGGCATGGTGCTGGAGCAGTAGCTAAGAGCTCACATCTGATCCATAGGAACGTGGCAGAAAGAGATCCAGACTGGGTCTACCATGGGCTTCTGAAGACTCCAAAGCCCCTCCCCCCACCATACCCGGTGACATACCTCCTCCAAGAAGGGCACACCTCTAATCCTTCCTAAAACAGTTACACCAACTAGGAACCAAACATTCAAATGACCTGTGAGGGCCAATCTTATTAAAACCACCACAGGGACAAAAGGATCCAGCAAACTTCCCATGTGTGTCTTCAGGTCCTTAAGTGAGATCAAAGTTTAAGTAGAGGGCAAAGGATGTGTCCATCTAAGCAGTCCTGGTCCAAGTGTGGTCCCTCCACCACTTGCCCATCGTTGTCTGGGCTTCAATCTTATCCTGCAAGGTGGGCTGTCGTTTGTTAGAAAGGTGTGAAAACTGTTTTGGGGAGACAAGATCCCCCTCTGGCTGGCACCTTTCCTTTCTCTCAGCATGAGGTTCTTGGGGAAATTTCTATTTCTTGCATCGATAGTCTGATAGTCAGATTAGGAGACACAGCGTCTCTTTAGAATTGTTTCATGTCTGCCGGAATTGTTAGAGTATCTTTATCAGAAGGCAGGTCAATGGATATAAAGATAGAAACGTGTTATTGTTTGTCGTCACTGCATGTGGCAGCACAACTGTGAAGGTATACTGTCACGTTGTGAGGCCAGGGGTCGACCTCCATTTTCTGGGAGCCTTCCATTTTGATTTCACTATATAGTCTTGGCTGGCCTGAACTCACTATGTAGACCAGGATGGCCGCAGACTGAGAGGTCTACCGTCTCAGCCTCTGGAGGGCTAGATTTTCATTTATTTATGTATTTAT
>NW_026067994.1:4807396-4911997 GCF_014885135.2 Alexandromys fortis
TGGTGAATATATTTCCTTAATGTTGTGAACAGAGGAACAATAAGAATGAATGTCCTGTATCTTTGTGATAGGACACAGAAGCCTTTGGTACATACCCAAACTAGTATAGTTGGGTCATGTGATAGTTCTATTATTAGTTTTTGAAGAATCATACACATTACATAGTGGCCGCCCGGTTTTTACTCTCTCCATCAATGCTCCTCTTTCCCACATCCTAACCAGTGTTTGCTAAATAGACACTTAACAGTGGACCCCGGGAAATGGGAATGTCTTCAGGAATCTCATTCTGGCAGAAGGAAAAGCACCTGCCACAGGGGAACTTGTTCTCCAGAAACAGATCTACAGCTTAGACCACTTCACAGGAAGCGGCTGAAGCCAGATAACGAAATGGTCAGTGGTGGCCAGGTGTGCTGGACTGGGCCTGCTTGGATGTGCAAACCCTTGTCCCCTAGTAAAGATGGATGGAGGCAGCACTCAGGATCTCTCTGTCCCTCTTCCCATGTGGTCGCATTGAATAAACCTCATTTTCTGGTTTTTATTATTAACTATACTATTAAAAGTGGCTTATTTGGGACAGGTGCCAGGATTCGGCTGCTTAGAGTACAGACCGTTGACCTCAAGTTTGATAACATTTTCCTTTAGTAGTTTTAGGTTTCAAGTTAAGGTCTTTGTTCTATTTTGAATGATTTTCATGCGGGTGAGAGGATAGGTCTACTTTCACTCTTCTGAGGGTACATATCCAATTTTGCAAGCACTCTGTTGGGTAGATTGCCTTTTGCCAATGTATGATTAAAAATTTTAAAGTCTTTTGATTTTTTTATGTGTATGGTTATTTTGCCTTCATGTATGACTGTGCACCATGTGCGAACATGTGTGCCTGGTGCCCACAGGAACTGGAGTTAAAAATGGTTGTGAGCCATGTCTGTTCTAGGAAGTGAATCCAGGTCCTCTGGAAGATCGGCCAGTTCTCTTTACTGCGCTAAGCCTCCAAGTGTATGTTTTTGACAGTTTTGTTAAAATTAGGTTGCTGTAGCTGTGTAGGTTTATTTATAGGCTTGTATTTTGTTCTGATGTGTTTATCTAATTATTCTTTATCAATAAAATCTTGGGAGTCAAATATCATGGTAAGAATCTGAATGATCAGAGAAGTGGTGGAGAAGCCACTAGTGACCTCCTATCTCTTTGTCCCTCCATCCAAAAGACTGAGACCTCTCTTAGCCCTGTCCCACTACTTCCTGTGTTTGTCTGTCCTCAGTCTTCAAAAACCTCTATGGTTAATTTTGGTCAACTAGTAGCTAGCTCCTCCCTCTAATTCAAAACAAACTTTATTTTCAGTCTTAGGAAGATCAGAAAGCAATCTAAATATCACACAA
Organism: Alexandromys fortis; assembly: GCF_014885135.2. Lineage (NCBI taxonomy): Eukaryota > Metazoa > Chordata > Mammalia > Rodentia > Cricetidae > Alexandromys > Alexandromys fortis. The sequence goes on from NW_026067994.1 coordinate 4,808,770, forward strand.
TATTGTTCCTTGGTCTTCATGTCTGTTTTTGTGCCCTACCATGCTACCTCTGTCCCTATAGTTCTGTAGTATAATTTGAGGTCAAGTGTTGTGATACTGTTCTTTATACTGAGGATTGTTTTGGCTTCTTGTGATCTTTTATGTTTCCATATAAATTCTGGGATTTGTTTTTCTGGTTATGTGAAGAATCAGACACACTTCTGATAAAAGTACTTGAAGTTAATCCCTCTCCCCCACCTAAAAAAGTAGTTGTTATCCGTGCCCTAAAAAAAGGATCTTATGTTTTTATTCTGATCCAAACAAGTCTCTTGATTCTCCTGGGAGGCCCATGTATCTTCTGGAGAGTGTTTGCTTTGTGCATGACGTACAGTGTTCTCTGTTGCTTTCCACCCACAGAGCTTCTCTTGGTGAGGAGGAGGTGTGATATAGGAAAATTATGAAGGCTTTTCAGACCTGCTTTAATTGATGGCCCAGATGGTGAGGAAAACCCTTTGGGGAAATAAAAATTAAATGAGTGATAGCAGATTTAAAAGTTCATAATTAGACATTCACGTTCATATTCTCTCTCCCCCTTCCCAACTCTGTCCCCCCACCCTCCGGTGTGTGTGTGTGTGTGTGTGTGTGTGTGTGTGTGTGACTCTGTATGTGTGTGTTGTGTTTTAGACTGGGTCTCATGCAGATGACGGTAACCTCTTACTGTATAGCTCTGGATGGCTTTGAACTCCTGACCCTTATAATCCTGCCTCCACTTCCCACGTAGTGGGGTTATAGACAGGTGCTACCGCTTAGCTTGACTCACTTTCTGGTCAATACTTCTTACAAATGCCCAGACCTTTATTTATACACGAAGAATCCTATTTCCCAGATGATAGTAAGTTCGTTGAGGTCAGTATTGAACGTGTACATTGTTGATATAAATCATCCTATAAAATAATCCTCCAGTATAGTAATAATGGCTGGCATAAGCCAAATGCTCTCAGCACGTGGGGCACTGCACTCTGTATGTGTTATCTTATTTATTATTTGTTGGAGTACATTGTTGTCTGGTCAGAGATCAGACACGTGTAGCCTCCATGTGGCCTAGCAGCTTATCTCAATAGCTGGGTAGCACAGAGCTCCTTCCCCCAGTAAAGCCTCCTGCTCTCCACTTGCCCTTATCTGGAGGGCGTCCCTGGGCCTGGAGGACTGACCTTTTCTAGAAGCGGCCTCTAAACCAGCTGCCTGATTCATCTTTACCTTGACCCTTGGCACCGACTTCTGCTATGGGACCCTACCTCCTACCTCCGGGTACTAAGCCTTGTGATGGGAGCCTGCCATTTAATGCAAATTAGGTTTGTGTCCAGACTCTCCAGTCCTGTAGATTCCTTTTACTCTGGAATAAAATCAAGCTGGTTCTCTGAAATCTGTCTACTGGAGGGCTATCTCTGTCCGTGCTCATCTGTCTCTTTCTGCTCTTCCATCTCTTTCACCTCTTGACCTGGTGGCCTGAGTGGGAAAGAGGAGCCCCACAATTTTTTGTTGTCTGAGGAAAGGAAGCATTATAATCGTTCAAGTCTTCCACATTAGGAGAGGTTAGGATCCAAGTCAGGACAGCTGGTAAGCAGAAGCCAAGCTCCACGATATCACACCACTTCCTTATCAAACACTTAGCTTTTAAGTAAATATCTTTTGAGCAAGACGGTGAATGAACTGAGCTTAACATTAATTTTCCAGAATCCCAGGGATGTTTGATGCCTCTGTACAATAAACTGTGCTCAGTGTGAGTGGTCAGCGTGCTGCTGTGCTTGGCGATGCTTGTAATTAAGGCCCATGATGCCCCTGACAGGCTGCAGTGTAAACACATTGCCACTCCATGCGTTTCCTTTAAAGTAGAACAGTCAAGAGCAGCTACCAGCATGCCTCAGTGTGGGCTTCACAAATACCGCTTCGTGCAATGCCGAATTAATGTGGCCTCATCCTTTCAGTGCAAATTAAAATGTGGCTTTCACCCTGGTTCTGTAGTAAGTGCCCTGCGCTGGGGACCACTGAGTATTCCATGGAGCATGGTTAAGTAGAATCCTTGACTGGCTAAGGGGAAGACCAGAGTGTTCATTCAGATATCGTCTCTTTGGTCAGGGTTCTGTTAGCTTGTGCTGAACTTGGCAGTTGCTCCGGAATCTTGATGGCTATGGCCACTCTCAGGAGACCCTCAAGAAGGCCTATTGACATTCTTTTGTAGTTAGGGGAGGCTGGCTGCAGGGCTAACAAAATGCTCAAAAAAACCTCCCTGAGGTTAGCCAAGAGGAAAACAATTGGTACAGGGGAACTCTAGAGTAGTGTAGCCTGTGAGTGGGTGGGCGTTCTTAGGGGTATAGCTTTTTTGCTATTTGTTCATGCAGAATTCTCCTGGCGGACTCTCAAGTCCTGAAGAGCTAGAAGTTGCCCAGGGATTTTGTGGTGGCCCAGCTACCTTTGTGTCAACCATGAATGATCTCAACAGTCTTGACTTGTGTGGGAGTGTTTCTCTGACCCTCCCTCTATAGCGCAAATCGGTGCTCAGTGGTTTGCTGAGGTTCTAAAAGTCTTTAAATATTGGACAGTGTGTGTGTGTCTGTGTCTGTGTATGTTTCTGTGTGTCTGTGTGCGTGTGTGTGTCTGTGTGTATGTATGTATATGTGTGTGTGCGTGTGTATGTGTGTGTGTGTATGATGGGGTTTGTATACATGGGCATGAGCATAATATCTGCAGAGGTCAGAGGAGATGGAAATCCCATGGAACCTGGTTATGTGGGTGCTGGGAATTGAACTCTGATCCTCTGTGAGAGAACGTTGTGCTCTCAGTCACTGAGCCCTCTTTTCATCCACTTGCTGATTTTTTTGTTTGTTTGTTTACCATTTCCCCGGAAAATGATGAAATAACTCTATACTAAATGTTGAGAACATTGGGGTATGACTCAAGATGTCAGGAATTTAGGTTTGTCTCAGTTTGGATAAGCTGTTCCTTTTTCTGTGCAACCAGGCAGCATCCTGAGTATACTAGAAAATAAGCGAGCTTCCTCATGCTTCTGTTGGGATACAGTGTTCTTCGGGTAAGATTTTCTGTCCGCTTCAGCAGCATCTCTCACTGGCTCAAGAAGAAGACTGATCATATTACTCTGCTGACTTTTTATTTCAGTTTTTATTGAGTACTTGCTACATACCAGCAATTTTATAAGTCGTTTATATGCGACACTTAATTATATCAGTTACTTCATGAGCTAGGCCCTGCTTTCAGCATTTCACAAATAAGAAACAACACCCAAACAGTATGGTAAATTGCGGGACTATTATCAGCCTGGGCAGTACAGTTCCAGAACCACAGTGTCAGTTGCTGTTAGTGGAACATTTACTTCTCAAGATTCAACAGCAAAACAATTATGAGCCCCTATTATATGCTAATTCCTGTACTAGCTCTAATGGCTTAGAGGTGACCAGACAGAGTGCTCTCTTTCAAGTGCCCTTGGCTGGAGTGCTTTGCTAATGACCTTGTAAGTGGTGTTTATTCAGCAGCTCTGGGCCACTCCAGCTCCTGCCCGTTCCACAGAAGGCAGCATATTAAAGTTTTCTTTAGTACCAATCTGTTGCTGTGGTCCTCCCAGGAGACAGGGTTTTCATCCTCCGACCTTCCTTTCTCATGTTGAAGATGTCTGTTAACACCTTGTGCTGTGTGCAGGCGGATTGTTGTAACTTTGTAGAACATGTGTTCTGCCTGCACATGATTGGAGGCCCTGTTAGGTTTCTCTCCTTCGCCTGCTGCACTCAGTGGCTACATGACCAGTTTCCTTGTCAGAAATTTGGTGATCACAGCACCCATCTCTTAGGAGAGTTGAGGGGAATATAAAAGTTGTTTAGGAAGCTGGGTGGTGGCGCACACTTTAATCCCAGCACTTGGGAGGCAGAGGCAGGTGGATCTCCATGAGTTCGAGGCCAGCCTAGACAACAGAGGGAGTTCCAGGACAGTCTTCAAAGCTACAGAGAGAAACCCTGACTTGGGGTGGGGAGGAGGAGAACAAAAGTTGTTTAGAATTGTTGTGGTTTGCACAGAACAAGCACTCTAGGGAATTCTATATGCGAATATGTAATTGATGTACACACATAAATATAGTAGCTTAGACTGTCTGATTTGAAGCAAGTTTCTATTCTGAGGCTGAACATGAAGCTTTTTGGGGGGGTGGGGCATTTGTGGTGGTTGTTTTGGATTTTTTTTTTTTTTTTGCTTTGCTGAGACATGGTCCTCCTATGTTGCCCTGGTTGGCCAGGATCTCACTATGTAGCCCAGGTTGACTTCAGAATGGTAGTGTCTTTCCTGCCCCAGCTTCTACAGTGCTGGGCTTTGAGGCCTGTGTATCCATGCTGATTTATACAGCTCATTTGAAATTGTTCTCCTGTGATGAGAATGTTGCCAGGAGATGGATTGCTTCCTCATAGAAGCTGTTTTCCCATTCTTCTCCTCCCCTCCCCTCCATTACTTTCTTCTGTGCTGCAGATCAAACTCAGGCCTCATGTATGCTAGGTTAATGCGACATCTCCGCCTGATTTTTAGAAACTGATTTTATTCACCCATTTCTTTTCCTTAGGATTGCCCAGAAGCATGATAAAAAGGAAAGTGTTTGACCTTTCATTGGTATCTTCTGTAGTTGACTTAAAAATAGGTATGTGTTGGATAGGAGCCAACCTGGGGGATACAGGAAGGATGTAAAGGGGACAAAGACATTTCTAGTCCCTAATTCTTTCCCAGGAGGACATGGTTATGTTCCTTCCGTACTTGTCTTCCAGTGACTGTTTTAATTGGTTTACAATCAGTGCTATCTTTTGGGTTTGGAGTTTGGTATAGTTGCTGTCTGATAAACTGTATTTTAAGTATCTAATTTAATAAACAGCATATATGAAAGGCCTTGCAACCTCATTAAAAGTAGTGACAATAGCCCCTGTCTCCTGATGCTTCTAGTGGACATACCCCGGTTAGCTGTCCCTATGGGTATTGCACCACCTGCAGGTGTCTCCTCAGGGACATATGCATCGCCCACGAGAGTCCCAGTGCTGCCTTGTAATCCCACCCCTTCCTCATGTGCCCCGTTCTGCTTTGGCACTACACAAATACTTATTGTATGTATACTGGTTTGGATTTCCATAGTTTTTAAAAGGATTTTATTTCATTACAGTTTTTAAATTATGTGTATAAATGTGTCAGTGTCTGTGTGTGGATTTGTGTCCATGAGTGCAGTGCTTACAGAAACCAGAGGAGGCCACCAGAGTTCCTGGAGCTAGAGTTACAGATGTCTGTGAGCCACCAATGTGGGCGCTGGGAATTGATCTCTAGACCTCAGTAAGAACACTGAGTGCTCTTAACCACTGAGCCTTTTCTCCAGCCCCTGTTTTCTGCAATCTTACATAGCTGACTAAACCTGATGTGCTCTTGACCAGACTTTTTTCACCTACCATAATTATTCTGAGCTTCATCTGTGTGCCTCTGCGTTCACCCTTTCTTCTCGGTGCATAGCAGTGTTGCGTGAAACAGTGGCAATTGTTTGCTCTTTAGATTGACGAGCATTTGCATCATTTCAGGTTCTTAGTGACACACACACACACACACACACACTTTGCTCTGAATATAATTTCCTTCTCTTTTGTATGTAAGAGTAGTGTGGCTGGAAAAGTAGGAATATATTGCAGTTTTGCAGGACAGTTCCCCAAATTGCTTTATATTTTCACTGGCGAAATCAAATGTTTGATGTCTGTGTCAACAGTTGTGGCCAGTCTTTTTAGCTTTGGCCATTCTTGCCGGTGTCCAGTGGTGTCGTGCTGTGGCTTTCATTTACAGCTCAGTTGTTGAGCATCTTAGTCTTATCACCTGGGAGAAGCCTCACACTTCCTCATCACTGTTGCTTAGGAGTGAAGGCAGCCACAGATAATACACAAATTAAGAGTGCAGCTAGCTGGTTTGAATATTTTTCTTATTCATTGAGGAAAGAAAAATAAAAGCAAATTGCTTTATCTGTAAGAATATGAGTCAGTGGTCATGAGTTAGAAAAGATTTTCCTGTAATAGACTTGGTTGTATATATTCTTGTTCTGTGTTGGTGGAACTGACCTGAAGCTAAACTAACTTCTTTCTTTCTTTCTTTCTTTCTTTCTTTCTTTCTTTCTTTCTTTCTTTCTCTCTCTCTCTCTCTCTCTCTCTCTCTCTCTCTCTCTCTCTCTCTCTCTCTCTCTCTCTCTCTTTCTCTCTCCCTCCTTCCCTCCCTCCTTCCCTCCCTCCCTTCCTTCCTTCCTTCTAATAAAGATCACTCTTAATTTTCCCCATCCTTTAACATTTCAGTTACACTGGATACCATGTTTATTTTTCTTTTAACATGTTATGTTAAAAGAAAGGTGAAAGTCCTGCAGCTTGAATGTTTCTTGTTGCTATGACAATGGAATACACTCTCATCCCTCTTTACAGTAGACCGTGGTTGGTTGAATTATCTTACCATGTTCATTCTGGGAGCCATGAAATGGCTATTCCATTCAAATTCTAAAGTAGGACCAAGGCTGTTTCCGTACACCTCCTGAGGCTACCGAGACAGAGAGGGCCTGGAGAGTGTAAACAAGATGGAAGACCATTGTGGAGTGTGTGCAGTTAAAATGGAAATATTAACTTTGAATTATTCTTTGTAGCACACAGAGCACATATTTTTGTCTTGGAATTCTGATACCAGCACTTGTAATGAGATGCAAACAGTGTTTACAGGACTGGGCTCACACAGAGAGTGGCTTTGTGCCAAGGTCTCCACTCAGGGCAAATGTTAGGGCTGATGTATTTGCAGATGAGGTGTTTTACAGGATAAGAATGTGCCTTGACACATGTTGTGTATTTAGTCATAACTGCTTGTCATGCCTCAGCACCTCCAAGATGAGTCTCATGGAAAAAGATCAGAGAATTGTATGTGTCTAAGCTCTCGAGCCAAGAACAGTACTCGCTAAGTCTGATTAGGCTGCTTTTAGAAAGGTGACGGTGCTGGGTTTGTACGAACACAGTGACCAGCCAAGTCTCTCTACCAAGCGTGTTACGATTCCATTGCTATTTCAGCGCAAAGCTAAACTCATGGTGAACAAAACAGGGGTGCCGCCTACCTCTCTTGGTTGAATACTTTTTGAATGATTAAGAAAAAATAAATCATTAGCCAGTTAGACCAGGCTTAGAAAAATGTGATGCTGTTATCCTAGGTCACTCTTTCCCTTCCTCCTCTGTCCGCTCTGCCTTTCTCTCCATTCCTGCTCCTGTCCTGGATCTTCTTTGCTCTTCGTCTCTCCTTCGTTCTTCCTGGAAGAGCCTGGTGCAGATGGAGTGCGAAGGCCATCATGTTGCATGGCAGTTTGGAACTGAAGACTGTAGCCCGGCTGTCCCCTGTTCTATTGGTCTTTTCCCACAGCTTCTGTGCACACACTGCTCACTTCTCCCTCTACACATCCCAGACCTTACAATGTGTAGAGCTACACGGTAGAGAAAGGAGAAGAGTGGGGCTACTTCTTCCAGGACAGTTATTTCTGACATGCTAAGTCTACCACAGGCATTGCTAGACAGAGTTTTACTATTTTCATATAATCATGTTTTTCTTAAAAAAATCTTTGATGAAGCTGAGCAGTGGTAGTGTACACCTTTAATCCCAACACTCAAGAGGTAGAGGCAGAGAGGCAGGTGGATCTCTGTGAGTTTGAGGCTAGCCTGGTCTACAGAACGAGTTCCAAGGGTACACAGAGAAACCCTGTTTCTTTAAAAGAAAGAAAGGAAGGAAGGAAGAAATCAGTCAGCCAGTCAACCAGCCAGTCAACCAATATTTGATGGTGGGGCTGGAGAGATGGCTCAGCAATCAAGAATGCATCCTCCTCTTACAGAGGACCTGAGTTTGGCATTCAACATCCACATCAGGTGACTCACAGTCACCTGTAACTCTAGTGGCATCTTTTAGACTCTGAATGTATCCTGTACATCCTCCACCCCTCTCCATTCTGTGGTCCCTCCACCCTAACATACGCACATAATTAAAAATAAAAATCTTCTTCAAAAAAAAAATCTTTGGTGACTTGAGATGGGAGACAGTGGAATCAAATAGAAGCAGCACCTCATCTGAAGGTTTCCTACGAACTTAACATGGAGATGTCAGAAGCCGCTGCTCAGACTGGGCACTCTGAGTTTCCATTGAAGAATTCTTCTGAGCATAAGTATTGTGGAATCTCGTACATTGTTTTTTTTTTTTTTTTTTTAAGAAGTACCACAGCCAGAGCATTGGTATGGCAGCATTCTTCAGAGAACATATCTCAGGAGAAGAGGCATGCTAAGGGATTGTCTTGTGAGAATATGAAAGCTGACATTTTCAGAATTTATGATGCGACCCCGCAGCCTGGTGACTCTGGAGAGACAGTGGTGCCACCAAGTCCAAAGACATTTTGCTCAAGAACTCCCTTTCCTATCGGGAGGACACTTTTTAATTCTATTTAGATCTGCAGCCGATTTTAGGATAAGATCTAATGATACCACAGAACCCAGAGTTCCACAGTTTAAATAGTAATGCTATACAAAAACACCCTCCAAGTTGACACATAAAATTAAATATCCAAGCCAGATTTATGATTTATTTTTTAATCCCATCATGTTTGGCTTGGCCTTTTAAATTTTATTTATTTTTATTATTTTTAAGACAGGGCCTTGCTCTATAGCCCAAGCTGACCTAAAACCCATTTTTGTCCTGCCCTGTGCTCCCATGTGCAGCACCAGCCTAGCTTATACTTTATCTCTGAGGGTCTGTTTGATTCTACTGACATTTAGCTTGGCCTTGATCACAGTGGGCGAGCATGGGCAGGGATTCATCCAGCTGTGCTGTGGCCAGCACCTGTTTTGAATGATTTATAGTCTGTTGTATGTAGGGGAATAGTTCTGGACAGTAGTGTTTTGTGTTCTTTCTCCCTCAATTCTTGTCCTAAAATTCCTTGAAAGTTGAAGAATAAGCTGTGAAATTGTTTAAAGGATGCTTTTTACTAAAAAAAAATCTAAAAAATGAAAACAAAAACAACAAGAAACCTTTTATATAAGGTGGATTTTGCTGAGCAAGTATAAGCAAGCGTTCTGTTTTGATCAGTAAACATGTAGTTAATGTTGACAGCAGAGCCTGTGCGACCGCTTTATATTTAGACTTGAGCCCCAGCGGGCCTGCAGTCCCACAGCGCTGTGCGCTTGAGTCCTGGTTAGGGGAAAGTTTCTTTTGAGCAGGAGACAAAGTGAACAGAATGTCAGAAGGCTAAATATAAATCCTTCGTGAGCTAGTCACATATAAACTAGTTTTTAGCCAACAACATACTGTAGATGGAAATATTTTTAAAAGAAAATTTTTATCTTGGTTTATAGTACTGAATATAAATCCCAGTTAATGGAATTTAAATGAAAAGCCAAGATTATTGATTTTTCTCTTTAGCTGGCCCTGTAGGTAAATAATAGCCACTGTTAAAGATAGAACCCTTTTTATCTCTTGTTATTGTAGCATTTTACTTGTGAGTCAGTCGATCTGGTCTACTGTTTATATGACTTTAACTTCAAAAAAGAAAAATAAAAAAAAGTGGACAAAAAGAGATGCATAGTTTCATTGGATTTTTAGCAGTGTTAACGTGGGCTCTTGAGTCTGGACCTTCGCTGCAGCTCCCGGGACACCCAGCCAGAGTCAGCCGCCCTCTGCTGCGCTGTGTGTGGGCTGAAGCTCAGTATCTCCCACTTCGGTTTAAGTCGGCTTTTGTCATATTTTACATTGTTGGGTGGCTTTGCTTGAGGTCCTAGAAGTATTTTATAGCCAGCAACTCTCTGGGATGGTAAGAGGAAGCATGGGCATCGCAGTGCCGGGCAGCAGGCTGTTTCTGAGCGCAGCTGCATGACTGCTCAAGGCTTCCCAGGTAGCACTGCGTGTAGTGGCTCCAGGCATGCTCCATGAGACCTCAAGCTGTGTACATTCCCAGGAACCAGGGGCAGTTGGGCAATGGTTCTTTTAAAATCGCCTCGTAAAATCAACTATTTTAGTTAGCATAGTGGGTGTCACCATGATATTTTCATATGTGCAATGTCATTGTACCTTGCTCATATTTGCCCCTCCTCCTGCTTTCCCTCACCTCATCCCTTTCCATCCCCAATAGCCCTCCTGCTTCTGACATTTCCTCCTCTCATATATATGAGAAAATATACACCATTTTCTTTTCCCTTTTACCCTATTTCCTCTTCTCGCCTTTTTAGACTTCTTCCAATGTCCTATGTGTGCGCGCGTGCACACACGTGTTTGTGTAGCTGCATAAGAGAGAAAGCATGCTGTCTTTCTGAGTCTTGCTTAGACTTGATCAGAACTTTAAACGAGTGAAGAAGGGTCACCATGTGTCTTGCCCCCTATTCTATCCCCAGAGCCTGGCAGAATCTCTAAGTCTTCCAGCGCCGGGGGAGGAAACTGCAGTTGTTGTCCACAGCTCTACGATTGTTCCAGATGAGGAAAGGGAAGGGGAAGCCAAGAACACGCAGCTTGAGGTGCTCTGGCAACGAGGAAGGGCGTTGTGAACGTCAGCGCACCCGCATTTCCTCCCTTCCCTTATCAGTGGTATCTTGTGGGCTCCCTGCGCTCCCCCTTAACTTAGTTCCATGTCTTCAGCAGGAGGAAAAGGTGTTGGGTTGAAGATGACGGTGCCAACTGCACATCACCCCAAAGCCTTTTTAAGGGCACTTCCCTGCAAACTCATCTAAAAAAAGGTCTCAGTAAAACAATGGTCTATCAATTTAGACTTCAAGGTCTGATTTATGTTTCTTTTAGTATAAAATCTCTGTTTACATGTATCTGTTGCTGTCTATTTCCGAGTGGATTTTAGCAGTATGTTTTCTACAAGAAAATGTATGAAATAAATCAGGAAATAGGAATGACAAGTCCAAAACTCCTGGCCTGTAGTCTTGACTGTCCTTGTTGTCACTAATGTCTCTAGGCTCTGTTCCCCTGCCTGGAAGTACGTGCCGTATTCTTTAAACTCAAGGATACCAGGAGGTGGAGTCAGTATTGAGAACGTGTTGTTAGCTAGCCCCAGTGCTGCACAGATGTGCAGCTCATTAGAATCCCAGCAGCACTGTGTGCGTCCTTGCCCTGCTCCATCACCTGTCAAAGTACGGGGGGAGGGGACCAGTGTCTGCTCGTTCATTTCTTTACAGTAAGTTTCAGTCTGCAGCAGGATTAATTTCCTTTAGCAGAATAGTCAGCTCATCTACAAGAAGCAAACCATCCTAGTTGGTGCCTGTCAAAATGCTGCTGTCTGTAAGTTTAGGTCTTATTCCTGGTCTGTCTGCTCTGCACACTGCTGACAGGCTCCTCAAATGTGGAATTTTAGACTCCATGGCTGTCAGATTTTCATGTGACATACCTTCCCCTGACTCTTTTCAGGAAAAGCACAAATTCTGCTTGTGGGTATGATGTCCAGAAGGATGGAATGCTGGTGTTTTTTGGAGTTAGCTTCTTAACCAGAGGATATGAACACGAGGAAGTGACCCGAGGTCCGCTGACCTGCTCAGCTGCTTTTGCTCTGCTCAGACTTAAGGATGCCAACTTTTCTCTGGCTTGCTCTCATTGTGTTACCAGTTCCCTGTGTCTGGTGCATCTAGGATATCCTTGCCTCTGGACCATTGTAGCTTTGGGGAAATAAATAGATCATAGATAGGGGGTTTCCAGACATTTATCATCCCTCCTTCACTCCTCTTTTTTGAGACAAAGTCTCATTCTGTAGCCCCAATTGGTCCCGAATTTTCCATGTATTATAGTCTGACCTCAAGTCCTTGATCCTCTAGCCTCACACCTCCTTGCTGAATCACAGGCCTGGTGCTTCATTGCTTTCTTTTTATTGAATTGTTTTAAGGTAATTTTTTATTTTTTGAAAATGTCACACATTTATACAACGTATTTTGATTACATCCATATGTCACGACCACCTTCCAACACCACACCGTTCCCCCCTACACTAGTTCTCTTGCAGCTTCATGTCTTCTTTTTGTTACTGTTGTTATTAATAACCCTGAGTCAAATTAGTGCTCTCCATATCCACACGAGGGTGTAGTCATCTCTTGGGACATGAGCAGCTGTATCCCCAAAGGAAGTTTGACTCTTTTTCTCTCAGGTGCCATCAACTGCCAAGACTTCCTTTACTAAGAATGGGGCCTTGGGCCCTTCCCCGTCCAGATTGGAATGTTGAATGGCTTGATCTTGTACGGGTCTTGTGCCAGTAACCACAGCTGCTGTGACTCCGTGAATGCAAAGCCATGTCGTATCCAACAGTGAGCACTTCACATCTATCTTCTCCAGCGCTGGTGTTTACGGTCTTCCCACCCCAGTTTGTGAAGTTCCCTGAGCTTTGGGTAGTGTGACATTAATACAGATGATGCATGCATAACTGAGCATTCATAATTCTTTGTACTTGGCACTTGGACCAAGTACAAAGTCTATGCATTAACAACTGTCCACTGCAAGAAGAAGCTTCTCTGTCCAAGGTTGAGAGCAGTAGAAATACATGGCCATGAACAAACATCTATAGAAAGTAGTTTGACAACATGGTCATTTAGCAAAAGAACAGCTGTGGGATTTCCAAGTCATAAGCCTTTGACTAGGTCTATAGTATTAGGCACAAAACACCTCCCGTGGAGCAGGTTACTCCCATAACAGTCATGCCATTATCATACCAGTGGACATATCTTACAGGAGGTCAGTATTGTAGCACACAGTGCCCAGCAACTTAGTCAAACTGTTGGTGTCTTTTCTCCTTAGCACCCTGCTTGGCACCTTCTGGTACAGTTTAAGCTAGTTTCCTGGTGAGTTTGAGTTGATAGTTTGAGTTGCTTTCTCTATATCCTGCATCCAGAGCTAGTGATGTCTTTATCAAAAATGTCTTATATCTAATTAGTGGACAGCTAAGAGCAATGGCCGTGGCTGTGTTGATCTGAGTGCCTCTGAGGCCTCTATACCATTAACCATAGAGAGGCTTATATCAGGCCATAGTAGCAAGTCTGTGGGAGAATTTTCTTGAATAGTGATTGCTATGGGAGGGCCCAGCCCACTGTGGGACCCTGTGCAGGTGGTCCTGAGGCATATAAGAAGAACAGGCGAGCAAGCCATGAGGAAGAAGCCAGTAAATAGCATCCCTCCATGGCTTCTGCTTCAGTTCCTGCCTTGACTTCCCTCAATGACGACGTGTGAAAGAATTTGTAAGATGAAATAAACCCTTCCTTTGCCAAGTTGCTTTGGTCTAGGGTTTTATTATAGAAATGGTAAACCCAACCTAAGATACTAAGTGCCATTTAAAAATAAAATGTAGGCTAAGAGAGGGAATTTGGTCAATCAGGTTCTTGTCTTGAAAGCATCAAGGATGCAAGTTAGCTCTCTAGAGTCATATACAGCTGATGGTTTCCACTTTCAAAACTCTTGCCTTATATTCTCTTAGATTATGAGAAATAGAGGTTTATGGTGGGCACACATATCTGTTGGCCTTTGTGAAAATGGACATTGTCAGCACTGTAGCCACCCTGGTGCCTAAAGAGCAGTCTTGGAGTTCATGCTGTTGTCTGCTCTGGTGTTCACACTACACTGATAAATCTCTCCATCTCATTATACTCTGCCTTTCTCTAGCTTCTTGTGACTCTCAGCGATCTACCTCACTTTCATACTTTAACTCATATTCATTATAAAAGGGACTGATTTAGTTGTGCAGGCTCTTAGAGTCACCTCAGGAGACTCTGTGGTCATCTTTAGGAGGTCTCAATCCCTCAAAGCCAATTTTAGTTTGTCGTCTAAATCAGAGCAACCATACCAAAAGAACCATTAGTGGTGACTTCCATTAGAAGGAACTTGGGTGGGCTTGGCAGTGCATCACGTTACTCCCCACTCATGAGCCACTGGGAGCATTCAGATCGGAGGAGAAATAGTGTTATACTTGCAGTATTTTCTGCTGACCCTCAGAAAGGGCAGCTCGTGGTTACCCCAAACCAGGTTATCTTCAGGTGTCTTGGTTCTGCAGCCTTCCATAGAAGTAACAGCAGCTCAGGTATATTCTGATTCTGCTTTCTACCACCTTTTATTCAACCCTTCCAGACTTTTGCTAAAATGGGAGTTAATTCCCAGTAAATAAGGAAGCGAACACATATCAGAATCATTGTATAGGCCCAAGACTTGTAATTCTGCAGTCTAAACTCTTACCAGCTCATAGCACTGTCTTTAAGCCACAGAGTAAGCCAGTATCCTGAACCATCAGTAAACATTTCTATGTCAAAACACTCTTAGGAATGACAACTTTTCTTAGAGGCTAGCAGCTGAAGGACAGCATATAGGTGGTTTATTATCTCCACGAGATTGGTTGGAAAATGTTGAGACCATGGAGGCAGAGTATCTTCATTCCATCCGATCTACAAACTCAGCTGCATGGAAACCACTGTACTGTTACCTCTTTCACGTCACTGAAGTCTGGTGTGAACTTCTCCATGTACTAGGTGCACTGGGCTAGATGAACATACAGTAAGGCAGACTCTGAGTTGGCTGATCACTGTGCCAAAGAGGGATGTGGCCATCCTGAAGGGGAGGCTTCAGGTCATGATTTTTTTTAACCGTGCTGTGCCATCAAGATTGCCTTTATAGGACTTGACACCTAGAGGAAAAGGAAAGGCAGGGAAGGAATGGTAGAGGCCCACAGTCTATGAGAGATGGCAAAGCATCGATAAAGAAGTGCTTGGAAAGGCTTTAGCATTCTAAGGGCTTTGTCTGGGATGGAGAAGGAAAGCCAGCTTAAAGAGACTTCTCTTTCTCTTGGTTCCTCCAGAGGGCATACTGAAAGAAAAGCATCACTTCTGGTTGTCTCTAACAGACTGGTTAGGATGTATTTTCCATCCCCTGTGCGTTGTGGCAGACATCCACATCTACATGGAAGGAAAAGCTGTGGCCTCCACCCAGTGTTCCTTGCTGTGTTGGGGCTGTAGAGTAACTAATTTTACTTTTGCTTTCCCCTTCAGGCTGCTTGATAGAGGCAGTGGATCTCAAGTCTAGCAACCGAAACCCAGTGGTACATGAATTTGAAAGTAAGTACAAATAAACAGAGCGGAATGGGCCCCCTGGTGGACATTGTGTAGTTCTGCAGCCAACCCAATACCTGTTCCTCTATTATGATTAATTAATTTATTTATTTATTTATACATTTGTTTGTTTTAGACGGGATTTCACTGTTTAGCCCTGGCTGACCTGGAACTCACAGAGACCTACCTGCCTGCCTCTGCCTTCCAAGTGCTAGGATTAAAAGTGTCCACTATCATACCCAACCTATTATCATTTAAAAAGATATTTATTTTATTTGTGACTGTGTGTCTGTCTGTGCACATGTTGGGGGGAGGCTGCAGAGGCCAGAAGGGGGCCTTGGATCTCTAGGAGCTAGAGTTACAGGTAGCTATGTGTTGGACATTGAACTGCTCTCTGCAAGAGCAGTAAGTGCTCTTAACCACTGGGCCACCCCTCCAGACCCTACTCCCCTACATGTTATGGTGAAGAATGCTCAGGATGGCTGTTGTGTATGAGTGGATTAGTGTGTACTCCGCAGTTTATATTTGGTGCCATCTGTCTCCTGCCTATCACTGTGCCTGTACAACAAAGAAATCGCGCATCATAGATTCAGCATCTTTAAAGGAAGGTGTATTCCCTGTAGTGTAATCCTCACTAATTTTTACGGCAAAAAAAAAAAATCATCTCAGAATCTTGGGAAAATTAAGCTTATACTTTTTCTCCCACTGCTCATTAGGTGTGGAACTGTCTTGTATCATTACGGAATCACAGACAAATGACCCTAGGATTGAATGGAAGAAAATCCAAGGTGGTCAAACCTCATATGTGTATTTCAACAACAAGATTCAAGGTACGAACCCATCGTCCTCTGTGCTACTCACTCCTCTTTTGTCCACAGCCTTTGGAATTTATTCACAGCAGAGATTTGCCCAAGACTGCTAACCTGCACCCACATTCAGGACTGTTCTGATTTTCTTGTGAAAATTTCAACTTTAGCATTGATATTTTGAGCTTCTCTGTTCCTTTAAGATGCAGATTGAACAGAAGCAGCTCATTAGTAAAGGCATGTAATCTCTGCACAACCTACCTGTCTGAGAAGTCACAGCGAACAGCTTCCTTAGCCTTGTTATGGCCCATGGCAGATAAAGTGTGAGCAAGTGACAAAAGGGTCATCACAGAGCTGCACTGTCCGGTGTGGAGGGCCGGGGTCTCCCTCCATTGGTGGGCGGGACTAACATAAACTGCCATGGGATGTAGAGGAGGAGGAGGAGAATGAGGGCCAGGTGTCTGAACAGTAGGCTGCAGAGTGCTGGGTAACTAGACAATGGCTGGAGATGTGGTGGCGGGAAAGGATGCTGCATATGGACACACAGAAGCCAGGAAGACCGTTGCCGATGAGAAGAGCTGCAGCCAGAGAGGGAAAAGAGGAAGACATGAGGTGTTCTGGCTGTCAGACAAACCAGTACAGTAGATAATACTCACCAAAGGTGCTAGGAGAAGCCACGTGCTCGTACGCTTTGAAGACTCGGGTGAAAAGAGATTGGAGATAACAAGACTGAGAACAGGACCATAGTATATCAGGTTTCCTTTGCAGTCTGGTGGATGGGGTGACTCACAGGGGCTGAGCTGAGCTACAGACGTGGCAAGGGTAGAATTGCTGGGACTTGGCAGTGCTGAAGGAGGTGGCTGTGGGGCAAAGGGGAGCTTAAGTGTTACAGCTCTGAGAGGAAGGGGATTCTGGCAGTGAGGAGCCAGGGAATGCCATAAAGTCACACCGAACAACAAACTTCACATAAGAGATTTACTGGGAAAAGTACAGCGGGATTGTTAACTACCTCTGCTCTGAAGAGAAGTAGCAGAGAACTGGGCATTATGTAGGGTTTCTTGGTGGGTGGAGCTTTCCAGGGTGGTCTGGGACTGGAGGGATTTTGTGGACTGTCTGATCTGCTTTCCAAAGTGGTGTCTTTTTTTTCTTTAAAGATTTTATTTTTGGTGTCTAAGTATTTTGTCTGCAAGTATATCTGTGTACAAGATCTGTGTTCTGGGTGCACAGAGGACAGAAGAGGGCATTGGCTCCCTTGGAACTGGAGTTGTGTGTGGATGGTTGTGAGCTACCATGTGGTTGCTGCGAACCAAACCTGGATCCTCTGCAAAAGTAATATGAATGTTCTTAGCCACCTAGCCATCTACCCAACCCTGGCTTCACCGTTTTACATTTTCACTAGCAATGTCAACCCCCACCCTACCCCTGGAGTCTTACCAACACTTGTGACCACCTGACCTTTGACCTTAATTGTCTTAGCGGATGCATGAAGATGTCTCTGTGAAGCTGCACCTTCATGTGCTTATTGGGCAGCTGTATATTTTCTTGGCAAAACATCTAATCAACTGTTAGGTTCACTTGCAAAACTTGTATATTGATATTGCACTGGAAATTTCTGTATTCCAGGGACTAGTCTGACGTGACGTGGAGAGTTTCTCCCATTCTGTAGATTGTCTGTTCACCTGCTTATGTCCTTTAAAGCACAAATGGTTTTTAAATTGAAGAAATCTAATATAACTCCATTTTTTGGTGCTCATGTCTTTGCTCCCATATTTAAGAAGCTATTATATAACTTGGGGTCATGAATATTATGCCTTCTAGAGAGATGGCTCAGTGGTTGAGAGTTCTGGCTTTTGCAGAGGACCTAGGTTTGATTCCTAGCACCCACATAGTGGCTGGCAACCATTTGTAACTTAGGCTCCAGGGCATTTGATTCTGATTTCTGTGAACACCAGGCACACACCTGGTATGCAGACGTACGTACAGGCAAAAAAAAAATCATACAGGAAAGTAAATAAATCTAAAAAAAAATATTCCTTTTTCTCCCTTAATACTGTTTTGGTTTTTGGGATAACACTTTGCTGNTTCTGTGAACACCAGGCACACACCTGGTATGCAGACGTACGTACAGGCAAAAAAAAAAATCATACAGGAAAGTAAATAAATCTAAAAAAAATATTCCTTTTTCTCCCTTAATACTGTTTTGGTTTTTGGGATAACACTTTGCTGGCCTGGAGCTTGCTGTGTTGCCCAGGCTAGCCTCAGGTTCAAGTTCCTGTAAGTTTAGAGTCGCAAACAGATGTGCCATTAAGCCCAGCTCTCATTTAAAATTTTTTTCCCTCAAGACAAGGTTTCTCTGTGTAGCCATGGCTGTCCTGAAACTTGCTGTGGAGACCAAGCTGGCCTTAAACTCACAGAGATCCGCCCGTCTCTGCCTCCCAAGTGCCCCACCAACTGGCATCTTACTAAATTCTTCTGTAGGTGTTTTTTGACTAGGGAGGGCAGCCTATGTTTAATTTTCTTCTTTTGCATGTGGATAGCCACAACATCCTTTGTGGATTTTGATTTTTAATGTTTATTTGGTTCTCCTTTTAGTGGGAATTCTCTCTTGGAGATAATAAAGAAAAAACAAGGTTCCTGGCTTTATCTTAAATACCAGTTATTATTTTTGATGCTCAGGTCGCATATGGGAAGAAGTTGGTGGCCCAGCACTCACACACTTCTTTCATCTGGGGACAGGACAGAAAGCAGGCTGCAGTCTTTTTGCTCTGCCATCAAGTCCAGCCCCACAATATCTTCCAGTGCTTAGCAACTCGTGTCTTCTTTTTCACAGGGGACCTGGCAGGTCGTACAGATGTGTTTGGAAAATCTTCATTGAGGATCTGGAACGTGACACGGTCGGACTCAGCCATCTATCGCTGTGAGGTCGTTGCTGTACATGACCGAAAAGCCGTCGATGAGATTACCATTGAGTTAATTGTGCAAGGTGGGAACCAGTCAATGTGAAGCACTTTATGAGTCCTTAGCTCTAGAATAAGAGAGCAGCTTATTTTTTAATTTCATTTTTCCAGAGCTGCATCCCTGGGCTATCTGCAGTTTGGAGAGGGGAGCTAGTGAGGCTATCAGGAGGTGGTGGGAAGGGTGGGAAGTTGGAGACAGAGGCTGAGCACCTGGTGTGTTCCTTACCAGCCTAGGGCCCTGCCTTTGCATAATTTCCTTTTCAGTTTACTCCTGAAGGTGGAAGGACTGGAAACTGGGATTGGACACACGGGGTAGAATGAGCTCCAACAGCAGGCAGCCTGCAGATGGGCTGTGGTCTTTGGAGCTGGTTTACTACCCTGGGTTTTGTTATGAAGGGCTTCCACTGAAATTTGAACACCGACCTGTATTTTTACCTGCAGTGAAGCCTGTGACCCCTGTCTGCAGAGTACCGAAGGCTGTGCCCGTAGGCAAGATGGCGACACTACAGTGCCAGGAGAGCGAGGGCTATCCCCGGCCTCACTACAGCTGGTACCGCAATGATGTGCCACTGCCTACAGACTCCAGAGCCAACCCCAGGTTCCACAACTCCTCGTTCCGTGTGAACTCCGAGACGGGCACTCTGGTAAGAGCTCCTCGAAAGCGAGGACGCACATGCGTTTGTGGCAGCCTTGGATGCTTTAAGGAAACCTGTACAGCTAGAAAAGTCGAAAGGGCAAGTAAACAATGTGTGGGCAGTATTAGAATCCTAGTTTGATCAGTCGAACAGGCAAATCAGCTTGTGAGGGAAATATGATTATTGGCAGATGCTTGATATTAAGCAATTATTAACAAAATTGTATTGTGATTATAATTCTTTAGTCCTTATCATACACCGTAGTGTTTCTCAACTTGGGGGTTGAACGACCCCTTTCACCGGGGTCACCTAAGACCACTGGAAAACAGATATTTTACATGAACATTTATAAATGTAACAAAATTACAGTTATAGAGTAGCAATGAAAACAGTTTTATGGTTGGGAGTCACCACAACACGAGCAATGGGATAAAAGGTCAAAGCATTAGGAAGGCTGAGAACCATTGATGTAGAAATAGATTCTTAGGGATAACACAGACCTGGAATTTACTTCAGAATAACCTACTGGTAGTGGGAGGCCACACGGGAGACAAAAAGAAAGAAAACAAAGGCTTGGTCAAGCAGCAGAGGACGAGCTGGCCTTGAGGCACTTCTCAGCAGGGGGTTGACTTGGCTAGCACACCCAGCTGCACACAGTGATCAGGTGAATCCAGACAGGATATTTGGTAATGTCTAAGGAGAGTTATTAGGATTGCTTTGACGTCACAGTGAAAGTGAAGCTGGCTTCTCTGTATCCTGGAGAGAATTCCTTGTTGCAGGCTCTGAGGTGAGGATCACTTGCCAGGGAAGCCATAGGAAGGCCACAACAGATGAGCTGACTACTGTGTGGTCTCATCAGGCCTTTGCCAGCCTTGGTGTCTGTCTCTCCGTTTGTCGTGTTGAGTGAAGTAATACTTGTCATTTCTGAAACAGGTTTTCAGTGCTGTCCACAAGGACGACTCTGGGCAGTACTACTGCATTGCTTCCAATGACGCAGGCGCATCCAGGTGTGAGGGGCAGGACATGGAAGTCTGTGAGTCATTTGAGATCACACTAGAGTCTGGGGATTGAATAGGACACTTGGAGATGAATGCTAGATGTCAGGTTAGCTAATCATCATTCTGCCATGCGTCAGTTTTCCTCTGGCACTGACAAGGGACTCATCAGATCCAGTGGAGCCTGAGGATTGTGTGTATGAAAAAGCACAGGATCCAAACTAAGTAGATCCTCAGACAAACTTCCGGGCAGCTTTGGGTGTTGGCGACACAGTCATGGAACTTTCACAGGGTACAATAAACTCTTTGGAAAATGATTGAGGTGTCAAAACCCAGCTGTATGGGGAACCTGACAGGCTTCTAAGAATTTAGCCTGTCATAGTAGCTAGGTTTTCAGGAAAAGCACCATGCTTTTCCCTGTTCTGTGATGTCATCTCTTGGGAGTGGGCTCACGGGAGGAAGTGGATAGGCTGAGTTGAGCCACATGGGGAGCTTCTCAAATTCTCAGTTGTGGCCACCCCTAGGACAGTGGTTTCTATGCCTGCTGGAGGACTGTTACACACAGGGCCCAGGGAGCATTTGCAGTTGTAGGAAGGTTTCCTGCGTTCTTCGTGCATCTTTGTTTACATAAAGAAAGAAACTACTGGGGCCTCTGCCCGGAGGACGCAGGGATTCTAAGAGGGCCGAGGATAGGCGGCCAGTGAAGGGAAAGAGCAGGTTTGCACTTTTATGTCTAAGATTTGAAGCTTTCTTTTCCCCAAGTAACCCCAGGTAATCTACAGCAAAGGCAGGCCATGTAAATTAAGGTTACTTGCCTTAGGGCTCCTGGCTCTTAACTCTAAAGAAATATAGCCATTTCTCCATGAATAATATCTACAAGATCTTAAAGCCTTTTCTACACTGGCAAACTTCTCAGTGGCTTTGAGTGAGCATGTTTCACGATTGGGGATTACAGTAGCCTTTATCTTCTAAGCCAGAGAGATGTTAAGAGTCACTTTCCTCTTTTGGATAAAGTAGGCATGAATGGACAGAGGGGTAAATGGGGTAGGGTGGCGGTAGGTGTTGGAAAGGTGACTAAGAAAGTCCAGGTCTTTTGAATGATCACACCATCTCTGCCCATAAACCTTTTCTGTAGATGATCTGAACATTGCTGGGATTATTGGGGGAGTCCTGGTTGTCCTTATTGTTCTTGCTCTGATCACGATGGGCATCTGCTGTGCATACAGACGTGGCTGCTTCATCAACGATAAACAAGATGGAGAAAGGTATGCCTGCCTTGTCTGAAGGTGAAGTTCAGGCTTGCATTAACAAATCGGCATACCACTGAATGGTCCTCTTCTGTTCACAGTTATAAGAGCCCAGGGAAGCATGACGGAGTTAACTACATTCGGACAAATGAAGAGGTAAGAGAGCAGAAAACCCATGCCAGGAGACCCAGCGATTTGCAAGGTACCTGGGAGTTATAGTGCACCCTGAGCTCCTTGGCTGTCATGGTATCTCCTTCCTTGTGGGTTCAAAGTGCTAATGTGGTTTACTTACTTTCCTCTGCTAGTGTTGCCCTGGTTTCCTCTTTGGGCGGCATGGTTAGCCTACATTTGATTTGATCAGTGTCTCCTACACCACTCCCCGAAGCCCCTGAACTGTTGGTTCTTTGTGCTGTCTTTCCAGGGTGACTTCAGACACAAATCGTCCTTTGTCATCTGAGACCCGATAGCTGGGAGAGCATTGCAAATACCTCTACTGGAGACTGGTCAAGGGCGCTGCGAGCCCAGGGCACCTACAGAGCGCCATGCAGAAGCTTTTTGTTTTGGCCAAAGTCGACTCCTCCCTTGCTCTTTAACAAGCCACATGAATAAAGAAATCCTCCTGAAGATGGCATAGTAACTTAGATTGTTGCTAGCCTTTTCCCTTAGAGGGATTAGGATGATCTTCAAAGCTTTTCTGTTATCAGTTCTCTTGCGCAGGAAAACTTGGACCGTTTCTTGACCCCGGGTTGTTTAGTGAGAAGATGAGGGGCCGGGCTGCAGCAGCAGCTGTGTGAGCTCGCCTGTGATGGTGTCCCAGGAAGGTTTCAGGCAGTCAGTGCCTTGCTCTCTGGACCCTGACCCACCGTGTTGCCTCTGTTGATTGGTCAGTATTTTCATGTCCATCCTGGAGAATCTATTTGGATCGGCATTTTATAAAAACCCAAATCAGAAAGGTAAAATTGCTTGCTGGAAAGAGAGTTCTTATCCAGAGAACTCTTGTCCCCAAGAGCTGCCAGGATTTAGGAGAACCTGTCTTAAGCTAAGTCTGAAATGGTACTGAAGTCTGCTTTTCTATTGATCTAGCTTATTTTATAAAATTTTAACATTCTAAATTTTTGCTAAAAATGTATTTTGATTATTGAACATTTCTATATAAACTGTAAATATATTGCCACACAGTATTTCAAAACATATTTTTTTAAGAGTTCAATTTAAGATTAGAAGGCTTGGGCTACTAGTGTTCAACTGGAAACTACCAGTAATAAAAGTCTTTTAAGGAATTCTCTTTGTTCACAAAACGTTTTAGCATTTTTCTTAAGAAAACCACTGTTGCTTAGGAAACCATTAAAGACTTTCAATCTAGTCATGTTTGTATCTTTCTGTATAAAGAAACCCTGGGAACTCCTGGGCTAGTTTTGAACTGCCTCTTCCTGAGATTTCCTATTCCCAGAGAGGTACGATGCAGACAAAGCTGGATGGTTCCTGGGGTTAGTTCACTGTTCATGGTCACTAACTCGTGTAGGATGGAACATCCCTGACAGCCTGCACAGCCCTGGCCTCAGCTCTCCACCCGGATCAGAGGTTCACTGGTGGTATTCTGGGCTGTGCAGTGCGCTGGTCTTAGGTGGGAAGCCGAGGAAGGCTGGTGACCAGTGGCATCCCAGTCTTTGGGTGCGGCGACAGAGCTCAATCTGTTCTGGAGAGGTCATAAGACAAAGGCGGTGTAGTTGTTTTTAAAATTCACTTTAATTATTTGTTTAGTTGATAAGTGAATCCAAGGCCAAAGGCAATTTGAAACCGAACCTGTCAACTCCAGTAATATTTAAAAAGATTCTACTGTTCTCTTTGTTGTGATGAAAGTGGCCAACGCTGCAGGCTGTCTCCCCCAGGACAAGCCCTTGTGTCCAGCCCAGCTCTTTGAAGCCAGTCAGAAAGTACAGCCAAGGTACAGAGACAGATGGGGAGCAAAGTGAAATACCCCACCAAAAGCAGTTTTCTAATTTTTATTTTAAATCTTTTATCTACCGGAGACACTACTCATTTTATGGAACATTAAAAACACCATTCAAAAGCCTTTATTCTTTTAGGAACAGACATCCTTCGTCTCAAACACTTTACCATGCTAGATCAGGATGTAAAGTGGTTTGAAGCCAGGGGCATCTAAAGGAGTTCCTAATCCTACCTTGCACCCAGAGAGGTTTTTATGGAGGAGCTAGCCACTTTGTGATGTTAATATTTTTTTATACTTCTACAGTCCCCCACCCCTTCCTTTTTTCACTGAATACTTGAAGCACACCGTTTTTTTTTTTTTTCTTTTTTTTCTTTTCTTATGTGGAAGGCTATATGCTAAGATACTGGCAGGAACAGTAGGGTGGTAATTCTGTGCCTGTCCAGCACAGCCCGGTTTCTCTTGCTCTGCATCCTGGATAATCTCATCCCTCCTCTACCCCTGCCCCTCTCTTGGTAGAGCAGGACAGCTGCAGCTCTAAAGGGGTGGGGTGGGAGAATAATACACTGACCTTCCAGTGGCTGTCACAGCAATAGGGCAGCCATGTTGCTCCCGCCTTTTCTCTTTAATGCGCTAAGCATTCTTTCACAGTGCCACGGGAACTAGTCTGACAAGGCAACACGTGAGCCTGGAAAGCGGTAGCCTGTGCCTGGACAGACGTGGCCTGAAGAAGCTCACTGACCCGTAAGATGTGAATGTGACTGAAGGAACCTGGAAGAGGCTGGTTTTTTGCTTGTTTGTTTTTGACTATTGATGTTGAACTTGTTGTTCATAGCCGTTACAGACTTATACTAACACAACTGCAATTTGGTTATTTGTTAAAACTTGCTCATTTATAAAAACTTAAAAAAAAAAACCCATAAAATGAAACCACTTATTTCTTTGTGTTAGTCGATCCTGTATTCTTAGCATCTGGCTAGGCACATACTCTGCAAAGGCTCCACCACAATAAGAAAAGCCACATCGGTATCAGCCAAGTGTTCACTCAGGAGCAGCTATGACATGTATCCCACCAGCTCTCAGAGCTTCTTTACAGCGGAGAACAGTAATACTCCATTCCCGACTCTAGCTACCACATGCACACTACGAACGCCAGTTCCGGTGCTGGAGGCTTGCCTAGGCACACCTGCTCCTGGCTTAGCATGGGGGCACATGGGGACAGGAGGAGGGTGGCACTAGCCAGGTATGGCAGAGCGTGCCTGTGGTCCTTGCTACTCAAGAGGCTGAAACAAGGAAAGGACCAGACGGGTCCGGTTCAGCATGCTGAGCAATACAGTGAGACTCATGTCTCCAAAGAAGCAGAACACGGAATTCCATCTCTCGGGTTCCTGGAACCCAGGTCCCTTGTCCCTTGGCGGTGTCACGAAGCAGTCCCACTGCCACTCCAAGGCCGGAAGACGTTCTGTCATAAGCAGGATTATACCCAATGTACTTATGGGATGTCTGTCGTTAGGGAGACAGAAAGTCTCTATCTGGGAACAAAGGCAGGTGGGCACATGACCCAGAATGGGAAGGAGTTTATTCTATTTATATTTTAAGTATTTTTAAATCCTTAATGCTGTGTTAAGAAGACCACCAATAAAGCCCTGTCCCAAAAGCCAGAAAATTATATTAAATGCTAGGAGATTATATTTATATTTGACCTTTATTCCTTAATTTTAGAAAGACTGTACACCTCTTTTAATAAAATCTTCAATTATAAATAATAGAAAAATATTTCAATTCAGATTTTGCCATCAAAGAGAAATATCTGTCATAGTGAATTTGGAGAAGCTATAGACACTTGAGTTACACAGAGGAAAGCTGGTTTCTAAAATTGTGTTCCTTAAAAACCAGATTGTAACTTAACCACAGGTTTAACACTCAAACACATCACAATATTAAATAGCTTAATGTTATTGTAAAAAAGAAGTCTAGATATGCCATCTCTGTATATATTTACAAATCTCAACTGCAGTAAAATAAACAACTATGGAAGGTTGGTCAGCCAGCACAAGTTGAACAAAGTCATGTTGGCATCCTACGAAAAGAACTGGCGGCACAGTACGGCAAGTCTCTGCGCATGTAGACCATGCCCACGCCACCCTTTTCCTTTCCACATGGGAAAGGCCAGTGTCCCCGCAGGGTTCTGCCTTCAGCCACTGCTCACACACACTATTTCAGTTGGCTGTCTTCAGGGGGATCTTGCGGAGGGACCTCCTGCTGGATCTTGGGTTGCCGTTGTTTCTGGCTAGAGACTTTATGTTCCACTGTGGAGACTGTGGAGGCCTAAAGAAGAAAATGTACAGTCAATAAAAAGAAAAAAAACTCTACAAAAATGCCCGCCCAAGAATACTTACGATTTATCAGGCAGTGAAAAACATAAAATGTCATTTCCTTGCTCCTGAGCTTCAATTTTCTCTGAAAAGGAGTAAAAAAGTAATTTAGTTTTCCCAGAACTTCAGAGGCAGTGAATATCCTGATCAGATGAAACCCAGAACTTACCTTTGGTAAGAAATGGAGTTGCTGGTGTCCCTATGTAACTGACCCCCGCTCCAAATGTGACGTTACTGATGGACCCTGGGAAAGGGGAACCAGTGTTAATCAAAATTGGGTATTACACAGACATTAAGTGCAGGGAATTAAGTGCCTTAGCCAGTGAGGTCTCTGCTCTGGTTCTCATTCCTGACCTCTACCTCACACACAGGTGACGGCCACTGATCGAAAGTTTCCCTTTGCCTCAGGACTGCACCCAGACTGAGAGACCCTCGTCTCTACAGACTTCCTCTTTCCACCAGGGCCTCATTTGCACACACCTGTAGCTTCTCCCAGCTCATTCGTATCTTCCTTCAGTGACTGCCCGTATGGAGGGAACCCTCAATTCCCCTCCTGGTTCTCTCTCTCCATTTCCTATGTTCCTCACCTGTATCTCCTAAGGAGATGTCAAAGCACACTGCTTAAGCCCCATGGTGTTTTCTTCCTTGTTCCTATATGTTGGAAGGATTGGTCCTCTAAAGCTTTAACTGGCCAGCACCACAGGCTATGTCTCCACGCAGAATCAGTACCCACCTTGTCACTCTCTTCTTCCTTATTCCTGTCTTGCCCTCCTTACTATCTCAGTTCGTCCCACCCCGTACTCTTAATCTTCCATGGTGTCTCCCTGACCTCGGCCTCCTCAGCCTCTAGCCCACACTTAGAAACACAGAGTAGCCTGGGATTGTGTTCTGTCTCTCACCAGCAGAAATTCAAGTCATTCTCAGTCAGTTTATACAAGATGTAAAGTGTTTTAACACAGTATCTGCTACAAGGTAAGCCAAGGAAATAACTTATTAGCTATAATTCTCTATGTTACTAGAGTCACACTGACTTAAAGAACAGGTAAAGTTAGTGTCCTTTATCTTGATGGGGCTCTATCAGTTTGAGCTAGCCCCAAGTCACCCTTATAAGCCCAGAAACTTCACAAACATGAATCTGCTTGTGTCCCCTGGGCATATGGATGACCATTCTTCACCAGGCCGAACTCTTCTGTCATCTCTACCTGCCCATGACACATTGCCCCATCCTGGAGTCCTATAGCTATAGCCTTGGTGCACTGCGGACCAGCCTAAGCTGCTAGAGACTCCATGAGGGAGTAGAGCCTGGGTCTACATGCTTCATTCCTATGGGCACAGGTGTGAGGCTTGCTCCAGAGCTCACATTTCCCACATTCTATCATCTCATAAGGAGCATACAATTCCACCTTCATGGGTGGAAACATGCTAACATCCACTGCAGTGCTGTACCACTGACAGCTACGCAGACTCTGCTAACTGGCAGAAAATCCCATCTTTTGTACTTCCATCAAGCAGTATAGGGCTGCTTGTTTTGTTCCCTGGAAGATCTCTACCTGCAATGTCAAAGGAATCATGCGTGCATGCACCGCGCCCCCACTCCTGCCTCACACACTGCCTATCCCAGCTGGATGCCTATAGGCACCCTGGGTAGTTCTCACAAATCTAGTGCACTGCTCAGAATCAAAGGCAGAATGAGAACTCAGGACAACAATTCTACTCAGAATAGTAAAAACAGAACCTAGGAATGTCTAATGGGCTGGGTTGGGGTTGGGGGTGGGGAAAGGCACACCTCTACAATGATAGTTATAAAATGCAGAAGAAAAAATATATATCAGATGAGAAAGACTTCTGTGTGGGATAAAGGGATGGCTGCATCAGCTATTAAAGGCTAGACTCATAACCAAAAAGATAGGACTTTCTATGTTTATGGATCACCCGAATTCACATCATGAAAACAGATGTATAAAATAAATGCAGATCCAATGACTCTTTATCAAAATTCCATTGATGTTTGCAGAAATAGAAAAAAAATTCTAAAATTTACACAGAAACACAAAAGACCCTCAAATAGCCCAAAGAGAGATCAAGCAGAGAGAGAACAAGGCTGGTGTAGCACAGTATTGAGTTCACTCTGCCACCTACACTCAGGGCAGGGACAGGGCTGTCACAATGACCTACACAGCTGTGGCCACTTGATTTTCAACAAAGGTGTCTTAAAATGAAGGGAAAAAACCCACACTTTTCAACAAGTAAATGGAACAAGGAAAACAGGCGCTACCTACAGAACTGCAAAATGAGATCTTTTCACACTTGGTAAAAATCATCTGGAAATGTGTCAAAGGTCTCAGTGTAAGACTTTGAAACTGCTAGAGGAAACACAGAAAATTTCAAGATACAATCATGGGGAATGACTTTCTAAATAGAATTCCAGAAACCCAACAAATGACAGCGAGACCCGAGAAACGGGATTGCATCCAATCAATCACAATGCTCTACACAGCCCAGGGAACAGCAGAGGGAAGAGATAACCTATGCAGTGCGGCGAAATCTTTGCAGGGACTCTGGGGAAGTTAATAGCTATAGTATAAGAATTAAAACAGTTTCCAAAGAACGAAATCCAATGGATAAATGGGCACATTAGCCCAAGTCCTCAAAGAACAGGTGGCTAATAAATACATGGAAAAACTATCCTCAGGCATCAGGGAAATGTGAATCCTAACTGAAATGAGGCCAGATACCAAGCTCATCAGAATGGATGGCTATCATCAAAAAAAGTGCTGGGTAGGATCCCAGGCCAGGGCGGGAACGTATAAATCATCTGAAGGCAGCAGGGCTTCATGCTCTGAAAATTCTTCCAGGAAGGAGAGAACAGGGGCCTTCTTTAAGCATTCTTTCCTGGCTCAGAGTATAGATGTCCTGACCCAGTGACATCCAAGTTTGATTTTCCATCACAGCTGAGTCCATACATGCAAATTAGAGCAACATGAATGTACCACGCCAGATTTCACTGCTAGGCAACACACACTGCCCGGAAACCAACTGAAGACTGACACAGGGACTCACGGGTTACGCAAAGCTGAAATGAGGTCCATGTGCTGCTTCTACAGCATATGGTACCTAACCGCCAAAATAGAAGCACTTTGTTCCCCTGAGCAGAACACTGAACATAAAAACTTCGCTCTGTAAGAGGAGGACAATTTTGCATATCTAACGTCATACCTGCTGGTACCCAACAAGTTAAAATTATGTCTTAATGTGAAAAACTGCCACAATCCAGTTATTATCTAAGGAAAAGTAGGGCAGGAATTCTGATCGTTTGTAGTAATCTCTCTTAAAAGGAGGTCCTGCATGACAATGACCTATCCCTCTTACAGATTTTAAGACACCAAAGCACCATGAGTTAACAGAATGCCAAGTTGCCAGAACCCAGCCGGTATGCTGGGAAAGTCCGTGGGCTGCTGGCATGAGTGTCTCCTCATGCTGCACAGAAGGAGTGGAAGCTCTCTTTTTGTCTCACTGTATCAGGACCCAAACTGAGGGACAGGCCCAGAGGGCACAGAGGTCACCATCTGGTGTGTTTGAGCAGATCTCTGCAGTATCTACCCAGGGCAGTGGCTGGCTTCATACAGGCAGGAGTAAAACAGGTTCCAGCAAACAAGAATGAAGCTGAAGTGTAGGATGCCGTGTAGAGAGAGAGGCCTGAGGCCTCTCCATTTAGAATGAAGAGGCAAGGGAAGGGATGTTCTGGATGTGGACTTGGAGAGTGAGGCACACCAGGCAGGCTCTCAGGAACTAGAGTATGCATGTCAGACAGCAGTAGCTTGAACACCACCAACCTTCCCTCCTTTTTATATTTAAAAAATTTAAAATTTTATATACTAGTCCCAGTTTCTTGTTCCTCTTTGCCCCATGCCAATCTTAAAACGTGGAAATTGGAAATGACCTAAAATCTGGATTATTTTCAGTGCGACACAAAGTCAAAGTGGAAAATAACTGACCTCACATGATGCTGACAGTCAAAACACAGGCACACTAAATGTACTGTATAAAATTACTGCAGGCTATACGTTTGGGGTATATAGGAGACATAAGTGAATTGTGTGTTTAAATCTGAGTCCTATTCCAAAGATATCTCATTAAATATATGCAAATATTCCAAAAATATTCTTGGAATTGGAAATTTCAAGCTATCTGAAATTGTAAATACTTCTGGTGCCAAGCATTTAGGTAAGGGTCTGCTACCTGGAGTTTTTATTAGGTCTGGGAGAATAAGAAGCTAACTGCTCTGACTTAGGTCATTAGGAACACACACATTAGAAGTGAGGAGACACAGACTCTTGGTATGGGTGGAGTGTTAAGCGGCAGTCTTGGTGTATACCAGGGCAGAACCCCAGCACATACAAGATACATGCAGTACCAACTTCTGCCCATAGCCTACGGCAAACCAGACTGGCACCTCCCAGTGTACCCAGAGCAGCAGAGGGCTACCTCCAAGTCACTTTTGGGATGTAACCTGACCAATCTGTCCCTCAGTTCACGCAGGGCCCTCTCAGGTTGTTGTGAGGTTTAACTCAGTTAATGTGTGCGCCGCTAGGATGAGTGCTTAATATTCAGTAAATTCTCCATCAAATAACATCAATCACCATGAGACATGCAGTTTGGACAGTAACGCAGTGAGCACCATCAGCCAAGCACAAGACTATCTTAGAATGGAAGTTTTACCACTAGTGTTACTTTGGCAACCGTAGGGAAGGCTCTCAATTAGTTACTCACGCTCTGGGGTGCTGATCGCCCGTTTAGTTACAGGTTTGCCAGCTTTACTGGATTCCTGTTCCATGCTTAAGGAAGTTGCTAAGATAGAACAGAAAAATCTATCAGTGCGAAATCCCAAAGTAGCATCATAAAGAAAAAAATAAATAAATAAACAAGCTACATGTGAAAAGTTAAAATTCCCAATGTTTTAAGTGACACACACACAAACAGGCCACAGAAATTAAGAAAGCAATGTAAAATAAATGTTAAAGCTTCAGGGCAGCGTCCACACTCAAAGCATTCAAGGAAGAAGAGAGTAAAACCGTATTATTTTTACGTTTTTGACAGTTTGGCCAACAGTTTTATTTTTACATATATATGTTTAAATTACTCATTACTGTTATTATTTTGGAGACAACTATCACTCTGTAGCCCAGGCTGGCCTGAAAGTCATGACAGTCCTCCTGCTTCATCCTCCCAAGTGCTAGATTACAGATGCAGACTACCAAACCCAGTTGAAGGATTTTAAATATTTTGGCTTTTCCAATGGAAATCTTTTCACAAATAAGGCTCCTTATAAGGACGTTTTACTGTGTCATTTACATAACAGAAGTCGAAAAGCATCAATTCTTTCAAGAATAGGGTAGTAAGAAGAGGCTCAGGACTTCCGGTGTAAGACGCAGTGCTGGAAAGCCAGCGCACAAGAGTGCTGAACCTCTCGTGGAAGCATTTTCACTGGGTATCTTACAGGTGTGTAGATGAAGCAACACACAATAAGAACTCAGTCATAAATAAAACACATGTATTTTAGGAGAATGAAGGCTCTTTTAACACCCCATTTTCCAAATCCCTTAGCACAGCCTTAATCCTAAATCCCCAATTCATGCTATTTAAGGACAACAGGAAACATCTTCAGTTGGGCAGTGTGGCACACGCCTTTAATCCAGCATTTGGGAGGCAAGGACAAGCAAATATCTGGGGGTTTGAGGCCAGTCTGGATTATAGGTTAAATTCCAAGACAGAGAAAAGGGTGAGGGGGCAGTAGTGAGCAGTGGAGAAAAGAAAAAAAAAAAGATAAGATTTTAAAAGGACTGAAAGTAGACTCGCATTTTTGAACTGCACATGCACAATCTATCGTTGCCAACCTTCAGGCTTACCAGAGCTGTAGGACTTTTCTGGGCTTCCTGACTCTACAGTGAAAGGCAACGCTCCTAAGCTGCGGCTGTGAATCCTGCTCTTGGCCTCGACGGCTTTCTTGACTGAGTTGAGGATTGCGATGGTACTCAGGGACATGGGCCTACGGAGACAAGATCCCAGGCACTGACTCCCAGCGCAGGCCATCATGGAGGCAGCGCTCCCACCACTTCCTTTCTGACAGACTGCTCCACCACCCTCTTTCCAGACTCTCGGGGAAGCATGTGGTGTGCGGTGTCAGCACAAACAGTGATGAGACAGTTCTGGTTGAGGCCTGGTAGGAATGGAGATTTGGCTGTGAGAAGACCGTGAGACTCAGGCTGCTGCTCCCTACCTGGCATTGGGCATCGTCTTCAGAGGCCCATTTTCGAATATAGGAGACAAAGTTTGGGTGAAGTTGGACCCAGGTACTGAAGGCTGGCTGTTGGCCAGAGACGCGTTACCACTTTCCTGGTCAGCAGCAGCAGGTACGGCTTGTAAGTCAGGAGCACCCTATTCCAGAAGTGAACAAGGATATCATTATATGCTACGAGAAGGGCCCAGGGACTCCACTTCCACCCCGGACAAGGACAACTACAACTTTCCCTTTAAAACAGAACTCTCTGCAGACTGCCTCGCACATATGCTGTGGCAGGGTTGTCTTTCTCTTTTAATAAAGCGTATCTGCTTGGACTTGTTAGAGAAGTATGTGAGCAACAGCTACATGAGAAATGCCCTTGCAGGTAAGAAGCTCTAAAGGGCAGTCAACACAGTGTGCTCTGCCAGTGAACCTACTAGGAACTCACACCTTCTAATGATTACCACAACTATGCAGGCAGGGTCCCCTGACAGGGCGCGGAGAAAGAGAACCCTTGAGCTGCTGGTTGGTGTGTCTATCACATCAAACAAGCTGGCCAGCAGAGAACACCCCCCCAAAGCTCAGCGCCAACCCCCGGTTACACCTAGATTTTGAGGAATGCAAAGAAAAATGATGGCAAACAGCAGACTAGCGATGTGGTAAGTTTCAGGCGGCCTCTCGTACCTGCACGGCCTGTGCTCTGCCATCATCGTCTCCCTTTCTGCTCGCGTTAGCATGTTCTGTCAGAGCTTGTTCCTGGGCTAACTGTTCATTGTACTTCTTCATGTCATACTCAAGCTCAGCGGCCAGCTGTTTGTCAACTGCGAAGAAATCTTTGATTTCATCTCGGTAATCCTGCATCACCTCCTGAAACAGACCCAGGGCATCCTTTAGTACCTTCTTATTGGTGTGGTGCACACCTGCAATTCCAGCAGCAGGCCAGGTGAGACCAGAGGATGGAGAGTTCCAGGCAAGCTCAAGCTACATGGCAAACCTTCTCTCCACAGCAACAATAAACTATGAGCATCCCTATAACACCAACTAATACGTTACTCAGCACAATGGCATTTTCTGGGGAAACGGGGACCACGTAAGCAGGTGACCATGGTGTGTTATTAGCTAACAGTTGTGGCCTCTTGGGAAGCTTCCTGTCTAGCCGCCATGTTCCTGACAGGAAAGGTGCCTGGGGAGGTCATAGACATGGTGCAGCCTGGAAGCTGCTCATATTGACATCAACTCGTGCCCAGGAGGGAGGGAAGGGGTATGTCACAACCACGAAAAGCCAATTCTCATGTTCTCCACCAAGTGAGCTTATCTTTCCCAGCTGATCTTCCCTAGGATGCAAAACTATTTGAAAAACTATGTTCAGTGTAATTCTGCTACAGCCCTATAAGGAGAGTTTTCCAATTTTTCAAAGAGATATTTCAAGTCAGAGGGAAACTTCCTGGTGTCAATCCTCCCACAGGGGTCTGGGACTGGACTTGACAGTAAGCACCTTTGTCTACTGAGCCATCCTGCCATCCCAAGTTTGTTTGTTTGTTTTAAATTAAGAATAACAAATATGAACAAAGGAAAAGCTGCTAAATTAAGGGAGAAAATGTTTCTTTCTTCTTATTTTTTTTTTTTTTGGTCAAAGGCCTGAGGCCATGCTTAGGTCTGTAGTGTAGATAAATACATTCCAGCTTTTCTCATGGTCCCCTGCTTTACAGACAGCCTAAGAACAGGAGTTGCCTCAAGGTAACACCCTATCCCTGTGTGTGACCCTGCCATAGGCCCATGACTTCCTGTCCACGAAAGCAAACACCCAATATTAAATGTGATGATCAATTTCCAGTTCATCCTTACAGGATGGAATAGGATAATGTCTTGTGCTTGGCTTTTGTTTAGAAAATCTTTAGATTGGGACTTATTGCCAAGGAAGGATCTATAGGTTCAGAACATGAAGATATTCTTTAAAGACTCAGCTGCCTGAGAAACAGAAGGAACAGCCTCAGTGGTGCCTCCAGCCGGACTCTTCAGTGCCTCAGTGGCCTCAGCAGTCACAGGCCAGCCAACATTTCTACCCAGAGTAGGTTTCATAGCATTCTGAGTGCTTCTCATCCACCATCTAGACTAAGCAGTGAACCCGGGGCAGAGGCAGGAGGAAAGCCCGCAGGGACGCTCCTCTTTACCCTGAGGTAGTTCATGAGTTCCCGCAAAGCAGGCATCTTGTTTTTCTCCAGCACAGTCTTCAGGGAGGTGATAATTGGAATAATATTCTCTATGAAATTCCTCTTTTGGACCTGCAGGAACACAAACAAAAGCATGCGTTAGAGGCATACATGTCTGAAAATTAACTTCTTGATCCACTTTAAGTACACCAAATCTAGCAGACTAGAGAGGGCTGTCTGCCATTTGACCAGGATACTGGGAACGAAGAGGGCGCATGTACAGCTTGTTCTCAGACTGCCAGCGCCTTAGCAATGCAGGCGTGTAAAGCAGAATGCATATTCACCCCACTTCCCACTTCCATGTTCTAAATGAGAAGGAGAAAGAAACATGATGAGGAACTTGACAGAAAGTTCCAATCTCCACACAACCCTGATGGGCCCTTGACCCTGACTCTACTGCGCACCCTTCCTTTTGAAGGACAATCTGTTTAAGCTGACTACCAAAGAGACATATTATAATCTTACATGTAAAAAGACAATGATCTCTGGCTGAGTCGGCATTAAGATGACCAGTGGTTTGTGTTTGTGTGTGTCCGTGCGCGCACGCACCTTTTTATATGCATATGTAAGTCTGAGGAAGGAAGATCAAGAGTTTCAGGCCAACCTGAGCTATACAGTAAGATCTTTTAAACAAACAGTATGTGATTTAAATAATCAGTAACCGACATACCGAGCAGTAAATCTTAGAATTAAAAACAACTCATTATATTGCCCTACACATGTAGATTTCTCTTTCTGACGCTAAAATGTACTCTTGTCTTTTCATTTAAAGCTAACAGTGTTTCCTGCTTATATACCACTCATTTCTGAAGCTTTGAGTCAGGGTCCCAAATTTGATAACAAGGAATACTCAAGCTAAGAACCATGCATCTGAACATACAGTAAGTGTAGGAACTGCCTTTAAATGTGGTCTAAATGCACCTAACAAGTATTGCCAACCACAGTCTCTGTCCTAGACACACGTTAACCTCTGGAGACACAGAAATAACATCAAGACTTCCGCACACTGCTTCCAAATCAGAGTGTGTTGAGACAAATGCCAGGAGATGGCAAGTTGCAGGGAACTAGGGAACTGAGGTAGAGGAAGGATACCCAGGGAAGATTAGCAGGCAAGAATGTGTATAGGCTGATTCTTTATGATGACGCTTGAGCTGTGTAAGGACTGGGATGGATCAACAGTAGTTGTGTGCAGCCAGTGTCAAAGGCATAGAACAGAACACATCTCAGGTTCTGAGAAAGGGAAGGAATAAGGTGAGGGCAGACAGTTTTCCACATCTTTGAGAATAATCCAGATTTTATACAGAAGGTGACAGAATAACACCAAGGTAGCTTAACATCTGATGCATTTACTGATTTTTTAAAAAAAGGAAATATTTATTTTGTGTATGTATGTGTACCTGAGTTCATGTGTGTGTAGCACACGTACACAGGAGCCCACAGAAATCAGAACCCAAGTTAAGGCCATTGTGAGTTACCAGCAAGTGCAGGTACTCCTAACTGACGAGCCCTCTTTCCAACCCCCACACTTACAATTTTAAGAGAAAAGTTCCACGAGCATTCACGAAGTGCTAAGTGTTCAATAGCACAGATCGTCTACAACCCACCCCACCCTCAGAAGTTCCTTGCTGTCTCAACAGTCATTTTCAATATATTTTTGCAGAGAATAATTATGCTTAAGAAAGACTGTTTAGGCAGCAGAGTGGTACATGTCCTGCAAAGAGAAAAACCAGAGACAGGAAGGGTGCTGACAGCAAATGGCACAGGCTTAAAGAAGCAACACTGGACAAGCAAAAGAGACAGGCATGCAAGTAAAACAAACAAGATCTTCTGGAAAATTGGATGTAATATAAATCTTTGGGGATCAAAAGACTTCAGGGGTCAGGTGGGAAATACAAACTGGATATTCAACCTAGGTACAAGACCATGGAGCCTGCTGAGGGCTGTGGCAACCGTGCCTTCCCGGTCACTGAATTTCTAATTTGACACTCTTGGTCAATCTAAACATATTCTTGACACGCTGAACTCCTGTTCTGCCTTTGGATGTAGCAGATTCTCTAAAAAGGAACCTGTGGTATATAATTGCTCCATTCTCTACAAAAGACTGGGAGAAGAAATCAAGCAAGGAGAAATGATTAATTTAGTTCTGACAGTAAATCTGAGACACCATGGCACACACAGACAGGCAAGTAGGCACACATTCAGACCTATGGAAGGAGCAGTAGCTAGAGGTAGAGACTTCAGAATCACAACCACCCAGAAAGCCACCGATAAGAACGGCTCCAGGACTCAGGTACACAACCCACACTGGAGCAGCCGAGTGGGCACACACCTGTGAGATGATCTTCATCTGGGCTTCCTGCATGACCACATTTGCCAGAGCCATGTCATCTTCCTCCAGGAGGTCCTTGCATGCCTGAGCTCTCATTGCCAACAGCTTGATCTCCTTTGAGCTGAGGATGTCAAAAGTATCGGAGAGCAACTCGCTGGCCTCCATGTCCAGGGGCAAGATGCCATCAGTGAAACATGCTGAAGAGAGCACGGGGGACCAGTTTCAGAGAAACCCTTAGCCCAGAGGGGAAAGGGAATTCATGGAACTAGGGCAAGTCTGGGCTGACTGGTGATGGGGAGTGGGAGGGGTCCTAAGGGACAGAACTGATGCTAAGGAGGACAAAGAAGACGAGTCTTCCATATGGCTGTGGTAGCAGCGTTCTAAGAACACATTTATCCCGGACACACCAGACATACCCAAAATATTAAGGCAGATTTTGGAAGTGACATTGAATCGCTGCTCATCTGTGAAGTGCTCAAGAAGAAACTTGTAGATTCTCATTCGCTTCTCCTTGTTTGTCTTTCCCTTTAGCAAAAACAGCCGCTTCCCTCTGTGGCAGAACAGGGCAGTCATTACTGCAGTGCATAGGTATAGGTGACAAAGATTAAATACAGCACCCTCAAGGCTGTGTGACACGGACACTGTAAGGTTCCAGTGTCATCAGACATTATCCTTAGGAGGCCATCATTATGATAAATTTTCTCTTGTCATTGTGCCAACAAAACTAATGACCAATGCAGTAGACATCAGGTCAATGTCAGGCTCTGCATGATACAGCCACCACCAGAGCTCCTACCAGAACATGCAGGCATGACCGCCTCAGCTTCTTACTCACCTCTCTGACTGGGAGAACTTGTTGTACTGCCCATGTTTCTCATAGCTGTTGAAGTGGAATATACACTCAATGAAGTGCTGGAAAAACATGGTGGGGTTCCTCTTCAGCAACAGGTGAGCAAGGCAAAACTCCCCAAGGCTGCAAAAGAGAGGCGAAAGGAGACCCACTTAGTACTCACTATCACTCTACGGATACACGAAGAACTCGGGCAAACAAAAAAGCACAGCATCTGAAACACATCCAACAAACAGCCTCATCGGCTCCAAGAGAGCCAGGAATGCTGCTTGTTTTGTCGGTCCTACTCAATAGTTCATTTTTAAGTTAAGGGCTACATAAATGCTTTCTCTATCAAATTTTATTATTTCTAAGATTTATTACTTTTAATTATGTGTATGACGGTGTGTGTAGGGGTATGTGTATGTCCATATATTGCAGGCGCCCAGTTTGTGAAGGCCAGGAAAGGGTTTCGAATCCTCTGGAGCTGGAGTTTCAGGTTGTGGGGCAGCTGATGAGGAACAGCAAGAGCCGTACTCTTAATGGCTGAACCATCTCTCCACTCTGCTGTATCAGCTTTTACTTCAAAACTCAAAGCAAGAGGCACTACCCAGCTATACTTCTAATACAAAAAACAACCAACTTTCCTAAAACTCTTTTAAGCAGAGGCCTCGGTCCTCATGCCTAACGTAATGACAATTACCTGGAAATGAACATGTGTCCTTCAGACAGCATCTTCAAGCTGTTGGCCACGATAATGAGCAAAACCCCATTTTAACACCTCAAACTATTCATAAGAATGGTGAGAATAAGAGCTTCCACATTTTCTAGGAAGGCAAGTAGTCTCCAGAGAGTGAATGACTGCCACCGAGCTTTGGAATCACCAAGAAGTCCAGGGCACCTGCAGCTCCAAACTTGGAACCCTTTCGGCATACTTGTATACAATGCTACTCATTTCACAAATACCACTTAGACCACACCAAAACAAAATACAAACTTCCAGTGTTTCCCAAATGTAGCCCACCTGACTCTCTCTATGTTATCACCACAGCGAGTGAGCAAACACCAAGACTTGCTAAGGGGCCAACCCAGGTGAGGTGAGGTTTGCTAAGATTCACTTCATCAAGAACCAAGCTTTCCAAAGTACACTGTTCCTAAGACAGAAAGGCAACCCACTGACTGGGAGAAGATCTTCACCAACCCCGCAACTGACAAAGGTCTGATCTCCAAAATATATAAAGAACTCAAGAAACTAGACCGTAAAAGGCTAATCAACCCAATTATAAAATGGGGCACTGAGCTGAACAGAGATCTCTCAACAGAAGAAGTTCAAATGGCCAAAAGACACCTAAGGTCATGCTCAACTTCCTTAGCGATCAGGGAAATGCAAATCAAGACAACTTTAAGATACCATCTTACACCTGTCAGAATGGCGAAAATAAAAAAACACCAATGATAGCCTATGCTGGAGAGGTTGTGGAGAAAGGGGTACACTCATCCATTGCTGGTGGGAATGCAAACTTGTGCAACCACTCTGGAAAGCAGTGTGGAGGTTTCTCAGAAAATTCGGGATCAACCTACCCATGGACCCAGCAATACCACTCTTGGGAATATACCCAAGAGAGGCCTTATCATACAACAAAAGTATATGCTCTACTATGTTTATAGCAGCATTGTTTGTAATAGCCAGAACCTGGAAACAACCTAGATGCCCTTCAACGGAAGAATGGATGAAGAAAGTATGGAATATATACATATTAGAGTACTACTCAGCAGTAAAAAACAAGGACTTCTTGAAGTTTGCAGGCAAATGGATGGAAATAGAAAACACTATCCTGAGTGAGGTAAGCCAGACCCAAAAAGAGGAACATGGAATGTACTCACTCATATTTGGTTTCTAGCCATAAATAAAGGACATTGAGCCTATAATTCGGGTTCTTAGAGAAGCAAAACATATAGGCATCCTCCTGAACATTAACCTTCATCAGGCGATGAAAGGAGACAGAGACAGAGACCCACATTGGAGCACCAGACTGAAATCTCAAGGTCCAAATCAGGAGCAGAAGGAGAGAGCACGAGCAAGGAACTCAGGACCGCGAGGGATGCACCCATACACTGAGACAATGGGGATGTTCTATCGGGAACTCACCAAGGCCAGCTGGCCTGGGTCTGAAAAAGCCTGGGTTAAAACCGGTCTCACTGAACATAGTGGACAATGAGGACTACTGAGACTTCAAGAACAATGGCAACGGGTTTTTGATCCTACTGCACCGATTGGTTTTGTGGGAGCCTAGGCACTTTGTATGCTCACCTTACTAGACCTGGATGGAGGTGGGTGGTCCTTGGACTTCCCACAGGGCAGGGAACCCTGATTGCTCTTTGGGCTGACGAGGGAGGGGGACTTGGCTGGGGGAGGGGAAGGGAAAGAGTAGGCGGCAGTGGGGAAGAGACAGAAATCTTTAATAAATAAATAAATTAATTAATTAAAAAAAAAGGAACCGAGCTTTCATTTCACTGTATATAGCTCAGCCATGATTCCTACCTACCCAGGAGCACCAGCCAGCTCCCTCCTGGAGAGCAGAGACAAGGAAGAGTGCCATGTTTGGCTTTGGAAAGCATCAGGACTTTGCTGGAGATTTGACTTCTCCTAGTGTATTTCTCAGGCTGAGAAGCAAGCTAGTTTGAATCGTGCATATCAATTAAAATTCAGAACAGGGAGTTCAGAAACCATGATGTTAAAGAGCGTAGTCTTTAAAAGTTCTGCAGAGGACAACCATGCACTGCCTAGGAAATAAGGGATCAGGATAACCTTTATTATTAATTTTTTTTAAATTGTGCCAAGTACAACATATTTCTTTTCAAACAATATATTTTGATCAGTTATTCCCCTCTCCCAGCTCCTCCAGCTCTTCCTTACATCCTGGCCAACCAAAAATCAAACTTCAAGTTATTTCTCCTGCCTCTCTAAAAAACAGTAAGTCAATACAACAACAATGAAGAGAAATGAAACAAAAAGCCCACAAAACAAAACACAGAGTTTCTTTTCTATAGGCCAACTATTCCTGACCATGGGCCGCCCTGGAGTGCAACTGATACACCCAGTGACACCCCACTGGAGAAAACCGAGTTTCCCTCTCCCAGCAGGTGTCAATTGCCAAGAGATGAATGGTTAGTCCTGGGACTTTGTGTCCACTTCCCCTTCTCAGTGCTGGGATTCTGACAAACTTGCAGCTAGGCAGTTCTTGTGCATGCGGTTACAGTGTCTGTGAGTTCAGATGTGCATTAGTCCTGTGACTGTGTCCTTGACGCCATCCATGACCTCTGGCTCCTGCAATCTTTCTCCCTCCTCTTCCACATAGTGCCCTGAGCCTTGAGGGGACCAGGATGCGATGACGCTATCCCAATTAGCACTGAGTATTCCAAAGTCTCTAACTCTCTGCACAGTGTCTAGTTGTGGGTCTCTGTGT
Organism: Alexandromys fortis; assembly: GCF_014885135.2. Taxonomy (NCBI): domain Eukaryota; kingdom Metazoa; phylum Chordata; class Mammalia; order Rodentia; family Cricetidae; genus Alexandromys; species Alexandromys fortis. The sequence continues at coordinate 4,849,955 of NW_026067994.1, forward strand.
TAATCACCATCTACTTGCCCTCTGATGAGGACATTGTGAGGCATAATCCATGGGTATAGCACTACATACAGTCACCTTATTCCTGTCTTCCTTTAGCAGAATAACAGCATTATTCTGTTATTCCGTTAAGCTCATTACCTAACTAGTCTCAGGTTCTTGGCTACCTTAGTAATGCCAGGTATGGGGTCCATCTCATGCAGTGGGCCTCAAATATAGTTTTTTTTTTTTTTTTTTAAAGTGGATAGCTACTCCCAAAACATTTGTGCCACTACTGCACCAGTATATCCTGCAGGCAGGTTGCTGTAGGTTATAGAGTTCATAGCTGAATAATACTGATCACTTCTCTCCTCTGGTACATGCAAAGTACCTTCCAGTACCATGAATGTGGGCCGGCAGAAGTGAAGCTTCTAGTTTGGTACCAGCTGGATTTTTCCATGCTCAGTGCCAATGCTAAGTGTCCTGAGCAGTAGGGTCTTACCATTAGGATGTGAAGAGCAACCAACAGCCTTGGCAATAGTTTGTGATGCTTGAGGAAGCTCAAGGGATCCCTTTAAGCCAATGAATGACTCAACAAGGTATAATCCATTCCTGGAACTGGAGGTTTTACTACGCATAAGGTATCTAGTTTGGGCATTGTCTCTCCCATAAGGTGGTGACTCCATTTCCTTTCCTATATAAATATATTTTAGGAAGCTTCTACAACAGTAGGTTTCCATACAGCCAGGCCTTTAGTGTTAGCTGTCTCCCTCACATTCCTTCCTTTATCCCTACTCGCTCATGCCCCTCCCCACTTAATCTTCCTATTCTAATTTGCAAGAGTCAGAACTCACGGATAACTTCAAGGCAACAATAAGACTGACACACACACTCTCTCCACAATACCACACTCTATCCCCCCATTCTCTGGAAATGCCCTCATCCTCACTCCCTTGCCATCCTAACCTCTGTGCCTCTTCAGGTGGTAGCAAACATACTGAAAGCTCAAAAGTTAACAACCGTATGTAAGAGGTAACATGCTATGTTTGTCTTTCTGGGTCCGAGTTACCTCACTCAGGATGATTCCTTCTAGCACCCACTTACCTGTCAAATTCATAATTTTATTTTTCTCAAGAGCTGAATAATATTCCATTGTGAAAATGTACCAGTTTCATTACTGAGTCATCACTTGATGGACATCTAGGGTGTTTCCAATTTCTGGCTATTAGAAACAGAGCAGCAATGAACATGGGTGAGTAAGTATCTCCATAGCCTTTTGGGTATATGTCTAAGGAAGGTCTTGCTGGATCCTGAAGTAAGACAATTCTCAGTTTCCCAAGGAACCTCCATATTGATTTTCATAGTGGTTACACCAGTTGGCACTCCCATCAGCAATGAGTAAGTATTCCCTTTCCCCCCACACACATCCTTAATAGCTGTCATTTGATCTTGGCCATTCTGACTGGGGAAAGATGAAATCGCAAAGCAACTCTAACTTGCATTTCTCTGATGGCTAAGAATTCTGAACAGTTCTTTAAGTTTCTCCGCCCATTTATGTTTTATCTTTTGATAACTTTCTTGATTTGTTTGTACTCCATTTTAAACATGAAATTTTTGGAGATGTTCTTTGGTTCTTTGTATATTCTAGACACTAACTGTCAAATGTATAATTTGTAAAGATCTCCTCCCATTCTTTAGGCTGTCATTTTGCTTGAATGATGTATCCTTTCCCATGAGAAAGCTTTTCGGCTTCAAAGGGTGACATTTATTGTTAGTCTTAATGCTTATGTCCTGTTCAGAAAGTCCTTTCCTGTGTCAATGAGTTCAAGTCCATTACCCACTTTCTCATCTATCAGATTTGGGGCATTTGGTTTTGTGTTGAGACCTTGATGCATTCGGAGTTGAGTTCTTTGTGCAAGGTTAGACACACACAATCTATTTCATTCTTCTATACGAAGCCATGCAGGTTCAATGGCACCATATGTTGATTATAGTCTTTTTTCCAGTTTGTATTTTTGGCTTCTTGATCAAAAATCAGGTATTTAACTAAGTATGTGGAATTTTGTCTTCAATTCAGTTCCACTGACTGATGTGTTTGTTTTTAAGCCAACACCACAGTCTCATTCATTCATTCCTATAGCTCTGTGATACAATCTGAAATCTGGGATGGAGATACCACCACAGTTCTTTCATTATTCAAGATTGAGCCTGTCTTAGCTTTCTTGTGTTTCCATATGATGGTGAAGGTTTTTTCTTTATTTGTTTGTTTTAATTTCTCTGAAGACTTGTGTTGGAATTTTGAAGGAGATTTCATTGAATCTGTAGACTGATTTCATTAAGATGGCCATTTTCACATTAATATTACTGATTCGTGAAAGCACGTGAGACCCTTTCACTTTCTGATATCTTCTCCAATTTTTCAATGTCTTATAAAGTTTTTTAAAAAGATTTATTTATTTATTATTTATTTATTGTGTATACAGTGTTCTGTCTGCATGTATGTCACCAGATCTCATTATAGATGGTTGTGAGCCACTATGTGGTTCCTGGGAATTGAACTCAGGACCTCTGGAGCCATCTTTCCAGCCCCCTCTTATAAAGTTTTGATTATGCAAGTTTTTAACTTGTTTGGTTGAGACTATTATAAAAGGTACTACTTCCTTGCTTTCTTTTTCAGTCTGTTTGTCATTTGTAAATAGGGTGGCTACTGATTCTTGTATATTAATTTTATATCCTAATATTTTGTGGAAGGTGTTTATCAGCTATAGAAGTTTCCCAGTGGAGTCTGAGGACTTTTATGTAAAAAGTCATATTTGTAAGTAAGGATACTTTGACTTCTTCCTTTCCTATTTGTATCCCTTGATCTACAGCTGTTTTATTGCTCTAGCTAAGATTTCCAATAGGAATGGAGAGAACAGACAACCTCTTCTATTGTTCCTGACTTGACTGGAAATGTTCAGTTTCTCTCTGTTTAGGATGATGCTGGCTGTTGCTTGCTATAAACTGTCTTGATTATGTTAGGTACGTCCCTAGTATTCCTAGCCTCTCCTGGAGTTTTATCATGAAGGGATATTGAACTTTATCAAGGCTTTTTCTTTAGCAAATGAGATGATCATATGGATTTTGTCTTTCAGACTGTTTATGTGGTGGATTATGTTTATTGACATATATTTTGAACCCTGCATCTCTGGGTTGAAGCCAACTTGATCATGGTAAATTTTTTTTTACATCGTCTTGAATTTGGTTTGCAAGTATTTTATTGATACTTTATGCATCTATGTTCATAAGAGATAGACACACACATACATACACACCCATACATACACAAGTATCAGGGTAATAGTGGCTAAAATTAGGCAGTGTTCTTTCAGTTTCTATTTTGTAAAGTAATTTGAGGAGTACTGGCATTAGTTGTTCTTTGATGGTCTGGTGAATTCTGCATGGAATCCAGCTGGCCCTGGGCCTATCTGTGTTGGGAGATTTTTAAATTACTGCTATATCACTAGGGCTCATGTGTCTTTTTAAACTGTTTATTTCATCTTGATTTAGGCCATACATAACAAGAAACTGATTCATTTCTTTTAGATTTTCCAGTGTGGTGGAAAGTTGTTAAAATGTCCTTATTCTCTGGCTTTCTTTGGTGTCTGCTGTCATCTCTAATTTTACTCATGTGGATCTCTTACCGCCATCTTTTAGTTAATTTGGCTAAGGGTTTATTAGTCTTGTTATTTTCTCAAAGAACCAACTCTCCATTTCACTGAGTTTGTTGCTGCTATATTTTGTTTCTATTTAATAAACTATTTAATAAATTCTGCCCTGAAACTAAAAACTGTGTTTAATCATTTCTCCCCACTCACTGTTTTTGGGTCTCTCTCTCTCCTTCTTTCTTCCCCTAGAGCTTTCAGGTTTGTTGTTAAGTTACTAAATCTCTCCAGTTCTATGCAGGCACTTAGTGCTATGCTCTTGCCTTTTAGAACTGCTTCCATTATGTGCCATAGGTTTGGGTGTATTGTGTTCTCATTTTCACTCAGTTCTAAAGGTTTGTAATTTCCTTCCTGATTTCTTGGTCCAATTTTCAGGATCCTTCAGTTTGTATATTTTCTGCTATTTCTGTTGTTGATGTCAAGTTTTGATCCGTGGTGGTCAGAGAGGAGTGGGGTGTTATTCCACTTTTCTATCTTTTGAGACAGACTTGCTCTGTATCCTAATGTGTGGTCAATTTTGGAGAAAGTTGCGTGAGCTGCTGAAAAAGAAGCCTATTTTTTAGTATTTCAGTGAAATGCTTTGTAAATACCTGCTAGGTCACTTTGACTTACGATGTTGTGTAACTCCAGTGCTCCTCCTCCCTTTAGTTTTTATCTGGATGACCTATTTCTGGAAGAGAATGGGTATTAAAGTCATCCATGATCACTGTGTTAAGGTCAATATGCAATTTTCAATGTAGTAGTAGTGTTTCTTTTATGAGCTTGGGTACTCTTACATGTGGTATACAGATGTTTAGAATTCTCTTGGTGGATTTTTCTTTTAATGACCTATGTAGTATCTATCCTTCCCTATCTCTTCGAATTAGTTTTAATTAAAGTCTATTTAGTCAGATATTAAAATGGCCATACTAGTTTGCATCTTGGTTCCATTTACTTGAAATAATCTTTTCCATTTTTTTTACCCTGAGGCGATGTTGGTTTTTGATGATGAGGTGTGCTTGTTAGATGCAGCAGAAAGATGGATCCATCCTGTTAGTCTGTGCCTTTGTATGTGGGGAACTGAGACCATTACCAGAGTTGCTGATGAACAGTGTTTACTGATTTCTGTTCTCTGCTGTTGCAGCACGAGTTTCCCCACCCCCTTCTGATTTACTGTTCTGGGATTATTTATTTGTTGATCGTGTCCTCTGGGGTGTACTTCTCTTCAGACTGAAGTTTTCCTTCTAGTGCCTTCTGTAGACTGGACTGGTGGACATAAATTTCTTAATTTTTTTTCTTATTGTGGAATGTTTTCTTTTCCTGTTTGTTGTGACTAGTGGTTTCAGAGTACTGCAGTCTGGACTGGAGTCTGGGGTCTCTTAGTTTGTGGAACAGCCATCCAGGCCCTTCAGTCCATTAGAGTTTCCACTGAAAAGGCAGGTGTTATTCTAATATAACCATCTTTATATATGTGACTTGGCCTTGCCCCTTGAACTTACATAATTTCTTGTTCTATATATTTAGTGTTTTATCATGTGTTGGGGAAAATTTCTGGTACAATCTATTTGGCATTCTGTATGCTTCTTGTACCTGGATAGGCACCTCCTTCTTTAGGCTGGAGAAATTTCGTTTTTAATTTTGTTAAAAATATTTTCTGTGCCTTTAGTTTGAGTTTCTTCAACTGCCTCTATCCCAAGTATTCACAGATTTTGTCTTTTTGTAACGTCCTGGACTTCCTGGATGTTTTGTACCTGGATTTTTTTTTTAGATATAACATTTTCTTTGACTGACCTATCAATTTCTTCTATCTTATCTTTAAGACCTGAGATTCTCTCTTTCATGTCTTTTAATCTGTTGGTGAGGCTTACCTCTGAAGCTTTTGTTTGACATCCTGAGGCTTTCATTTCCAGTTCTGTTTCACTTTGGGTTTTCTTTAGTGATTCTATTTCTTTGTTAAATTCTACTTCCACGACTTGAATTGTTTTCACCATTTCATTCAACTGTATGTGCTTTCATGGTATTCACTGAGGCAGTTATTCAGATCCTCTTTACTGCTTTTCTCAGGGCTTACTGCAACAGGGCTGCTGGGTCTGGAGGAGGCATACTGTCTTGTTCATGTTTATGCTTCTGCACTGGCATCTAGGCATCTGGAGACAGACTGAAGTGTTTGCTGTGTAGACATCTGGTCTTGTCTTTGTAGGGTGTGGGCGGGTGTTTTATTCTTTGGTTGCTGTTGCCTACTCTGTGTCGTAGCTAAAGGTGCTGGCTGTGGGGTCCCTGGTAGAGTGCTTCTACAGGTTGGTGGGTATCACAAGAGTGGAGATGGGTTAGAAGCTAAGGCTACAGGAAGGAATTAGAGGGATCCTGGCTCTGCCTAGGGTGATTTTCAAATACAGAAACAAACACAGTTTTATATAATAAAAGAAGTTCCTGAGGAAATTTCATTTTAGACCTACTTAAAGCACTTGTTTTACTTATGAGTTCCCAATAGGACAGGGTCTCAAGTATACCAGGTTCACCATGATCTTGCCACACTGCTGAACTCCTAATCTTATTTCCACCTCCTGAGTGCCAGGATTATAAGTCTAAGCCACCATGTCCGGCATGGCTGCATACATTCTTTACAGACTGCATTGTTTAGAAATCTACATTTGAAAGGCAAAGTTGAAAACATCAGAGAGAGTTCTTTCAGAACTAAAGTTACTGTGGTAAACCATCTGTGACCAGAATGGGAGAAATCCTTAGATAAACAATGAATCTCCAAAGGAAATAAATAATAGGAATTTGTGGTCTGCTCTATGGTCAATCCACTATAGCACAGTGGTTCTCATATTTACCCGTTCCTTCTCCTCAGACCTGAACTCACCAGGAGAGCGGGGCTGCTTTGACCTGATCCCAGGACAGATTTAGGCTGGGACGCACATCAGCAGAGGTAACTGATGATGAGATCCTAGTCTGTACCCGACTAGAAGCTATGCACATATATTACACTGCCACATAATCCCTCGCAGGACTGCATGTTCAGGGATGAAAGCTGAGAAGCTGAAATCTTATCACAGTCAATGCATAGCATCCAATCCCGATGCTGCATCTACAGGGCTTTATTAGAGCACCAAGTTTCAGCCTTGATATACAGGAGAAAAGGATCTAACTTTCTTGTTGGTCTGCTGAAAAGTTAAAAAAAATTTAAATGTAGACTCAAGGAAGGAGAAGGCAAGGACTGGGAGAGGAGGCAACTGGTTATAGCAACAGATACATTACTCTACTGTCTACCTGTTTTTTGATAGTAGAGCAGGGCAGCCTCTACTATCTGTCTATTTTCTGTTAGCTTGGAATCTTATTTTTCTCTCCATCCCAAATCACGACGCAGTGTCTTCTTGTTCATATAGTCACCAGCCCCTGCCATTTTCCAGCTGTCTTTATCCACAGTTCCCCCACATTCCATGTCACCACTCTGTAGCCTTGCTATGGGCTATGTCACTGTACTGAATCAAAGAGCTTTTTCTGTACGCCCCTTCCTCCTTCCAGCTGTTTGGACTCCCTACCCCAGTTCATTTGTTCTGCAACTTCACTGAGCTCTCTTCACAGTGAAATTTCTTTTTCACCCAATCCAAGTCACTTTTGTTTTTCCTCTCTTTTCTTTCTCAGTGGTACTTTGTTTGAATTTATTTTTGCAGCAATTGGCTGCTTATTACTTGGGTATCGCCCTGTGACTATGGGATGGCAAGGATGCCACCTAGTGGTGAGAGAAGAGAATATACCATATAATTTTGGATCCCGAAAATAATGGTTTTATATGACCCTGTTAAAGAAGTGCGAGGATGTAGCTCAGTGGTAGAACATTCACATAAACATATACAAGGCCCTGGACTCAAAGTCCATTTTCTATTTTCCTTCCTCAAGCCAAAATCTTCAGGAACTCCAACTGGACCAAAAATACATTCAATAGGCCCTGCCTCTGTAACTTCTGATTCGGCAGAAACATATGGAGAAACGAATCCACTTACTATCAGCTAATAGGCTGCTGGCACTGGCCTAGCTGTGTAGTCATCAACTTTTCTGAAAAAAGAAACTCCTGTCCACATTTGGATGATGGTTTAAATACATCCAGAAAGTAGAGATAAAACCGGAAGATTTAGGGTTGGTGAGATGGCCAGCGGGTAAGAGGGCAACCTGATGACCTGAGGCTGATCACTGGAGCTGACTCGTGCAGACTGTGTGACCTCCACAAGCGTGCTGTGGCATATACATGCCCAAACACAGACACGTATAATCAACAAATAAGTAAGATGTAATAAAAATATTTTAGTGAGAGATTTAAAGACAGAATATCAAAATGTCAAATGCTGACCGTCTCACCAAGTGTACAGCAGCATCTCTTTATCTCCCAGACTTCCTTCTGAGGGTCTGGATTTACACCTTCTATGTAAATGGTATGCACTGACTAATGCTCTTCTTTATTCTTTTCAACTTATTTTTAACCAATAAACATACATTGTACATATTTATGGGGTACCATGTGGATATTTTAATATGTGTATACTGTGAAATGTTTAAATTGGGTTAAATTCATCTATTGCTTCTTTTTTCTTTTTTAATTTTTCTTGACAGGGTTTCTGTGTAACAGCTCTGGCTATTCTGGAACTCTCTTTATAGATCAGGCTGACCTCGAACTCACAGATCTGCCTGCCTCTGCCTCTCAAGTGCTGGGACTAAAGGTGTGCATAACCACTGCCCTGCATCTATTGCTTCTTTTAAACATGCTTATATAGGAGCTGATAAAAATGAGAGAAAAGATGGAAATATAGCTTAAACAGATACCACTGTGTCTCAGGTTCATCACCTGAAAGCATTCTGAGCACTTTTGCCAGCCCTGGTGTGACTATGCGCCAACTGGTCACAAGGGTCCAGCCCTGGTGTGACTATGAGCCCGCTCGCTGGTCACAAGAATCCAGTCCTGGTGTGACTATGCACCAACTAGTCACAAGGGTCCAGCCCTGGTGAGACTATGGGCCTGTTGGTCACAAGGGTCCAGCCCTCATGTGACTATTTGCCCGCTGGTGACAAGTGTCCAGTCCTGGTGTGACTATGTGCCCGCTGGTCACAAGGGTCCATCCCTGGTGTGACTATGCGCCAAATGGTCACAAGGGTCCAGCCTTGGTGTGACTATGCGCCAACTGGTTACAAGGGTCCAGCCTTGGTGTGACTATGTGCCTGCTGGTCACAAGGGTCCAGCCCTGGTGTGACTATGCGTCCACTGGTCACAACGGTTCATCCAGCCCTGGTGTGACTATGTGTCCACTGGTCACAAGGGTCCAGCCTTGGTGTGACTATGCTACTGCTGGCCACAAGTGTTCAGGCCTGGTGTGACTATGCTCCTGCTGGTCACAAGGGTCCAGGCCTGGTGTGACTATGCAACTGCTGGTAACAAGGGCCCTTAGGGAGCACACTGAGATCAGGTAGGAGTGGCACAGTCATCTCATCCCTTTCCCAACTATAAAAGAAGAAGCTGGTGGCTCCAGCTTTTTTGCTTCTGGATCTAGACAACAGTAATTAGAAGGTTAACCTTCTGCTATTTTGTTATATGAAATGTTCCCCCTTTGAAAATTAAACCCAAAGAACTCAACAGAAATTCTTCTATGGAGAGCAGACTAAATTATTGGTGACCAAATTTAGAACCAGAGCGAGCCACTACCACAAGCTATTTATAGTTCATGAACTCCGGAAAGACCTTCCACCGCCATAGTGGCTTTTGTTGTGGCATTTGGCATCTTGTTTTCTAACTGAAGATTTGCTTTAAAAATAATTATTCATCCAACACAATCTGGAGCAACAACTCCTATCAGAGCATTTCCAAAGCCCTTGAAAATAAGTCTTTAAAAAATTAAAAAATACAAGGTTAAAGATTAAGGAATGGCAAAGCCACACTCTTCCTTCCAATTCTCAAGAAACCAAACACCATTTCCAAGGCGCCTTGGCGATTTGTACACTGCATTGTACACTGTGCTTTTACTCTTAATTCCTAGACTCTCTTCCTTACAATAAAGCTGGATCTCTTTGTCAAAATTAACCTTTTTTTGGTCTAGAAACCACTAAAGAGTCAGTAGCCACGGCCTTCGCTACCACACAGTTTAATGACAAGGCGGAGTGTTCTTTACCACTCCATAGTGAGAGCAGGCAATGTCAGCACGTGGTGGAGTCAGCTGAGATTAGTTACCAGTATGCTCAGTTCCCGTTTGTTTTGCTTTTAAAGCATGCATATATTAGGTCTGTGCTATCATCTAGTACTTTAAGGTTTTCCGGTAATTATTAAAAGCCTACTAAGTCCCAAACAACTGCCGATCACCCTGAAAAGACAGTGCACACCAGAAATTCAGTAAATTGTTGAGCTGTCTGACATGCGAAGGCAAGGTTACCTGGCAATGTCCGGTTGTGGATCCACCAGAGTGCTGACGAATCGAAAGAAGAGACAGCCCTTCCATTTCACATATTCTTCCTGTACAGGATAAAGAGAGTGTATTTCAGTTGGATTTTAATATGCAAACATCAGACATAGCAAGGTGCAGACATTTGCTAACTTTTCTTTATGCTGGCTACTGGTCCATCGGGGACCTGAAATTAGTTTGATAATGTTTACTACAACCTCTTTGAAAGCACATAGCATTTGTTCATTCAAAGAGATATAGAGGAGTATTTGGTCAAAAACATACCAAACCTATGGTGTGAGGAAAATAACACAAAGAACATCGTTTAATGGGCAAATTCACTGGTGCCTCTGTAAGGTACATAATGCATGAGAAGAAAAGCTTATGAGTGTATAGAAAAGATGTAAAACTTAGTGAATACCTCGTTTTTAAAAATTAAATATTCCCTTCTCATTACAGGCTAATACCAAATGCTCTATTCAGCACTACAGCTCAAGATGTTTGATAGACTGGAAACAGTGCACTGGCCTTTTGTAGCAATGCTGTAAGACAGTGCATCCCAAATATGATCTACATTCTAAAGCAAGAGCCATCATGACTGAAACACATGGACTTGGCTGGAGCCGCCTATCCCCAAGCACTTCTCTCTGCAGGTCTACAGACAGAATGGCCCTGCTTCACAGGATTGCTGTGCAAATATGCCAGTAGCACTAAACACTAGAAGATATTCTAAACCAGAAATGAGAATAATTGTCTTTGATTCTACGACAAAGCAAGCATATTATTGTTAACTGAATATTCCCTAAGCCAGCATGATAAGCAGAAAAGGGCAGCCCGACTCCTATACACACCTGTAAGAGGTTGGTAAGCAAGATCAGTGTCTGCTTTCGGATAAATGGATCTGAATCCTTCAGACAAATGGAAATATTGGGAATATAATTGTCCACCATGACAGTGTACCGGATACAAAGATCACACATCACAATGATGACATTGTTGCGGACGGCCCCATCCTCACACACTTCAAGCTCTCGCACAAGGGCTGGGATGCTTTTCTTTGCAAGGTCTTCATGCTGTAAACACAGTTTACCTATGGCAGGAAAGAGTCCACACTATGGGTTACAGAGTAAACAGATGCCCCAAATCACAAACAACAACAAACTCACAGACAAATATTAGAATGTTTAAAAATAGCATTTAGAAAAATAAACTCCAACACAAGTTTCTTGAGACACATGATTTTCCCTCTGCAAAAATCGTCTTCTACTTAAAGTCACCCTTTGAATTTTATAGTTACCCACTTATTCACAAAATTATCAGTAAAACCTAACACATTTTAGTTTTGATTATACACATGCTCTAAAAAACCTTTACTGAATAAAAAATACAGACTAGATAACAGGAAAGAATGTTGCCTGACTTATTTGATTTTTTTATTCATAGTTAGGAGGAGGCTGCTAAATTATATTCCCTGGCGTGCTGCTTTGTGGCCTGGGGAATGTTTTGTTCCTACTTGTAATTCCTAGCTATTTTTAAAGTAACCAATATCACAAAAACAAAAAGCCCCAAACCAAACCACAGCCATGACAAATGTCTACTATAAAATACACAATCACTTTTAAAGACAGAGTATTTTAATGACAGCCACAGGTCAGTGTTTTCATGATGAGCTATTTGAGCTGATGGAGAAATGAGCTTGCAGCTCATCTGTCAGTTCTGGAAAACGTTAAATAAGCCATCTTGCTATATAAACTGGACTTCAAACTTTCCCCTCCTGAGACCCAGTGTAGTATCTACAGCACAGTTCTTTGCATTTGTGCATGCATGTGTATCCATAAGTCCCAGAAGACAGCCTTGAGTGTTCTCAGGCACCATCTTTCTTTCCCTCGAGATGGGGCTTTTCACTGGCCTGGAGTTTGCCAAGCAGGCTAGGCAGGTGGCCGGGGAGCATCAGGGATCTGCCGGTCTCTGCATGCTCAGGACTGGGATTAGGGGCATGGACCAGGGGATTTGGCTTTCTTAATTATTTTTTATTCTAATGTACTTTAGGTCATTGGGTATTTTGCCTGCATGTATGTCATTCATGTGCCTGGTGCCTGCAGAGGCCAAAAGAGGGAATCAGATCTCCTAGAACTGGAGTTACTAGCAGTTGTGAGCTGTGGGTACTGAGAATTGAACCTGGGTCCTCTGGAAAAGTGCCAGTGCTCATAACTACTGAGCCAACTCTCCAACCCCCTGGCCTTTTTAAAATGTGGCTTCTGGGGATCACAATTAGGCCCTTGTGTTTATGAGCACTTTATAAACTGAGCCATCTCCTCAGCCTCTGAAATACACTTCTTGATAGATTTCACGAGCTATGCTGTGATTATGTGTTTAACAAAACAAACCAAAACAAAAGCTCTATAAAAACAGAAAGAAGTATAATAGTAATTAATTATCATAATCATACAAAAAACTCCATGTGTATTATAATGGTTTATATGTAAACATCCCACTTAGGTCATGTGATTCAACACTTGGTTCCCAGTTGACGATGCTGTTTTTGTGAGGTTAGGTTAGAGGCTGGAGGCATAGGTCAGTGTGGGAGGGATTTTGAGGATGCTATCTCAGCCTGGCTTCTGAGGAACCTCACTTCCTGTCCTCTACCAGTGCTTCCTTGCTTTCACTCTGTAAGATGCACGCACTGGAGTTCCCCTGTCAGTATTTCATCACAGCAATGAGTGACAGCCTCCAGGGCTCTCACTGGGTGCTGTTACATCTGCAGCGCTGGTCCCTCACACCAGCATGAACTCTTAAAGTCAAGCATAGCACATTACTGTGGTTAAGCTGATTTGAGACAAAAGCTACACAGACTACGGTCACATTTCCACCATGGCACCCTTACCTAAAGTGATGACGGCATGTGCTCTAATCACGGAAGGCATGGCAGAGCTGACCTGGAAAGGCAGCTGACCGGCTAGGGCATCTGTGGTCCCTTGAGATGATGGTACTGTGGGGAAGGGAGAGGAAACGATTATTATTGAGACAGTTAATGAGGCTCAGGACAGAATGGTGCAGGGGTGACTTCAAAGGCCTTACAGTGATCCACATGAGAAGAAGAAGCCAGAATAGACTGGATTAGAAGGAAGATTCGCTTCTCCACTATAGCTGGACATAACTGGCCAATATCTCCTATGGTAAAAATACATTTCACCTGCAAAAAGAATTGATATTGCAGTAAAAGCAAGGCAAAAAGAACATAAACTCTAGCTAAGTAACATGTGAAACGAGCATCGTTTTGTTTCACAAATTACAAAAAGATCACTACTTTTTCAGAAAATATACATGACTATTAATAAAATTTGGTTGCTACTTAATAAAATTCATTCCAAATTAGAATGACCATATCATTTTATCATCTAAATCTAGACATTTCTGTGAATAATTGAAACTTCTATTAATAATTATGTTGTGATAGAAGGTGTCATCCCATCATATTAACATATACAGCAAGTGTTTAAAGAATATGAAAATGCCATGCGAAAGCTGTGGGTTTCATAATAATTTTGCTGAGTATTCTACAGTTAGTGGGTAATTCTTTCTTCCTTCCTTCCTTCCTTCCTTCCTTCCTTCCTTCCTTCCTTTCTTTCTTTCTTTCTTTCTTTCTTTCTTTCTTTCTTTCTTTCTTTCTTTCTTTCTTTTTTGAGACTTGAGTTTCTCTGTGTAATAGCCTTGGCTGTTCTGGAACTAGTTTTGTAGACCAGGCTGACCTCAAATTCACAGAGATCCACCTGTCTCTGCCTCCTGAGTGTTGGGATTAAAGGCATGCACAACCATGTTTGGTGTGGGTATTTATTTATTCCTACAACAGCCTGGTGAATACCTCATGAAACCAGCTGTTTAATTTTCCTAGAAGTGAAATCCAGACCGACAGTGTACATAAACAGTCTGGGAGTGGTAGAAATCATTGGCCTAGCAATCAAGGTCCTGTGTTTGATCCCTAGCACTTCAAACTAAATTTGTTTTGGATGGGTGGTCAAATCTCTCCTTTTATTTTGCATATTACCAAAGCTCAGCTCTATTCCCACAGGGCTATGTTCTAATGTTTAAATAGCCCAGAAGACATGTTAGAATTATTTTAAAAGTCAAAAGTCCAAACAGGCACTGGAGATATATCAGCAGTTAAGCACACTTGCTGCTCTTGCAGAGGACCTGAGTTTGGTCCCTAGCAGCTCACAATGCCCGTGACTCCAGCATCATAGCATCTAATAATGTCTTCTGGTTTCCAGTGTCTGCAAGCACACATACACAAACATACACATAATGCAAAAAACAAAAACCAAACCCCAAAAAGTAAGCTATAAAAGGCTTTTCCCCAACAATAGCAACTGAAACTCACACTCCACAATCATCTTTGAAGAAACCCTGCTGTAGGAAGACTAAGAAAAAGCAGCTGCTTACCACCAGGTCTTCATTCATGTGCCCTGTCCCATCTTCCTTCAGAAGGACGTCAGAGAGGTGGTGCTCGCAGGTGGAGAGCACATCCCTGCACACCTGCTTCAGCAGTTCCTGCACAAGTCACAGGTTAGCTCTGAGGGGGCTCATGTGGCTCAGATGACTCCCCAAGCCCAGTTCTCACGACCTCCAGGCTCTTGGAAGGCATGGAAGACCCCAGTCACCACACCCACGACTTTCACCTTTCTCCTTGCTTGTCCCACACCACAGCAACGCTTGCAGCAACCTAGTCATGGGAACCGGCTAGGGCAAATGTTGAAAGAGTATTGTGTCTATCATCTTTCCTTTTACATTTGCTCTAGAAGAGCAAAAGGCAGACATAAAATCTGGTTCTCACATCTATAAACCACCTTTAACAGCAGTGCCTTCTGATAGTAGAGGAAAAATGGCAATTCTACCACACACAGGTAGAGAAGTAGCTATTATAGCTAGTGCTTCACTTTTAATAGACATAAAATAAGGACTGATAGTAGGTATGGTAATCTTAGCACTTGGGTGGGGGAGGTGGGAAGATCCTGAGTCCCAGTTTGGTGTAGGCAAATGGAGAGCTCCAAGCCAGTGTGGCTACACAGCTAGACACTCCACATATCAGGGATCTGGAGATGGCTAAGCACTTAAAGAGTGCTTGATCCAGAATCATGAGGTCTTGACTTCAGATTTCAGCACATAGCAAGCCAGGCATCCCTAAAAACGCCTGTCCCAAAGTGGGCAGAGACAAGAGGATCATTGGGGCTTGCTGCTCTCCAGCCTAGCTGAAGGTTAAGGCCCAAGTTCAGGGGAATGATCATGCCCAAAAATGAATAGGTATGCAGGGATAGAAGAAGACACCCAACATCCTCTTCTGGTCCAAGATATAGACATAGACAGACAGACACACACACACATAGCAGTTGTTACTCTTCTGTAATATTTTAGGTACAGGTTTTTAGTGTTTCTTATTGACTAAAGAAAGTTCCAGGGGGTCACTGCCACTCAAAACATATAACCACATTTCCGTGCCTAAGAGCATTCTCAAAATCCCAAATTCTAGTACTTCATTGGCTATTCCACAATACTTAGGTGTAACTGTTTCCACAGAAGTGAACATTAGGACACATCCTTCTATCTTAGGGAAACTATTGCAATGACATTACCTGTCACATGTATGTCAGGTGCACTCAAAGACTATCTTAGGAGTCACCCGGTGCAAGTGATACTAGAACAATATGGTGTCACATCAGCACTTGCCAAGTAGTAGAAAATCACAAACACACACACAAAAAAACATAATCTGACTTAGTCTAGCAATTTTCAAAACTACGGTGTTTATTACTCTTTCTCTGTGTAGCCCTGGCTGTCCCTGAACTCAGAGATCCACCTTCCTTTGTCTCCTGAGTGCTGGGATTAAAGGTGTGCACCACCACCGCATCACACCTATGACTCTTAATAGATTAGACATCACTTGTTGGCCAAGAGAGAGCCTGAAATCAACAGGCCTTGATCCCTAGGAAGAGAGAACAGCTGACTTGTATAAACAGCCTAAGACAAGGACCTGGCTGAGCTGAAGTAACTACTCAGAACCACAGAGCCTGGGAAAACTGTCACTGCCAGACAGTTTGGGGATCCTTGCTACACAACACCTACTGTCCAGTTTTGGCACAACTTCTTGTGAGCACCTTCAGGTTTTCTTCAGTTGACTGAAATTTGCTCCTTTATAACTTCCAAACACTTGTATATATTGAGCATCTGAGTACACCAAACGAATTTAATTCTTTCATGTTAAAGTCTTCACACATCTGAATTCTGCTAGGCAGCTTGTCTCACATAGCTTCTTACATGCTACACCATTTGCTTCACAAACCCCTCATCTAAATGTCTTCCATATAAAGTCCATTTGTCAAGTTGTTTCTAAAATGGTGTCTCTGAAACTGCGTTAAAGAAAACGGCTAGGACTTAAGTTTAGCTAGGACAAAAGGGAGGACATGACCAATGCCCTCTTATTCTAGACACTTTCCCCACTGATACAGTCCAAGTTCTTATCAAGAGTGTAATGACATCCACAGAAGTTCTACTCTTACCAAGCTTACAGATACCAAACATGTTCAAGATCGCTATCTAAGTGTACAGCTGAGAGGGGCACTGACTGTCTACTCTGATCATTTCTTGTTCTCAATAAAATACAGAGCACTTATTTACAGAGGACGAGGAAAAGTGTATTTATAGTGACTCAAGTACCCTAGCAGGCCAGAAAAAACTCGAGGTCTTATTCTACTGCTGACTGCCATGGGAGATGCTGGCCAAATAAATAAATAAATAAATAAATAAATAAATAAAAATAATGATAAATAAAATTAAAAAAAAGCCGTTTTCCTATTGAAGGGAGCAGGAAAAAGCACCTTAGCCTTAGTACTGTCATTTTGACTTCAGACTCTATTTTACCTATTGGATGAAGCACAGTTCAAGCTCCCAAGCCCAAGAGAAGCCGAGAACTTTCCAATGGCTCACCCACCCCCTCTTTAGACAATAGAAGCAGTCTGTTATGTTCCTTAGTTCTTTAAAACATATACTGCTCCTAACAACAGAAAGAACAAATGAATTTGGTTGGCTGGGCTGAAAAGCTCCCATTTTGTGTCAGCTGACAATGATGGAACACACAAGGAAAGTCCCTAATATTTGATTCTTGCTTGGTGAAAACTGTAAGTGTAACTTGGCAGCAAATGCTTGTGATTTTTGTGCATATGAACCCTGCTTCTGCCCCTGCGGAGCTGTCCTGATAAACGAGGCTCTGGAGCCCTTGTCCTGCAGCCCCGAAGCCCCAGTCCATCAGTGACTTGCTTATGGGGTGATTTATTAAAATCTCTGGAACCAGTAAGTGTTGTCTCTCTCCTTCCTGGACTGGGTGTAACACTACCACAATTCAAGTTCTTGTAGCTGTTTGTTTCTAGATCCAAGGACGGGCTCTAATAACAATGTAACTAAACAGTCTGATGACCTTGGACATTCACAAGAAGAGCCCACAGCAGAGATGACATTTTCTAGCATGCCTGGAAGCTAGAAACTGACCTTCCCCTCCAATCCCAGTTCTGCCATCAGCAGGGTGTGTGCCACTGATCCTTAAAACCTGCCACCAATTTTCCCAGGATTTTACACCAAACAACACAGCACCAGCTATACCATGTTTTCTTACTGTTCAATACTATTTAACTGTGCAAATCTGATGGCCTCCATGAGTACCCTAACACACATCACACTCACTCAAATACACACAATATAATAGGTAAACAAAAAATTAAAAAAACTAAAAAAAGAGTATACTTCAAGATGAAAGCAGAAGATAGTAATAAAATGATTAGAAATATTGAAATGGGGGGCTGGAAAGATGGTTCAGTGGTTGGCAGTACTGGCTACTCTTCCAGAGGATCTGGGTTCAATTCCCAGCACCCATATGACAGCTTGCAACTGTCTGTGGCTCTTGTTCTGGGAAACCTGACACCCTCATACAGACATACATGCAGGCAAAACACCAACGTACATAAAAAAAAAAAAAAAAAGAAATACTGATACAGCCGGTGAGATGTCTCAGTTGTGAGATGGTGCGGTGGGTGAAGACCCCCGCTGCCAAGCCTGGCATTCACCTGGTGGAAGGACAGAACTGACTCCTAAGGTGTCTTCTGACCTCCACACATTTGCTATCATAGTCACAGTAAATACATAAAACTCAAAAACAATCCTGATATGAGAATTTTCCAGCAGTTGTTAAAGTAATGCCTTACATAAAGTAGTCATTTAGATTTTTGACTATTCATATAAAATTACTAGAATTAATAAAATATTTATAAAAAATTACCAGTTGGCTAGGCAACTTTGGAGACACAATACCAGCAGGAAACCCTTGAGTGACATAATAGCACAGGCATCCAAAGGAATATGATACAGCAAAGGATCAAACACCATCTGCTGTGCGTGGAACTCTACAATTATGGTAAAAACAATGCCGCAGATGCTCTTGGGATATTCAGGCTAGCACTTACTAAAAGATAGCCTTGCAGAATTGTCACCAGGGAGATAAATATCACTCAGGAGGCACACACGACTAAAAGACACTTGCTTGTGGAACCAATGGCTATCTAAGAGAGCGTGTCTTCAGCAGTCAACCCTTAAAGACAGCAGCTGGACATACGGTGCTGACTGGTGGCAAAAATTACCTCCCATGCCCTCTATTCACAGACAACACTTCTCAGACTTCAGACAGAGCAGCACGTTCGAGCCAGAGATGGAAGCACAGGAGGGTGTGTGGCCATACCTGCTCTTCCAGCACTGTCTTTGCAGATGCTCGGCAGAGCCCTTGCAAAGTGTCAACAGACGAACTGATGAGCTCCAGAGACCACTGAAATCCATTCAGCTTGCCTTTGATAATACCTAAAAATTGAAAACCTGAATTTAACTGCTTACAAAATACACAGAACTACATACATAAAAAGCTGCAGTAAACAGCAAGGTCTCAAGACAGTCTCCATTAGACTCACCAGCTATTTTGTCCCGGGTGCTCCTGGGAAGGTGCTTTGCAATATGCCCAATGACACATAGTATATAACCTAAGGTGTTTGGATTTGGAGACTGTTCACTAGAGAAAAGGAGAAGGTGCCAAATTAAATAGCATGCTGCCAAAACCACCACTACCACCCCCACCCCTACTTACTCTGGATTATTGATATTAAAAGTCAAGTCGTTAAATGGCTTAACTGTCAAGTCTGGAAACATTAAGGTGCTTAATGAACTCTGACAAAAATAAACTGCTTAAATGTGATTCTTATTTTTTCAACTTGTTCTTAAGCCAGAATTTAAAGCAATAACTATTATAGTAGGCCATTTCCTGAAGACATGAGCTTTGCTTGCAGCCAATCGGTGTTTGCTAGTGACTACTTTATAAGCATGCAAACCTGCTGAGTTTCTCCCATGACTCCATTATTTTGGTGTAGTCCAGCTTGGGTGATGAGCAAGTGATCTTGGAGAGCAGCATCCACGCTGGTGCTGAGCGCTCGGTGTCAGTGTGGGATATCACACTGTTTATAAAAGTGGATGAGAATTTATCTTTCTTGGACCAAATACGAAAAGCCTTATTTAAATAGCAGCTAGAAAAAGAGAGAGAGAGAAGGAAAAGGAGAAATGTCACTATAAATACAGCAAAGTGTTCCGACCAAGCTCTCACTGGAAGGGATCAACTTCTGCAGTTCCAGGATTTCTCTGGCAAATAAAACATCCACTCAGTGAGCCCAGCCTTTTGCATATCTGATATCAAATAAGGTGTCTTAATTTTCCCTTCAGAATAAGTTGTCCTTATCTCCCTCCTCACAAAATACTATTTACAACAAAGGAGAGAATTGCAAAATCATTCCTTCCAAAATTTCCACACTAATAGCTTACTATAACAGGCAAGTCCATATTGATAGGAACAAAGCAACAAGAATAGACACACTCTTCTTTATTTAATGTGATACTGGAGAGAAAGGATATCGTAGCATTTAAACATGGCATAGCAAATGAGCTAGAACTTGCTATACCTTAGTAATACGTGAACAAAATTTAAAACGCTTCCAATGTACAATATCCATGTTACTGTTTTGTGTGTTATGTGGTAGGTCCATGTTCTTGAGGTTGGTGCTGAGTGTCCTTCTCAATCACTCTTCACCTTATCTTTTGAGTCAGGGTCTCTCACTGAACCTGGAACTCACTGTTCAACTACACAAGCTGGCCAGCAAACCTCAAGGATCCTCTCGGCTGCCTTCCCAGTGCTGGCATTGTGGCCATGTGCCACCACACTCATTTTTTTTTTTTTTTTTAAATGGAGAATGGGTCCTGGGAATCCAAAATGCAGGTCTCCAAACTTGTGGGGTAAGCGCAGAACCAACTGATGCATAGTGCCCTTCACTCTTGTTTTAAATCACTTTTATGTTCTTTCCATAGCATGGAAGGAGATGCTATGACCCATGAGACAATGCCACAGTATACATTTGAAAGAAGACAAAAACATGGCTCCCAGAGCTGGAGGGGTGACATGTGCAAGACGCTGAATCTGATCTCCTGCCAAAAGAAAGGATGAAGGGAAAGGATGGAGGGAAGAAACCAAAAAGAGAAGAAATAATAACAAAATGAGATTATATTCTTCCTTTGTGCTCTTGTAACACACTTCCTACAAAAACTGACTTTGCTCTGCGAAATTTCCACCAGGTTAAGAGCAACCTAAAGAGAGTGAGGTGTCAAGTCCTGCAACTTTTGAGCACTGAGAGCAGGGCATTAAAAATAAAGTACTCAAAATGTTTGTTAACTGAACTCACTAGACCTCCTCTTCTATGTCCTTCTACTCTCCACACCAACACTTGTTAAGCAGCTCTGAGACGCCTCCTTCCTCCAACTCCATTACCTCCACCTAATTCTATCCTTGTTACCTATGACTTAAGTCACTTTTACACAGGTGGTGTGGGAGGTCCTTCTGTCTATGTGTTGCTTTATTCCCTTTAAAGGAACTGCTTTGGGCCTATAGCAGAGCTATAGGGGAACAGAGCTAGGTGGGGGAAAACTAAACGGAATGCTGGGAAGAAGAAGGCAGAGTCAGAGAGATGCTATGGAGCTACAGCCTGAGTCAGACATGCCGAAACTTTGCTGGTAAGCCACTGCCATATGGCGATACACAGATTAATAGAAATGGGTTAAATTAATGTAAGAGTTAGCCAATAAAAACCTAGAGCTAATGGGTCAAGCAGTGATTTAATTAATACAGTTTCTGTGTGGTTACTTCAGGTCTAAGCTTGCCGGGCAGCTGGGAACCCAACACACAGGTCTGTGTTTTCAACCTATAGCTTGATCCCTGTGGTCTTCGAATATAAATCTATTCTCTGTAGGTCCTAAAATGTAAATGCCTATCTTCTCCCTCTATATGAGTTCATCAGCAACTTCTTCCTCGCTATTCTGCTTTTAATGTAAGGCCAAGCTTCTTGGCATGCTGTATTATAAAGCTCCCATTTACTTTGTGTCCCAGGCCCCCTACAGTCACACCAGCCATCAGTGCACTGAGGTGCTAGTGTAGTACACACAACCTCATGCACCCAGGGCCGTTTTCTCCCCTGGATGTGCTTCTGCTCCTTGCTAGCTTTCAAGAGCCGGGTTGGGGAGCTGGAGAGATGGCCCCATGGTGGATAATCCATATGGCTCTTGCAGGGAACAGAGTTTGGGTCCCAGCAGCCAGGTTGAGTGGCTTACTACCAACTATGACCCCAGCCTGCTCCCTTCTGGCTTCTGTAGACACCTGCACTCAAGTGCACATACGCTAGGAAAATATACAGATACACATACAATTTAAAAAAAAAATCTTAAGTATAAAGTCAATTCAAAGGTCAGGTATCTTAAAAAGCACTTGTTCTCTGTTGACTAAAGATCTTAACATAAATCTTGTATATTACTGTTTATAAAACTCTTGATTCCATCAGCCTTATTGTTCTTAGTAGTGCTTTCTGGGGGTATGTATATATGTATGTATGTATGAGCATGGGTGTGCATGTCTGTGGGTGATGTGCCCAGAGCATGTGTAAGCACATACACATGTGTGGACATCAGAGGTGACTTCCTCCAACACTATCCATCTGACTTGTTTTGATTTATATGTTAAGAATGCATATGTTTGTGTGTGTACTTGTGGGTATGTGTATATGTAGGCCACAGGTCTATGTCAGGAGTCTTCTTCCATTTCATTTATTTAAAACAGGGTTGCTTACTAAGGCTGGAGTTTATCAATTTGGTTGTAGTACTATCTCGCCAGTAAGCTGGTATTCTCCTGTCTCTGCCTCTCTCAGAGCTGGGATTACCAAGCCCAGCCTTTTATGTGTGTGCTGTGGATCCAAACTCAAGGCCAGAATCCTGACCTTGCACTTTACCACTGAGCCATCTCTCCAGCTTCCTCCACCTTTCCTGCACTGAACCTGGAGTTCACTGAGCACCCAGGCTTACTAGCCAACGAGCTCCAGGGCTCCAGCTCCATCTCCTCGCTCTGTCCCCAGCACTGCATTAACAGTTACCTGCTGCTATGAGGGCTGGGGATTCACACTCACATCCTCACATCTGTGTTGACAGTGACACCACTCGGCCAGCCATCCCCCAGGCCCTCTAATAATACCTTTTGCTTTTCAGAATGGTTCTCCAGATCAGTGGCTCTCTTATATTTTCAGTGCAAGACTTCTTCAAATTTACTTACTCACTTTCTCATGTATACGCATTTTTAGTGGGCCTTGTGCGTACTAGGGAAGTACTCCTACCACTGAGCTATACCCTATGCAGAGATCCTTTAAATCCTTTAAAATTAGTCATCATCCCCAAAGAACTTTTGTGTATATATGATGGAGGAAGGTCATTGGTTAATTATAATAAACCAACTGCTTGGCCTCATAGCTTAGAACATAGATGGGAGGAGTAAACAGAATAGAATTCTGGGCGGAAGAGGAAGTGAGGTCAGACTCTGCTCTGCTCCCAGAGAGACCCGACAACTCTGCTCTCTGGAGCAGAGACACCAGGATGGACGGAGGCTAGACTCTTCCCGGTAAGCGTACCTTGGGGTGCTTATACACATTACTAGAAATGGGCTAGTCCAGGTGCGAGAATTAGCCTGTAAGGGCTAGAGTTCATGGGCCAAGCAGTTCTTTAAATGAATACAGTTTGTGTGTTGTTATTTCGGGCATAAGCTAGCCAAGCGGCCGGGGTGTTGGGGACGCAGCCCCGCCGCTCCATATTACTACATATATAGGATGGATGGAGAGGTGCACGTGAATCACACAAACACACACACACACCACCACCACCACCACATTAGGAACTTAAATGTTTACTACTTAAAAATTAATAATACGTTGGACCTGGACCTGGTAGTACAAGCTTGTAATCCTAGTTACTCAGCAGGACGAGACAAGAGGATTGCAGATTCATCGACATCCTGGGCTACAGAATCAGGTGAAGGCCAGCTTGGGCAATTTAGCAAGATGCTATCTCAAGATAAAAAGCAAATAAGAAAGGCTGAGGACACAGCTAAGTGGCAGAGCACTTGTCTAGCATACATAAAGTCATCTAGGACACTTCAATCCCTATTGCTGAAAATAAAAACCAAAAGCAAAAAAAAAAAAAAAAAAAACTAGAACCACCAAAGCAACATTTATATCAGTATGAGTAATAGTATTCTTTTCACAAACAGCTCTTCCCAAACAAAGTAAATGGGGCGAGTCACTGCTGCATCCCTTTGTAAACCTCGTAAGTCTGGCTCAAATACAAATGGGGTTCTTGTATCTGCTTCTGTGTGCAATCTGTTCCAGTACTGTCATATTGCTTCTGGAACTTCAACCCTATAATTATGAAAGAATAAAAGTGAAAATGCCAAGAAACCTCTTAATGTTGTGAATAAAAGCTGTACCACTGCCCTAGCCCATGTCTGCACAACAGTTCCACATGACCGCACACTTTAGGCCTCCTTTCTACACTCCTCACTTTGGGGTAATCCCGATGGCTGCCTTATTAGGGGAAGAGGGAAGAGAAAGCCCCAGCACTCACTTATAAAGTTCAGTTCTTCCTGTAACCTTCCACAGGCTTCTTCACTAAATATCCCTCATCTTTCACTCACCCTCTATAGTCATCTGTCTTTAACCTCTGACCTCTACATAAACCTAGATTCAGATAGGTCTGCTCTATCTGAGCATGAGAACAATACTAGGAGGATGCTGTGAAGCTAAAAAAGCATAAGGTAAGCCTCAATTTCAGACATAAACACGCCCACAGACTTAGGAAATGCAGCAACTCAGGCCAGTTGTGATGGCTACTCTTGGTTATCAATTTGACTACACCTGGAGTTAACTCAAACCCAAATGGCTGGGCACCTGAGGGACTGAATCATCTGAAGTGGGGAGACCCCATTCCAATCCGTATATTTGAGGCAAGGTGGGAAGGCCCACCATTAATGTGGGCCATACCCTCTGCTGGCTGCCCACATAAAGGCCACGGAAGGAGGACGACTGCTCTCTTTGATTTCTGCTCTAATTTTCGCTAGCAAGCCCATTTCGTTCAATGGAATTAGAGTCTACTTTTTCAGGATCCTAGCATATACTGAGGACCAGCTGAGACATCCATTATTCTGGCTAGTATTATGTCAACTTGATATAGGTTAGAGTTATCTGAAAGAGAAAACTGCAATCGAAAAAAAAAAAAACCTCTATAACAGCCAGCTGTAAGGCACTTTCTTAATTAGTGATTAGTAGGGGAGGTGCCCAGCCCATTGTGGGTGGAGATATCCTTGGGCTAATGGTCCTTGGGTTTAAAAGAAAGCAGGCTGAGCAAGCCATAGGGAGCAAGCCAGTAAGGAGCACTCTTCCATGGCTTCTGCATCAGCTCCTGCCACCTGCCCTGCTTGAGTTCCTGCCCTCACTGCTTTTTGATGATGGACTGTTATCCAGAACTGTGGGCAAAATAAACCTCATCTCCGAATTATTTTTGGTCAAGGCGTTTCATCACAGCAGCAGTAACCCTAACAGTTCAGCCTCGTGGATGGAACAACTACTGGATTTTTGGACCTTCCATTGGTAGACAACCATTGCTGGACCAGCTAGACCACAACCTGTTAGTTATTTTAATAAATCCCCTCTGTGTGTGTACTGTGTGTATTAGTATTCGGGCATATGTACTGGCTTGCTCTTAGGATCCTGACAGGATATGTCCTCAGCTGCAGTCACTAAGAGCACCTCCCATGCACATTTGCCACATTTCCTTCTGTTTGGTCTGCTTGCAGTCCACCCCTGACCCACCTCCTGTCTGTTTCTCGACTGCCATTCTTGTCCCCAGGGACTGGTCTCTGAATCCCTCTGTCCTCTTCTCTTTCCTCTTCCAATAAACCTCCTATGTGAACCTTGTTGCATGGCATGACTTCTCTTCCTGGTGTCATTTTTAAAATTACAACTCGTGTGTGTGTGTATACCTACACATTATATATATATATTCTCTAATTTTTTTTACTCTAGGGAACCCTAATACATTGGGGGACAATACAAGGAAGACTGCCAGAGATAAGTAAAGGAAAATCTAAGGACAAATAAGATCAAACAAGGTGGATATCTCATAGCGAGAACCTGCTGTCCGCAGAGGTGCCTGTATGCAGGACAGATTGTGTGGGGAGCAGAGTGGGACTGTCAAGACCCAGCATGCACATGGTGGAAACAAAGATGAAGCAACCTTTGAGGGATACAGTAAGAGGGCATTTTCTGATGCTTTCTGAAAAGGTCAAGCACGTAGAAAGGTCAGGGGTGGACTGCAAGCAGACCAGACAGAAGAGACCCTGCCTGGGTGGGCTGGGATGCCAGAGAGGAAGGGAGGACACAGCTCTGGGATAAAAAACAACAAGCGTTCCTTTTGCTTGAAATATACATTGCTGGGTTGTCTTCTAAGCAGGTTTTGACAATTTATGCACTCCCCAAGCACACAAAACTGTCACTTTCTCAAATTCTCAGGAACACTTGGTTACAGTAGGGACTGTCAAGCCTCACATTTTAACCAACTGAAACTTGTGTTATTTTTAACTCTGTTGACTGTTAGAGAAGTTTAACAACAGATTCAATATCTCTTGTCTATTGTTCATTTCCACTTCACCTTTTTTGAATTGCTTTTCACCTCATCTGTTTTCTGTTAGGACTTCTCTCCTGGGAAAGAATCATTAGTAAATACCGGTGGACCATCCCTCGTTTGGGTTAGTTTTCAATCTGTCCTTCGTATGTTTTCTATGGTGTCATCTTAGTCTGGCTTCTGAGTTGCTATAGCAACACCTGGGGATGTATAATTGAAGAACAGACCCTGTTTTCACAGTTCTTTTTTTTTTTTTTAAGAAATTATTTATTTATTCATTATGGATACAATATTCTGTCTGTGTGTATATCTGCAGGCCAGAAGAGGGCACCAGAACTCACTACAGATGGTTGTGAGCCACCATGTGGTTGCTGGGAATTGAACTCAGGACCTTTGGAAGAGCAGGCAATGCTCTTAACCACTGAGCCACCTCTCCAGCCCATGTTTTCACAGTTCTGTAAGCTCAGAAGTCTAAGGTTAAGGCTGCAGGTTTCGTGTATGCTGAGGGCGTTCTCTGCTCCACGGTAGCGCCTTACATGCTGCATCCTCCGTGGAAAGCAAGGGTACTCACACAGCACAAATGCACAAAGGTGGAGCGAGACAGCCCAGCCAGTCCTGGCTGCCCAGCCCTTCTTACAGGACCCCCACCTCATGACACTCATATATGTCAGTTCATTTCAACGTGAGCTTTAAAAGGGAAACGCGCAGCCATAGCAGCTGCTGGCAATCATTTTAACACACAATCACCCTGCAGCTCCTTAGGCTCAGGGTTGAAAAGAAGATGCAATGGTTTCCCTTTAGAAGTGTGTAAAAGGCTGATCTATGCCCCTCTAAAATCTCTATCTTCAAGGCCCAACACCTGTAATCTCAGAACGTGACTGCATTTGGAGACAGTGCCTATAAAATAACTGATAAAAATCAGAGGAGGCCACTAGCACACACCTTAATCAAATGTGACAGGTGTCTTTACAAGGTGAGACTGGACCCTTATAGATTCCAGAAAAGACTCTGGGAGCATAGCAAGTCAGGACTGCCTGCAGGCCAAGGAGAGGGCTAGGAAAAAGCAGAGCTGCAAGAACCTTTCCCGAGACTCAGCAGTCTCCAGAACCGTTTAGGCCACCCGGACTGTGCTGTGCTGTCACACGACACCTAGCAAACATAAGAGACCACTTCCCCTAAAACTTTACATTTAACATTTCTGGAAAAAAAAATTTAGGACTGTACCTCCCCATGCCCCCCCCCTTTTTTTTTTAAATAAAAGCAATTGTCTTAGGGTTTCAATTGCTGTGCTGAAACACCATGACCAAAAAGCAATGGGAGGAAAGGGTTTATTTGGTTTACACTTGCATATTGCTGTTCATCAAAGGAAATCGGGACAGGTACTGAAACAGGGCAGGAACCTGGAGTCAAGCAGAGGCCAGGGAGGGGTGCTGTTTATTGTCTTGCTCAGTCCTCTAATAGAACCCAGGACGACCACCACCAGCGTAGAGACAGCACCACCCAGAATAGACTGGACCCTCCCCTATCAATCACTAATTAAGACAATGTCTTACAGCTGGATCTCATGGAGACATTTTCTCAATTAAGGTTTCCTCTTTCAGACAACTCTAGTTTGTGTCCAGCTGACAAAAGCTGTTGGCACAGTAGTGATAGTCTCTCACTGTGGTGACACACACAGGGAAGGCTGTGACACCTATTTAATGTGTCTAGGCTGGGTGGCTGGCGGGGTAAGCTGAAGGCTGAGTCTGAGCACGAGCAGCCTCCTTTTTGGCAGTTATTTTTATCATTTTGAAATCAGATAGCTGTGTGTTTAAAAACATAAAGAAATGGGACTGAAATGAAGCTATAAATACTCATAACCACCAGCATTTATACTCGAAAAGCAGGCATTTAAAGGGTACTCATGTCCTATCAAGCTTTAGAGAATGCATGTCATAGGATGCTTAGGGGGTATCATGTTGATATACATTATAATAGGAATACATGAAATACCAATGAGCTCAATGTTTAGTTAAGTTAAAAAGTAACTAAATTTAAGAAAAGTCATCTTGAGAGGGAATCTATTGTTTCAAATCAAGCAACCCTGGACACCTAAGACTAGGGGATAACTATCTAGAATCACCTATGAGGGAATTAGACTAAGGTTAACGTCTGAGAATGTCTGTGAGGAATCATCTAGATTGCATTCACTGACTGTCGTTCAGTGGGGACAGAGCTCTGCACAGACCTCTGCTGCTCTCTGCTACTTTACTGTGGACACAATGTGAGCAGCCCCCTCAAGCTCCTGCTGCCGTGACTTCGCCATCTTGGCAGGCCATAACATGGGACAGGAAGCCGAGACAAACCCTTTCCTCCTAAAGTCACGTTTGTCCGGGTATTTTATCACAGCAACAGGAGAAGAAACTAAGGCCAAAACAAGAGTGAGAAAGCAGTAAGTAGGCTGTGCTGCTGAGTGAGCCTCTCCCCAAAGGAGCATCAGCAAAAGCGTAGGTGGGACCGAGAAAGCGCTGACCACATGAATGAATTTTTAGCGGTAAAGTTTTAATAGCAAAGGGATGAAGATATCAAGTAACCCATTATCTGCTCTTGAAAATGAGGAAACTCAGGTCCAGAAAGAAGTTCTCTGCAAAGGCTATAGGGCAGAAGTTTAAGGCAATCAATTACTTTCTGTTGCATAACTACATGGAAAAGTCTGTCTCTTGTGTGACAAGGAGATGTAAAGAAAAGAAAAAAGCAGCCCTATCATCTAAATACAAACCGATCATAAGATCACTGTAGTCAAGGTACCACCATAGATCCTAACTCCTCAGTATAATGTCCACCACCCTCAATATTATCAAACAGAAACAAAAGCACAGAGCTATTTAACCCACTAGCTCATTAAAACGTATAAAGTTTAGCTTTTATGAATGAAAATGTAGGCTGGGTGTGGAGGACATTAATCTCAGTACTGTCTGAGGACAGTCTGGTCTATAGAGGGAGTTACAGAACCCCTGGGGCTACACAGAAAACTCTGTCTTGAAAAAAAAAACAGAAAACAAAACCAAACAAAAACCAAGGAAAGCTGTAGCTCCCCACCACCCAACAGCAGGCAGTGGGATGTTGATGCTCCAGTGCCACCCTGTGTTCTGCACTATGCAGAGCCAGTCTGAAACTGGAAAAGAGTCGGGAAAAAGCACAGTGGTCCAGGCACCACCAAAACACTTACCACAGAAGTGCTGAGATCTGACGAGGAGCAAGAAAAAAGGGTCTTCACATACATAAACTAAGAATCTGGAGACTGATCTTTAGATGTCAATGGAAAAATTATTATTAAAACACCATATGAGGGCCAGAAAGATAACTCAGGTGGTTAACATGACTTGCCACACAATGGCTCAAAAAGCATACACAACTATAGTTTCTAGTTCCAGGGAATCCAATGCCACCTCTGGCTCCTCAAGTACTGACCGTCTGTCTCTCTGTCTCTCCCTCCCTCCCCTCTCTCTCACACACACCTTTTATACACATAAAATAAACTCTTTAAAACACAGTACAACAAAGAGCAGCACATGGCCTTCTATGAGAAACTGAATGATACAGTTAACGTACCTGAGGCCCTGGCTTTCTGTAGTAAGGAGAGCAAGTAGTGCCCAAGCAAGCACTTGGCTTCTGTCCTCACTGTGAAATTTCTTGTGATGCTTAAGATTCTGCAACAGGAGCTGGTCCAGGCATTCCAAGGCCTTTTCTTGCACCGTGGTTTCACAGTCCATCACCACTGGGATGACTCCCATCAACCAGGCTTTCTGGACTGGCACACATGTAGGCTGGGCCTAAGGTTGAAAACATTGCAGCAGAAGATCTAACACAGGTCTAGGTACAAGTCAATGAAGTTGCAAACAACATTTCAGCAGACACACTAAATATAATCACACCTCCAGGGGCAGGGCTACAGTTTAATGTTAGAGGGCATTCTTTGTGTGCTCAAAGCCCTGCATATAATACTTGACACTATACCCAAGCAAACAAATAAGTAACTGTACTTAACTGGAAATAAAACATAAAGAAAAAAAAAGTCAATATTCAGATATCCTGAAAATCTGTAACCTCCCCCTTATGATAAACCAACACATATTAAATTTAAACTAATAAATTAAAGCCATTATTTTATTATTAGTGATCAATATTATTTTGGTTATTCAGGAACAACAAATATTTACTCCAAGGACAATGTGCTGGCAGAAAAAGCCAAAATATGTACTTCTGGGGATGGAAAACTGGCTCCGCAGTTAACTGCACTTGTTGCTCTTCTAGAGGACCCAAGCTGGATTCCCAGCAGCAGGCCAGGCAGCTCACAACTGTCTGTGCCTGCTCAGTTCTCCATGGGCACTACAAGCCCATACTCACATGGATGCACACACAAACACACACACACACATACACACACTTAAGCAGTAAAAACAAATCCTAAAAGTATGTGTTCTTTAATGCCTTCTTTGATAAAAATAATAATCCTTTAAAAATTCTTCAATAGTTAATTAAGAGAAATAAATTATATATCGTATTAATGAATATGCTCTTCTGGTAATATCTATATATCCTTTTTTTTTTTTCTCCTTGACACAGGGTTTCTCTGTGTAGCCCAGGCTGTTCTGGAACTTGCTCTGTAGACCAGGCTGGTCTTGAACTCAGATTAGCACGCCTGCCTCTGCCTCCAGAGTGCTGGGATTAAAGGCGTGCGTGCATCACCACCGCCTGGCTACAAATCTTAATTGACAAAAAATTAATCTAGGCCTGAATTTAATCAACCAATTTGACTTTGAGGTTTCTGTTTCTGGGGCTCAAGAGATGGTATAGGTGATTATAGCAAGCAACGTCCCTCAGGCTCAGGCATTTGAACACTTTGCCTCCAGTTGCTGTAGCTTCCTGGAGAGGTTACAGTGGGGAGGGTACGGTCTTGCTGGAGAACATGTCACTGGTCAGGGTAGGCTTTCAGACTTGAGGGTTTACAGTCTTGCCCCATTGATGTAGGATGCCCCTCTGTATGCTGTGAATACCTTTTATTACCATTAGTTAATAAAGAAGCTAATAAAGTTAATATTTGGTTAATAGCCAGGGAGAATAGAGCCTGGCAGGAAATCCAAACAGAGATACAGAGAGAAAAGGGGCAGTTGCTGGGGAAGCAAGATGTAGGGTATTAAGCCACAAGCCTCGTGGTAAAATGTAGAATAATAGAAATGGATTAATTTAAGTTGTAAGAGCTAGTTAATAATAAGCCTGAGTTAATAGGTCAAACAGTTTGCAATTAATATTAAGCCTCAGCCTGGTTATTTGGGAACTGGCACATCGTAGAGAAACCTCCAGTTACAACCCACTTCCAGTTTATTCTTTGTTAAGATGTGCTTTCTCAGCTTCCTGATCGTTACAATTCCTGCTACTTATTGCTGTGCTTCCCTGCCACAGTGGACTCTTGCCTCCGCAAAAAGAAGCTCTCTCTTCCTTAAGTTGCTTTAGCTATGGAGTTTTATCACAGCAACAAAAAGTAATAGAGATGGATCAGTGGTTAAGAGCACTGTCTGTTCTTCCAGAGGACTGGCATTCAATTCCCAGCACTCATCTGGTCTCACAATGTACTGTGTGCCTCTGACCCCTGTGGACACCTGCACACATATTTACATACACTGACACAGACATGAGAACACATACACATAAATAAAAGTTAGAATCAATTTTAAAATTTTAGTTTCTTTTTCTAGTAGAGATTTAAGATAAAATCAAAAAGTGACACAACATTGTTTAGCATGAGTTCATAGTTCAATGAAAAAAGAAAGTCATCTGCCAAAGACACTTGTTATTCCCCAGTGGTTGGTATTTAGTCCTCAGCTGAATTTCTAAATTGTTTATTTAACATTTAACAACAGGTAATTATTATGTAGAGTTACTTCTGCCCACTTTTGTTGTTGGCAACTAACTCAGGCACTTTATACATACAAAGTACATGCTCTAGCACTAAGGCTCCAACTCCAAATCAATATATCTCTCTCTCTCTCTCTCTCTCTCTCTCTCTCTCTCTCTCTCTCTCTCTCTCTCTCTCTCATCCTATCTATCTATCTATCTATCGATCGATCGATCGATCGATCTATCTATCTATCTATCTATCTATGTATGTATGTATCTATTATCTATCATCATCATCTATCTATATATCTATTATCTGTCTGTCTGTCACCATATATCTATCATCATCCTATCTATCATCTATCTATCTGTCTCTATCTATCTATCTATCTATCTATCTATCTATCTATCTATCTATCTATTTCTTCTTCTTCATCATCATTATCATCATCATCATTATCTATCTATCATCAGGATATACTTTAGACAAAGATACTCTCAACTCCACAGTATCTTCCTGCCTTCTTTATGAATGTTAATTGTAAGTGTGAACCATTAAAGCCAGCTCACAGCTGCTTTTGATGCAAAGCACTAAGCATTTATACTCAGCATGACACTTCTCACCATAACAAGTTCTGTAAGGGACTGTAAGGCCTGCTTCCGCACAGATAAGGCGGGGTCTCGACAATGCTCTTGCAGGATGAACAGGTCCTCCTCCATGAGCGAGATGTCACAGTGTTTCAGAATATTCACTAACACCTGGAAGGTACAGCATGAGTGGTGACTCTGGGACAGACAGAGAAAAAGTAAACACAGGCAAAGAAACACTTCAAGTTTGTAGTTTTTAATATTTTAGAGATTATGGCTCAAGCCAATTTCCCTGTAGCAGTCTACCTTTTGAAAGGACTCTCTTGGGTAGTGGTGGCACACGAGTTTAATACCAGCACTTGGGAGGCAGAGGCAGGCGGATTTCTGATTTTGAGGCTAGCCTAACCTACAGAGCAAGTTCCAGTATAACCAGGGTTACACAGAGAAACCCTATCCTAAAAAAAAACAACCAGCTGGATGATGGAGCATGTGATCAAACCGGACTCCCTGAACGTGGCTGACAAGGAGGGCTGACTGAGAAGCCAAGGACAATGGCACTGGATTTTGATCCTACTGCATGTAATGACTTTGTGGGAGCCTAGTCTGTTTAAATGCTCACCTTCCTAGTCCTGGATGGAGGGGGGAGGACCTTGGACTTCCCACAGGGCAGGGAACCCCGACTGCTCTTTGGACTGGAGAGGGAGGGGAAGGGGGAAGGAGGATGGGGGGAGCGGAGGGAAATGGGAGGAGGTGGAAATTTTTAATTAAATAATAATAATAAAAAAAAAAAACCCAAAACCAACCAAATAAAAAAAAAGAAAACCAAAATCAACAAAAAACAAAACAAAAACAAAAACAAAAAAAAAAAAGGAAGGAAGAAAGTAAGGACTCTATCTAGAGAAAACTGAACATTACAACTTTTACAACCAATTTCACAAACTTACTGAGATTCATCTATGGTCTCTTAGTTCAAACAAATACACATAAAAAGTTGGTTTTTTATATGGTTGTGTAGCCCTGCTCTGAGCTGGAACTCACTATGTAGATCAGGCTGAACTCAAAAACTTGCTTCAGTTCAGATACCTGCCTCTGCCTCCTGAGAGCTGGCATTACAGGTAAGTACCACCCACTCCACAACAGCTGTATGTCTTCAAAAGTCACCAAGTAAATTTGAAAGCTTAAAAATCAGCAAATTCTTGTAGTTCTTCTATAGTTTATAAATGGCAGAACCAAGGTAAAGTATGAAAAGCGAGTTAAGCAATACGCAATGAGTATGGTATTCCTAAACGTGTGTTTAAGGAGGAAGGCCCACCTGGAGTGCAGACTTCCTGACGTTGATCTTTTCGTCCCTGGTCCTTTTTCTCAGCATTGTCATGAAGCATCTCTCTGTTGATGACACCAGAGAATACAGTCTTGAGAAAGATCAGGCACGCCTAAGGTGTCACAAGTAGACAGGATTGGCTAGAGACTCGCTAGTTATTGTAAGTTTTAAGAAAGGAGACTATCAAAAAGTCTTGAAAAAGAAAATCTGAATAATCAGGCATTCACTGTAAAAAGCATTAACTTAAGAATATCTAGGAATTTGATATTAAATCCTGGCTTCTACTACTAAATGAATTTTTAAAAATTCATTTTAATTCTTATTTATGTAATAATACATAAATATTGTGTGTGTAGGGGGTGCTTGTGGAGGTCAGAAGATGGCATCAGAACCCTGGGAACCAGAGTCAGAAGCAGCTGCAGGTCGTCCAAGGGGAGCTGGGAACTGAACTGGGGATGACCTCCTGAAGAGCAGCACTGTCTGAATTACTGAGCCCTGGCTCCAGCAGACCTCTTCAACTCTGAATGAATTGCTTACTACTTCTGTTTTGTTTGGTAAGACTCATCAAAACCCAGAGACATTGTAAATATCAGATGAGGTAATACGTGTCAACGTTCAATTTTCTACTAGAAAGGCTCTGGAATTACCAAGTACCTAAATGAGTTTAGATTATGTCTTTGGTATAAATTATAAACCTAAACAGAACGTTTTCAGAACACTCAATAATTCATTAAAGAGGTGAGAGGAGCTGGGAAGAGGCCTCCGTGGGCACAGAGACTTGTCATGCAAACCTGACAACCTTGTTGGAGTCCCTAAAGCCCATGTAAAGAAAGGAGAAAATATCTCTCCCAAGTTGACCTTTGACCTCCACATGTGCACCACGCTGTGGCCTATCTACTCCATTACACACAGATACACAATACAATAAAGTTTTTAAATATTTGAAATAAAAGACATGCACTATACATAACTTGTTCAAAAGCAGCTATTCTTTCTGTTTGTACACTCTGACACTTGGCCTAGTAAGTCTGCTGGACTGTCACGTGTTATAGTCACACATTATGGGAGCTCTGGGAAATGTCAATTTACTCTTGTGAGAAGATCAAGGAATGGAAAATAAATGATACCTTGATAATGATATGAACATGGTTTTCATATCAAAGACTTATGGAAGGGGATTAGCAACCCCTCAGAGTCCCCAAGTCAAAGATGGAAACTGCTTAGAGATATAAGGCGGCATCTCAAGAACAGGACATGAGAGCAGAGAAAATTCAATGAAGCCCAAGTAACATTTTGAAAGTACCCACAAAATTAACAAGCTTAGCAAGTTTTAGCTAGACTGACAAAGACAATAGTATTCAAATTGTTAAAATGAGCTATTCAACATTATGAAATTCCTATCAGTTTTACAGAAGAAAAAGGGAGCACAAAGGGATACAGAGCAATTTTATGCTAACGAATTGGTGACATGAACAAGTGTTTAGAAGACTGACGTTCAAAGATGAGTTAACGAAAGAAAGAAAACGACGACATCTCTAAACAAACTCAATGCCATAAAAGAATCTCACACCATATTAACAAAGGCCAAAGACCTGATGGTTTTAGTAGGAATTCCACCAAATGACACAAAAAATGAGTGAGAATCATTCACCAATGATCAAAAGGTAGAAGAGAAAAATATACTCCCCCCCCCATAATACCACACTATTATCACTGACAGCAAAACCAGACACCTCAACAGAACAGTACTCTTCAGACTACAATCCCAACATTCTCAGCAAAACACTAGCAAGTTGAACTAAACAAGATTTAAAAAAGGTTGTATTATGTCTGCTGTTTATCTCAGGAATTCAATGTTGATTCTAATGTGAAATATCAATGAGTGAAAATACCATAGCTTCAGAAGAAAGAGGAAAACTACACAGTCACCTTAATATATAAAGAAAAACATTTGCAATATTGAGGATAAAAACAGTGAGCAAATTTGGAACAGAAGGAAACTTCCTCCCAAAGACATTGGCTATCCTGCAAAAGCTCACAGCTGATCTCATACTCAAGTGAAAACCAAAGCTCTGCCCAATAAAAGACAAATGAACAAGTCAAGACTTTCCATCTCTTGTCAACATTGTACTAGAGAGTCGAGCTATACAATTAGGTGAGAAAAATAAATAACAAGTATCTGGGTGGAAAGGAACAAGTAACTTATCTCTATTTGTAGGAGATTTAGCCTTCTATACAGAAAATCCCAAGAATCCCACAAATAAAGCAAAACAAACAAAAATTATTGGAATGAGTTTAGGCAATGTCTTAGTTACTTCTATTAGGGTGTCTACTGCTGGGATGAGACACCATGACCACAGCAACTCTTAGAAAGGAAAACATTTAATTGGGTGGGACACGGTGCTGCATGGTGCTGGAGAGGAGCTGAGGGTTCTACATCTTGATGCTGTAGGCAGTAAAGTGGTCTAAAACACTAAGCATGGCTGGAGCATAAACAAGACCTCAAAGCCCATCCCTACCATGGCACACTTCCTCTAACAAGGCTATACCCACTCCAACAAAGCCACACCTCCTACTATTGCCATTCCCTATGAGCATATGGGGGCCAATTACATTCAAACCACCAGTCATTATTTCATAGCTGTTAAGAGACACCATGACCAAAGAGACTCTTATAAGAGAATTGGGGGCTTGCTCACAGCTTCAGAGGTTAGTCTATTATCATCATGGCAGGAAACATGGTAGCTTTCTGGCAGGCACTACACCTATAGAATATTACTTTAAGGTGTGTTACATTTTTTATGCCCTGGAACATTTGTTTAAAATGTAAAGATGGTGGGGGGAGTAATTTATGTTAAGGAAAGCTGGCAAGAAACAAGCCAAGCTAAGGCTGAGCATTTATAAGTAAGAATAAGCCTACATGAGTGATTTATTTGGAAGCTAGGTGTTGGGTCCCCAAAAGAGCAAAGAGTCAGAATAATAAACACAACCAACAACATTTTGGCGTTCCAGTGTGGGGCTAGAGTAAAAGGAAACAACTACAACTATGTAAGTCTATGTCCCCACTGGTTACTTTGCACTGGGGTCTCTCTCCCATGATCTGCACTATACATCAGTAAATCTCATTTTCTTACTAAGCGGTTGTTGACTTTTAAGAGTTTGATCCAATTAATAACTCAAGAAGGTTGAGAGGAAATAGATTTTGCATGAAAGATTGTTTGACTCATCCCCAGTGACAGACTAAAACTGAGCCCAGCTGGGCATTGGTTCTTGGGTGCCTCCTTGAAAGTCCACATTTAACATGGGCGATAAACAGGTGAGGGGCTGCAGCAGCTTCCCATCGCTGGGGATAGTGTTCTGAAGGCTTCTATCCGGGTGAAGCGGGGTATCTCATTTCTGCTGCGGTTGCATACCAGGCTAGCTGGGCCATGGGACTCTGGGTGAGTCTCCTGTGTCCATCTTGAATTTTGTTTTAGGAATGTTGGGGTTACACACACACACTGCACATAGCTTTTTAAAAAATATGCGTTCTGGGAACTGAACTTGGGTAGTGTTTTTACCTGCTAAGCAACATCCCAGCTCTCTATTATTTTTGATGTTGGGACTTTTCCTTCTGATCCTTATCATTTATCCACTCTATACCTTCCTCCTTTTCTTTAAAAACATACTTATGAACTTCACCTTCTAACTTTCCCCTACTTGCTCCCTTTCCACACTTTGAATAGTCAAGATTTTGTTTTGCTTTTCATTTCCCATTTCTTCTCCCTTTCCTTTTCATTCATTTTTCAAAACTTACTGGTTTATGGCTGGAGAGATGGTTAAGAGCACTCGCTGCTCTTTCAGGAACCCTGTTTCAATTTTCAGCACCCATATGATGGTTCACAACTGTCTAAAATAAAACATTATGGTTTGGGGCACCAGTGAGATAGCCTAACAGGTAGACAGTTGCTTGACAGCCTAAGTACAATCCTACGAACACACATGGTGGAAGAGAGAACTGATTTCCTTTGACCTTCATTATACACCCATTGTGGCAAGCATGCCTAAACACACACACACTAATCCAATAAATACTCCTATTCCACTATTCCTGTTGTTAGCATTTGGGGTATGGAATATGGGTATCGAAAGTGGTATTTGGCTTCTACTTTATACTTATTGCTATTACTATTACTTTGACTACATTATATAAAATGCTCTGCCTCTGAGCTCCTTTCCCAGTTAGGGAAAGAAAACACCCAGCTCTGTAGCCAAGTTGCTCTTGCTTGGAGGTCAGTGGACACTTTAACTCAAGGACTATGGGAGAGAAAAGCTCAAGTCGATGATGTACGTGGACATTGCTGGAGAGAAGGAGCTGCCAGTTACCCACTCCTACAGCAAAAGGAGAGAGAAGCAACAACACTGTACACCACACCTAAAAGGGGCTATTGCATAACCATACATTATTAACAAGAAAGACTAAAAACGTAGTTAGAGAGGAAGTACCCAGTGGACTTGGCTGTTTACAACACATCTGCCTTATCTGTAAGACTCCAGTCCTGGGAGATGCATGACAAAGAAAGCAGAACTCTCAAGCTGTGACAAAACTATGCCAACCTCTAGAGATATCCACCAAGTCCATCAGACAAGTAACAGGGAAAGCACACTACAACTCCAACTAGAAATATATGTAATAGAAATATAATACAAGGGTAGCCTCAGCCAGTTAGGATTTCTATTGTTGTGATATAACAACATGACAAATAACTTTGGGTGGAAAGAGCTCATTTCTGCTTGCAAGTCTTAGGCCACACTCCATTACTGAGAGTAATAAGAGCAAAAACCCAAGGCAGGCATCTGAAGCTGAGGTCATAAAGCAGTGGGTTTCAACCTGCAGTCTTGACCACCTTTGGGGGAGGGTCACATATCAGGTATCCTGTATGTCAGATATTTAAGTTATGATTCATAACAGTAGCAAAATTAAGGTTAGGAAGAAGTAATGAAATAATTTTATGGTTGGGGGTTACCAAAGCATAAGGAACTGTGTGAACAGCTACAGCATTAGGAGGGTGGAGAACCACTGTCATAGAGGAATTCTGTTTGCTAGCTTGTTCCTCATGGCTTGCTCAGGACCACAGACCAGGGGTGGCACAGGCCACAGTGAGCAGTTCCCTCCCACACCAAAAATCAATCAAGAAAATGCCTTACAAATTTACCCACAGGCTAGTCTGGTGGGGGGTATTTTCTCAGTTGAGGGTTCCCTCTTCCCAAATGATGCTAACTTGGGTCAAGGTGACATGAAACTAGCCAGTCCTAGTGTGCTCTTTAAGGAGGTTATCACGGAGAAGTGGAAGGCGTGTCCATCTCCAAAACGCAGAAATCTCAACACAGAAATACAAGTAATATTAAAACAAAGCAATATGACATTTCTAAAAGGTCATAATTCTTTAGCAACTGACTCCAAAGATACTGTAGAAAATGAGATGGTAGGTAAAGAATTCAAAAGAGTGATTTTTAAAAGAATTAAGAAATATAAAAAAAACTGAACAGTTTAACAATAATAATAAAGTTTATAAAATAAGAAATTTAATAAAGAGAGAAATTTTGAAAAAACAAATTTTGGTAATAAAAAACTTACTAAGTGAAATAAAAGCTGAGCAGAAAGCCTTACCAACTGACTGGATCAAGCAAAAGCAAAAGTATTTCAAGGCTTAAAAACAAGGTGGATGAATGAAAACTCCCAGGAAATAATAAAGACTAAAAAACATTATGAACAGAATATGAATAAAATCTGGGATGGGATTAAAATAACAAATTAACATTAAGTATAGAAGGTAGCATGGAAATATAGATTAAAGGCAAAAAATAAAACCCAAACCAAAAAGAACCCTACTCAATGAAATAGGAAATTTCCCAAATCTGGGGAAAAA
The DNA here is from genome assembly GCF_014885135.2 of Alexandromys fortis. Taxonomy (NCBI): domain Eukaryota; kingdom Metazoa; phylum Chordata; class Mammalia; order Rodentia; family Cricetidae; genus Alexandromys; species Alexandromys fortis. Next base: position 4,889,847 of record NW_026067994.1, read on the forward strand.
TAGAATGTTGATTTAAAAAAGAAAGCATTTGCACCTAAGCCAACATGACTAGGTAAAAATTTAAGAGTACAGAACGAGAAAGAATATGAAACCCACAAGGGAAGTGCCATTCTCCCTTATGTAGTCAGTTCCAACCAAAGGAAAAAGCAAAACAAACACAACCCTGGCAGATCAGATCCTTATAACCAGAATAGGCAGCTTCAGAATCAAAGAGACAGAGAAAGTAGTGGTGGTGCACGCCTTTAATCTCAGCACACCTTAAATCTCAGCAGAGACAGGTGGATCACTGTGAGTTCAAGGCCAGTCTAGTCTACCAGAGGATTCCAGAAAAGCCAGGAGTACACAAAGAAAACTTGTATTGAAAAACCAAAACCAAAACAAAACAAAATGCAAAAAACAAAAACCCTTCACAAGCTTAAAAACAACACCTGATTTCTACCTGTAAGAAACATTCCTTGGGGGCTGGAGACAAGGCTCAGAGGTTAAGACACTGGCTGCTCTTCAAAGGTCCTGAGTTCAGTTTCCAGCAACCACATGATGGCTCACAACTATCCATAATGAGATCTGGTGCCCTCTCCTGGCATGCAGGAATAGATGTAAGTAGAACACTGTTTACATAATAAATAAATTTAAAAAAATATTCCTTGGTCCTTGGTGCCACAAGGGCCATACTGATCTGGGTGGCCTGTGCTGCCACTGGGCCCATGATGATGTCCAGGCCAGAGCTGCAGCTAGGGTCTGTGATGATGTCCATGGCCTGAGTCATGACACAGAAGGTCATAGGAACCATGCTGGTAGGAGAGCTGACTCTGTCCCTTGCCTGAGGGGGTGGGAAGGGGGCAGTGCCAGTGGCCCAGACTGAGCAGCTCAAGTACCACCTAGAGCCACATGCTGAGCCTTCGGTTGACCCATGTTAACATCTACCCCATCTATGACCTGCTGGAGCGTTTGAAGGGAATGGTCCTTCAGAATGATAACCGCAGGATATCCATAACTCAGGGCAACAGCAGGATATCCAAGAAGAGTTTCAGTGAGGGTCCAGGGATGATGGTGTCACAGAGGCCTTGACCCAGACCAAGGACTCGCTGCAATGAACATTCTGTGGATGGTGCTGATTGGACAAAAGGGTGTACTGTGTGACACACGGTAGCACCCAATGCCACTAGCATGAATGAAAAGGTGTTGGTAAGACAGAGGAGCAAGGTGGTTTTTTTGGTTGTTTTTATTGATTTTGAAGGGGGTATCTTGGGGGAATGCTGCAGGGGTAAGGGGCCGATATGGAGGGACCAGGAGGTGAGTGGGATTGGGGTACAGAAATTCCCAAAGAATCAATAAAGAATTGTTGGGAAAAAAAAGGAATATTCTTTGTCTGCAAATAAAAAAAGGGAAAAAGGTAAAAAAACAAAGTAAAAGAATTAAAAAATGATATTCTAAACAAATGAAACCTGGAAGCAAGCAATATTGATATCATATAGGGCAGACTTTGAGTCATAATTAGTCAGAAGAGATAAACGTATTGGTAAAATAATATATATATATAATATATATAGTCAGGCTGCAGTGGCACATGCCTTTAATCCCAGCGCTTGGGAGGCAGAGGCAGGTGGCTCTCTGAGTTTGAGGCCAGTCTGGTCTACAGAGCAAGTTTTAGGACAGCCAGGGCTACAGAGAAACCTGTCTCAAAATAAATAAACAAGTAAATAAATAAATAAATATGTATAAAAAGATATGACCATGAACAATATATACAAAAGCCAGTAAATAATGAATAAGTAAAAATATATCAAAAGATGCAGCCATGAACAAATATATACCAAAAGCCAGTGTATTCAATTTCATAAAAGCAAACACTTCTGACATAAAGACACAGATAGACTCTGACAGGGAAATAGTCGGTGACTTTAACACCCCCCAACTTTACACAGACGGTATGGTGGTGTACTCCTGTGACCCCAGCACTCAGAAGGTGGAGGACTCAGGAGCATACCATCCTTGGCTATAAGAGACTCTGTCTCAAAAATATAAACAAAACAACCAATTCTGGCAAGGGTGCAAGTGAAATGCAATCCTAATACACTATCAGGGGAAGTGACTTTATTGTCTGAGTATAGTGGTACCTGCCTTTAATACAGCACTTGGGAGGCAAGGCAGGTGAGGCTGAGGGATACAAAGTAAGACCCTGTCTCAAATATATACCCAGTAATAAGCAGTTCTTAATAAAACAAAAACAGAATTGTCACATGACTCAGCCATATCACAGGTATGTGTGTTTTTCACTGATAGAAATCTAGCTCGGCATACAACAGATATACCTCATGCTTATTGTGGCATTTTTCACAACACAGGAGTCACAGACTGACCTCAGTGCCTATGAAGATGGAGACTGATACACACACAGGTAGAGTTCTATTCAACACAGATGAATACAATGATGCCACCTGCTGAGAACGCATGAAGCCAGAGATTATGTCAAGCGAAATTAGTAGACTCGGAAGTGCAAAATCACAGATGTTCTCTCTCACGTGTGAGACCAAATGGGGCATATTTGGAAGAGGCAACAAGAGGGAGTGGAAAGAACAAGCGTGGGTACCTCCAGACTGGATTCTTTCACCGCTTTTGCCAGTATTGCTCTGCATCGAGGGCCAACCTATTAAAAAAAAGATTATGGTAAACGTCTGTTATAGTTTCTATAGCATACGCACGACATGCTACTCGAGTGATGAAATGGCTGAAACAAACCTCATTTGAGGAAGGAGAGACCAACACTAGATTAGGACAGGTAAGTATGGAAGCAGGGTCATTCTAACAGCGCAGTTTTTTTAAAGAGCCAATTTGGTGTTTGAAAACTACTGATGATTACCTGTTGATTGTCTCAATAAAGAGGCAGAGTGACTCTGTATCCCTGAGACTAGACGACCTGAAAGTAAGCAGACAGACAAAAGAGTATAAATCCCACAGAAACAGACAGTCAGAGCCAGAGCAGACACGCTCAGAACAGCTAAGAGCTTTTTTTTGTTGTTTCAGAAAGGGGGTTCAAACATATCAGGCTTCCCTTCTTGAAAAGGGATTTCAAGTTGGAGATATGCTCATATTTTAGAACACATGCTTAGCTGTGTGAGGTCCTAGGATTGATCCTACACACAATAATTGAACAACAAATGATGAAGTGGTTTATGAGGATTAGGTAAAATTAAATACACACACACATACAGCACAGCTTTAACAAAGAATGATCCACTTGTAGTTCATTTTTCGATTTGTTTTTCTTGGTCATCCATAGTGGGTCCTGACCCATGGCCTCATATATACTGGTCAAGTGAACACTGAGTTGCAGCTCTAGCCTCCCCTACTCACTGTTAATGAAGATCTCCAATATACTCTCTGACGTGCTGCTAGAGGTCAGCTCCAGACAATGTGCAAAGCTGGACAGCGCCTTGCTGCGGACAGTAGGTGCCTTGTCTAAGCAACGATCAAATATAATTTCTTGCACAAAGAATTTGTGCTTTAGAAACTTCTGATGCTCCAATGACACAGTGTCATCCGCCTCTCTTTCAGGTAGCTCTAAGAGAGCTAAAGCAACATCAAGAGTGAAAACCCGGTGTGGAATCTGCCAAGGAAGAATCAGAGGAATCCATCAGCAGTAGTAAGAACCAAAGCAAAGATCTCGTCGGCATTCAGACCTGGCTGTCACCTGGTGCTCAGAGCCAGGGCCCAAGCTTTTATACAACCCATCTCCTACCTTAGAACTCCGTGAATATTTGTAAAGCCAGGCAACGAATGTAGCATATGACTCAGAGGGAAGTTTATTAAGCAACTGGACCAGGGACTGTGCTGCATAGGTCCGATACTCTGCTTTATCTACCACCTGGAACACAAAAGGAAGCTGACTGACCATCGTGCTGTAGCTGTAAATTAGCAGTGGGATCAACTTAATAATCTTTAAAGACTGGATAAGTGATGATCAAATTTTATGTTTTGTACCCCATTGAAAAATAAACTATAAACCCCTGGAGAAAAACACAATTTCAGAGACTATGAACCTCTACAGTAGTTACGGTTCAAATGAAAAATCATTTGCTTAAACAGTACCATAAATTTATGAAATATCAGTAAAATTTTGAGAATGAAGCTAGTGAGATGGCTCAGTAAATAAGAGTGCTTACTGCTCTTGCAAAGGATCTGGGTTCGGTTTTCAGCACCCACATAGGGACTCCTAATTGTCTGTAACTACAGTTCCAGGAGATCCAGCACTCCCTTCTGGACTCCATGAGCACCAGGCAGACATACATGCACATATATACATGTAGGCAAAACATGCAAACATATAAAAAACTTTTAAGAATTGAACACTATTAATAACTGAAATAACTGATATTAGTTTGTCTTTTAGATAGTAAATATTTTACTTTTGTTTGAAAGTTCTTATCATTTATAGATAAATACACTGAAATACTATGAATGAAAGAATATGATGGAATTTGCCTCAGAAGAAAAAAAAAACAGTGTGCATGTATGTTCAGGATATACAAACCAAAGAAAACCGATAAATTATGGGAATGTGCTGAGCCACAGCCCTGTTCCTGTACATGTCTATCATTTCCCAAAATAAAAATTTGATATTTTAAAAGAACATTTTGTTAGCTGGGTATGGTGGTGCTTGCCTTCCATCTCTGCACTCAAGAGGCTAAGAGCAAGAGGGTGGCAATTCAAGCCTACCTTCAGCATGTAGGAAGACCCTGCCTGAGCACAGCCACAAAAACAAAAACAAAAAAAAAAAAACAAGAAAAACCCGTACTGTTTAAGAGAGAATCTATTAAAAAGCTACCTTTGGTGAGGCTGGAGAACCAATACACAGGCACTTATCTGTGTATGTGCAATACTTACATACTGTGATTACTAGAGCACACAGTACCTTGGCACAGATATGCTGCAACAAAGTACCAAGGACTGGGAATACGCTTTCTCGTAGTTCATCCACAAGTGAGCTATTTCAAATAAAAACACAAACCAGTTACAATGTATCTATGATGACAACCCAACAGGCACTTCTTAAGTCTGTTCTCAAAAACCAATATTTGAATATTTTAGAACCTCAAATATTAAAGCCAACCTACCCTTTGGGCTCTGCAACATTGCTCACAGGTAAAGGCATTTGGCACACAAGTCTGGCAAGCAGTTTGATCCCCAGAACCCATTTAAACATATATTGCAGAATATTAGTTTAAGGTATGTTACATTTGTTTATGCTATGGAACATTTGTTTAATGATATAAAGATGTTTTGCTTTGTTTATGCTTTATTTGTTTAACTCTGTGAAGCTGTGATTCTTGGCTTGTATAAAACACCTGATGGAATAATAAAGAGCTGAACGGCCAATAGCAAGGCAGGAGAAAGGATAGACGGGGCCGGCAGGCAGAGAGTAGAAATAGAAGGAGAAATCTGAAAGGGAAGGAAAGAGAAAATAAAGAGAGAGAGAGAAGACTACAGGAGCCACCCACCCAGCCAGCTACGGGGTAAGAGTGAAAGTAAGCTATACAGAAGTAAGAAAAGGAGAAAGCCCAGAGGCAAAAGGTAGACAGGATAATTTAAGTTAAGAAAAGCTGGCAAGAAACAAGCCAAGCTAAGGCTGGGCCTTCATAAGTAACAATAAGTCACCATGTGTAATGTATTTGGGAGCTCAGTGGCCCCAAAAGTCCAACAACAAACCTTTAAAGGTTTTAAGGTAGAACTGACTCCACAAAGTTGATTTCTGACTTCCACATGTGCCTGTGGCACGGGCAGGAGTGCATGTCAGCGCACGCGCGCGCGCGCGCACACACACACACACACACACACACACACACACACACACACTCTAAAAACCATAAAAACAAACTATTTCTTTTTGACTTTTTCAGTAAAATTAAGATACATTGCAACAGATTAGAAAAACATGCTTCCTATGCAGTTCCCTAAAGAATTATTGCTGAGAAGTTCAGTCATTTAGAGGACAAAATTCAGTCTTCATGGGCTTACTTCTACTTAATTTTCATAGTAAGATGAAAATACATCACTAGGACTCAGTGTTGGCTTGTGTCAGTTCAGTGAGGTGCTACTACCAATGTATTCTCCTGATTTACTCTTTGGTTTGTACTATTACATAAACATTCTCTGGCAATACGATAAACTCTACTTATTTACTTTTATTTTTTTCTGAGACAAAGGTTCTCTCTATGTAACCCTGGTTATCCTGAAACTCACTTTGTAGACTAGGATGGCCTTGAACTCAGAGATCCGACTTCCTTTGCCTCCCTGGTATTGGGATTAAAGGCATATGACATAAATTCTTATGAAAAAAACAATGTTGTTTCTATGTAACATATCCTAGATATTTGATGTGTTAAAAATTCTTTTCCATAAAGCTAGTCAGTGAGTTGGCTCAATGGGAAAAGGCACCTGCCAATAAAGATTAATGAGCTGAATTCAATCACCAGGACCCACATGGGGGAAGGGGAGAACAGATACTTCCAAGCTGTCCTATGGTCTCCTTACGTGTGCTAAGGCACGCACACACATACACACACACAAGGAACAAGAAGAAAAGACTATCCTAGCTAGACAGAGGTGGTTCCCACCTGCAAACCAGCACTCAGGAGGCTGTGGCAGGAGGATTCTCACCAGGTCCAGGCCAGGCTGGTCTACAGAGTGAGTTTTAGTCTAGCTGAGATAACAGCGAGAGCCTAACTCAAATCACCAAACCAAACAAACCAACCCTATCAAGAGACAAGGTAATACCACCCAGTGCCAACGTCTCCCACCAAACCACAGGAAGCAAGCCCGCAGCATGAGCATGCTGACCTGCACACATTCACTTTACACTGCATGCCAATACTCAGGGATGGAGGAGTCACAAGTGGAAGACACAGCAAAGGGACCTTTCCCAATAAAGCCAGGAGGGTCCAGACTTTTAAGAGGAGCTAAGCAATTCATGGCAAAAAAAAAAAAAAAACCAACCCATAAGACTATCAATTATTATAAGAAATTCAAAGCCATTTACTTACTTTCATCCTTCAGCAAGTACTTTCTGTTGTAGAGGATGGAATAGGAGAACAAAGAAAAATGTGCAAGAAACAGAAATGCAAGTACAGAGAAAAAGTGGAAGAGGAGGCAGACTTTCTGTTTTGGAGAGGAAAATACCCAAGCAGACAATGACAGAAAAGCGGCAGCCATCCTCCCAGCTGACTGTACACTGGATGGAGTCTGGCCCAGGAACGATAGATTAACTCTGTCCTTAACAATGCCCTAATACAGAAGTTGTCAGATGGGAACAAGCACAGGAAACAGACTGGCTACAATGTGCTTAATTTTGACCATCAAAACCACCACCGGGTCTGACACCCCCATGCCACAAGTGTCAGACAGATACTTTGGCTAGTGCAGGGCCTAGACTATCAAGGAAGAGTGATAAAAACCAGAAATTCAAGATGCACGCACATTACCTGATAAACTGGACCGCCCGATTTCTACAGTTAATGGCTTGTGAAGTTATTGCAAGGGGGCCACAACGGGACCTTTCTCCTACTTCTAACATCAATATTACATTTAGGATTTGACGGAAAATAGAACCAATAACCTAGAAGAGAAAATAAGAATTGATTTAAAGTATGACAAAGAATCCAGTGGCATCAAAGCTTTTGCTTTTGAAAACTAAGGATGTTGTACAAAAACCATTTGCTTCATCTTGGAAACTTAGTAATAATTTATGGAGCTACCAAATATTTTTGATAGCTACTGGGTAATGAAAGTTAGACAGCAAGCAGAAATAGTGACATTTTATTACAGAAACAGTATCAAGTCCTGAAATAATACAGTAAGTCAAAATGGTACCCCAGCCAGCTGCCCCTTACCCACAGAGCATACTGTTAAGACACTTCCCCAGTGATTTCTAAAAATGTGGCCAGTAACAATCCTGTAGCAGTTTTCCTGCACAGGCACAACTACAGCACAACTAATTTATCAGCCCACATTAAAGGTGGGCAGGCATGCAGCTTGCCTATAATGCTAGCATTCAGGTGGACACAAGGGAGCACCAGGACAAGCTGCTAGCTCAATTAACCACAGTATAGATGAATAAGAATGAGATGAACAAAAACTAAAAAGTAAAACAATTATAATACACTATAATAAAAAGATATGTGTTCTCACCCTGAAAATATGACCAGTGGTCACTTGTTTTAGCAATACACAATTTCAGCTAGCCAAAGACAAATGGATTATCAAACATCTTTGCATTATGTGGTCTGTCTACTTTCAATTCAACTAGGAAATCAGAACATACTTCTCCCCTACCTTATTTCCTTCTCCATGGGTTGGGAAGCACAGCAAATACAATCCATAATAGGCCAGCTCTGATATGTATTTTACTCCAGTAAGGTTCCTAAAGAAAAGGGAAAAGCCTGAGCTAATGGATTTGATTATAATAGGAATATTCAACTGCCCATTAAGCCTTCTCCATTCATTTATTTTATTTTTGGATGCAGTATCCCTGTGTTGCCCAGGCTGCCCCTGAACTCCTTAACTCAAAGTACTGAAGGGCCTCAGCCTTCTAAGCAGCTAGCATACTTGTATGCAACACCAGCATTTTCATAAGCCAAATTTAAATGAATAAATCCTGCTTATATACTAGTTAGCTTAAAATAGCACTTCAGTTCTGAAAAAAATCTCTACATTGCCATGTTTCAAAATTAAGGACTCACCTGGCTTGTGAAAGAAGAAATTTATGAGGAATTGGTTCAAAATTAGTTAATGCAACAAACACCTGGAAGACAAGTACCCAAGAAAGGTGTGAGTTTCTTCTACTCAGTAATAAGAGCTATTACTACATTTTTTTGTAGTTAGCCACAAGTCTTGGGGATTTTCACTTACCTCTATACAAGTTTGTATACACTGTGGCTTTTCTTTAAGGGAAAACTTGGGAAGAAGCCTTAAAAAATTCTTTAGAAGATTAAATATGGCATTCCGTATCTGACAAAGGTCCTGGGCAGAAAAATAAATTTCCTCTTCCTCCTCCTCTTCCTCGCCTGAATAGTCATCCTCCTGGACCATGGAAAATATATGACTGTGATGTTGTCTCACGTGCCTGTCCCATGGTTCCATTAGCCCAAATGAAGTCAGTGCCAGTCATCGCTGGGCTCACCAGATGATCTGACTTTGACCTGGCCCTTGTGTTGGTCTAGGTATCAAAGGCTACAGTGATTTGCACTAGCATACTATAGTTCCTTTAACTTTGTGTGTCTGTGTGCGCACATGTGCTGACAGTCCTGTAGTGTGTGTGTGTGTGTGTGTATGTGTGTACATGTGCTGACAGTCCTATAGCCCTGGCAATCCTGAAACTCACTATGTAGACAAAGCTAGTCTGTGTATCACCATGCACAGCTTGGAAATGTCACTTTATCCCACCTGCTTACCTGATTATCTTCTTTCCTAGGCGGTTTTCCTCTTTTTCTGCCCCTCCTATGATTATCCTTAGAACTCCTGAAGTGTTCCTTTTTTCTTTTTTGACTCAAGTTAGAATCTTGAGGCCAGCTCTTCTTTAAAATCTGAATACACTTGTCAAACATCACAGGGTGGAATACTTGATTGACTACACTGCCTAGTCATCAGGAACATAGAATGTGCATGTTAGGATTTGTTTTGTTTTAAAGATAGGGCCTTGATAAATTGAAATTCATAAACCTCTTGTTTCATCCTTTAAAGTGCTGAGATTACAGGCATGCAACTCACTCCAACAGTGTAAGCAAGTTAGGTTTAATTGTCTTAAAATATGTATATTAGGCGAGGGAGATGGCTTAATGTAAAAACACATGCTCTGTAAGGATCCCCAGAATCTACATAAAAGCTGGGAGAACATAATAGCCTGCCTGTAATTCCCCAAACACGCAGACAGGGATCCCTAGTTGCTAGCCAGCTGAACTGACCAAAATTGATGAGGAACCGTGAGCTCTGGGATCAGAGATATCCTGTCTTAATAGAGTGGGGATCTATGAGGAAAGTCATATGACGCTAACTTCAGGCTTCATACACATGTGTACACATTTATCATAAGCATTCAAACACACACACATGCACACACACATACACACAATATGCATTAACAGCAGATGCAAAATTTAAGAAGCAAGAGATGGCCTTTCCATCTGACCCTGAGGAACTGGTGAGGCGTCAGTAAAAATGTATCATTTTCAACTTCAGTCCTAGAACAGGGTAAAAAGTATATAATAACTGCTCTGCTGTATGGGTTAGGAACTAAGTGAAAAGTCTGTATATGTTCAACACAGAGCCAATCATCACAGGATTAAGAATATACACAGTATCAACAACATAACATTTTCAAGTATTTTTTCCATTCAATTGGTTGCATATAAACGTGGAACCTATAAACACTGAGGGCCAGATGTATACATACCTGGTATTTCTAGTAGCAAAAAATAGAGGCCAGCAGCATGAAGGCCATATTCTCGATATTGTACACTGGCATCTTTTTTATGTGCTTCCTGGACGAAGTGACAGAATAACGCCACCAGTGTATTAATGGAAATTTTATTCTCAATGAAGAAGGTCCAGATGCTCTGGGAGGAAAGTGCAAATCACAAAAGTCGGTAATTAAAAAGCCTACTGTTATTTATAAGACCTAGCCTCTCAACAGAGACACGAGGAGTGCAGCTGCACTTCAGTGCTTGCTTAGCATGCTCAAGTCTTGGGCTGGATCCCTAGCAACATGTGTGTACATGCACGCGCGCGCGCGCGCGCACACACACACACACACACACACACACACACACACACACAGTCTAACTACTAAGTATAAGTGTCTGCCATTTCCAAAGAGAGAGAAACAAAAAACTAAGGTGTTCTGGTCTGACTTTGAAATAGCACCACGAGTCTGTGTCTTAAGTGTATTAAGTGTTTGTTCCCAGCTGCTGGTGCCATACTGTAAGGCTGTGGAAGCTTTAGGGTAGGGATTGGCAGGCAGAAGTAGGTCCCTGTAGCAGGCTTTTGAAGATTACAGCCCAGGCACAGTTTGCGACCATCTCTGCTTCAGAGTTCATAATGATGAAAGACGTACTGTAGCTTGTTTTCTGTTGCTGTGTAAACATCGTAACCAAAATCAACTTGTGGGGAGGGGAGTTTATTTTGTTTATACTTCCAGGTCATAATCCATCACTGAGGGAAATCAGGGCTGGAACAAGAGTAGAAACTGAGGCAGAAGTCTTGGAGGAATGTTGCTTACTGGCTAGCTCTCTGCCCTCTGTTCAGCTTGCTTCTTATACAGCTAACCTACATAGTTATGGTATCAGCCACAGGGACTGAGCCCTCCTATATAAACCAAAATCATGAAAATACTCCACAGACAAGCCCACAGCATTGGTTCCTTCCCAAGTCCATCGCATGTATGCACAACCACATAGGCCTTGAGCATCTTTTAAAAAAAACAAAGGCTAACAAAATAACAAAATTCAGGAAATCAGACTGCATTTCTGCCTTCCTTCAAAAGATAGGGCAAAAAGCAGGGCATGTAGCACATGCCTTTAACCTCAGCATTCTCAAGGCAGAGGCAGGTGAACCTCTAAGTATGAGGCCAGCCTGGTCTACATAGTGAGTTCTAGGATAGCCAGACTAAATGGTGAGATCCTGCCTCAAAATCAAACAACCAGAGACAGTAACAAAAAAGATAGGGTAAGGGATAGGCAAAGCTGCAGAGAAGCCATGCTACACAGCACAAACTACTTTACAGACAAACTGGACATGATGGCATGTCTAGAATCTCAGTACTTGGGAGGCTGAAGCAGAAGAAGGAATTTGAGGCCAGCCTGGAGTGCACAGCAAGTCCCTGCCAGAGAAGAAGAAAAAGGGGGAGGAAAATCCTTTTGTTTGTTCCTTCCTGGACAGTTCTATTCTACCCCAAATGCACTGGGCACCTCCACAGACTGCACTATCTAGTCACCAGAACTCTGCTAGTGGCATCACCTGTACAAAGGCGATCCCATGGCTGCTATCTAGTCTGCGGCCTTCACACCCATCACTGACCACTCCCCTGTGGCCTTACTCAAGAGCTCCCCATTCCTACTATGTCCTCCTCTTGCTCTACCTAGTATGACCTTTTTCACGTCTACTCACACCCTGATCTGGAACATTTTGCTCTTACCTTCTGGCTTTGTGATCTGTACTTCTAACTACCAGTCATGCCTTTCAAGGATCTTCAAACATTTCACTGTGGTTAATGTCCTCTTCGTGGTAGTGTTGTTCTAGGGTTTTACAGGCAGTACTGGGAACTGAACCTAAGGCCTCATGCACACTGGCTGAGTAGCCCTTCTTTCTCACTCATACATAACCTGGAAGTTTATTCTATCTAAAATTTTTTTCCTGTTTTGAGCTTTCCTTACCAATTTCCACAGCTAAACTACAGACCACACCATTAGCACTCAGTATATACTACCCCAGCAGTTTCTCAGGGAATCTCATGGTGCAGTTTTTCACACCGAGTCTGCCTATGGGGAAGAACATTTGTTCTAAACAGATCTACTCATGCCGTAAGTAAATAAATGCATGCTTCTTAAAATAGAACCTCATACATAATCATGACTTACTAAGTTTACCACATTCCGCAGGTGAAGCCCATTTATGCTGGCTAGTTTTATATTATCTTGACATAAGCTAGAGTTACTTGGGAAGAGGGAACTTGAACTGAAAACTTGTCCCCACAAGACTGGCCTGCAGGCAAGTATATGCAGCATTTTCTTGACTGATGATTGATGTTGGGGGGCCCAGTTTGCTGTGGGCCGTGCCATCCCTTGACTGCTAGTCCTGATGCTGTAAGGTAGGCTGAGCAAACCATGGAGCAAGTCAGTAAGCAGCACTCCTCTAGGGCTTCTGCTCCAGGATCCCGCCCTAACTTTCCTCAGTGATAGACCGTTATTCCAAAGTGTAAGATGAAATAACCTTCCCCCACAAACTGCTTTGGGCATGGCACTTTATCAAACCAAAAGAGATCTAATTAGGATACCATTAAAAATTACCTGTAACTTGTTCTCAGTTTAACTTACTGTCCTATGTCCACATGATTAAAAATTCCGAATGCCATCCATAGCACACAGTCATAATTCTAAACATTCCTTACATATTCCCACTATACCTCCACCCTAACCCTCTCTTCTAAAGTACTCAATGGAATGCTTAGCATTACTCTAAAGGAATGTTTAATTAGATGATTTATTCTTGAGCAGTCCTATCTGGCCTGGAACTGCAACTCACAGAGATCCACCTGCCTCTGCCTCCTAAACTGATATCAGAGTGGTGCATTATCACATATGGCCTATATTAAGGCTTTTTTTAAATTCTGTTTCTTAGCCTTTTGGGTTTCTCTTTTTCTCCCTTAAAACACTTTGTTAAATTACATTTATGTGGTTTGTGTGTGTTTGTGTGTATGTGAACACTTATGACCAGATCACACAGCACACATATGAGGGTCAGAGGGCAATTACAGGAGGTAGTTCTTTCATTCAATCACATGGGTCCTGAGAATCAAACTCAGGTTGTTAGGAATCGTAGCAAGCACCCGTCTTTACCTGCTGAACACTGAGCATCCAGCCCTCTTACTGGCCCTTCTGGTGTTTGAGACATGATCTTCTCTATAACCTTAAATTTACAGCAACAATCAATCCCCTGTCTCATCCTCCCAAGTACAGGGATTACAGGTGTGTGCCACTATGACAGCTTATTTATTTTTATTTTTATTTATTTTTTTTTAAGACAGGGTCTCACTATATAACTCAGGACTCCCTGGAACTCCCTATATAGACCAGGATGGCCTCAAACTCACAGAGATCTGCCTGCCTCTGTTTCCTGAGTGCTAGGACTAAAGGTATGTACCACCATACTTGGCTGACCTTTTAAAAAAAAGTTAATGATCTCAACATCAACAAGCACACGGAGGCTGGAGAGATGCCTTAGTAGGCATAGCACTTGGCTCACAAAGCATGAGATGCCCGAGCTCGGACTCTCAGATAGCAGCGACAGGCAGATTCCTGAAGATGACTGGCCAGCTAGCCTAGACTACTCAGCAAACATGCAAGTTAGTGAGAGACTACTAACTAACTCAAAGGAAAATGTGGAAGGCATCTAAGAAGCAGGACTAAGCTGCACTCTGACAGCTGTGACCTCCACCAGCACAGGAGGCAGAACAATGTTCAGGCCGCGTGTAAACCACCAACTACTTACTGCTTCAGTACAAGCTTCCTGGAACTGTTGTTTCACTCTCGTGGCCTATTCACTTGGTTTCACCTTTAAACTGCTATTGTGAAAAGGTGGTCATGTCTTGAAAACAGAAATCACAACTAGAGCCTCAAACTTTTTGAAGCAAAGCTACTAGGACAGTCTGATGAACAAAGTACAATTTTCACAATACTCTGACCCAAGAAAACTATTTTTAATTTAAACTATAATGACTCTCATCCACTGCAACACATAAAAGTGGGTCGCTTGATTGACTTCTTATCTTTTTACCTCTAGAGATCCGTTTTCTTCAGCAGCAAAGGGGAAAAGACTCCCATAGAGTGATGTGAATGCATCTATTCCGTTCTCTAAGATCTCTGCTACTATGCTGGGATCCAAAGGCTCAGTCTCCGTGAAGTCCAGTTCCCACACTGAGTTCACCCATTCTTAGGAGAAAATGGAGTAAAATTAGTAAATGCTCTCAAACAAGTAAAAAACAATCACCTTTAGATGTCATGTATATTCTAGAAAAGTCACTATTCACATATATGACCACAGTCATACAGGTGTCATATGTAATAAAAGGAAAGCCACCATGATTAAGGAAACCTTTTGTAACTTAAGCATGGTGGTCAGGAATAATCCAGGCACGTAGGCAAGGGATTACCACAAGTTCAAAGCCTACCCAGAGCCACAAGGTGAGTTTTAGAAGAAACAGAAATGCTCAGCAAGTCCCTGTCTCAAAAGTCCAAAAGGACCAGGTTTGATGACAAACACCTTTAATGCCAGAACTCAGGATACAGAGGCAGGAGGATCTCTATGAATTAGAGGCCAGCCTGGTCTACAAAGCAAGTTCTAGGACAGCCAGGGCTACACAGAGAAAGCCTATCTCAAAAAAAAAAAAAAAAGGTTCACAACCATCTCTATCTCCAGTCTCAGGGGATCTGACACCCTCTTCTGTAGGCACCAGGCATGCATGTAGTACATAGACATATATGCAAGCAAAATATTCATTTACATAAAATAAAAGTAAATCTAGAAGAAAACATGTTTTAGATGTAACAGCTTCAGGAAATTGTTCTTGAACAAACTTAAATGATCAAGTTTTCTTGTGAGCACCACTGAGAAGACGCAAGCATCACAGAGCGCGTCAGCCTCTTCTCTGTGAAAATCTCATAAACACGGTAATAAACCCAAATAAAACATACACCATTTCACTGTGTTCTTGGACAATAAAGTCTTGTTTGTGTCATAGCAGAGAAACCACTTCCCAAAACGTCTAGAAGATACACGCTGGGCTCCTACAAAAATACTCAGTGACTCCCAAGCACGAAATGAGAAGAATGTGTGTCTAAGAGACAGCAACACAGCCTTCCCGGGACATTCCTCAACACACTTCTCTACCTAAATTCAACTCATTTTTCTAACCAGCTATTCCTCCACCCCATCTATTTGGACCAGTTAAGTTCGTGACTATTTCTATCTCAAATTGTCAGTCAGGAATCTTTAAATTAATATTCTTTATAAGTTCATCATCACTTGGGAGGACACTTAGGAAGAACTTGGACAGAGCATTAATATAAAGACAGAACTAGACATGAGGTATCACACTACGCTCAGCAATTTGGAAGTCTCCTCAGAGTACAATCTGTCCATCATCTTCTGTACACTGGAAGTTTCAGTAGCCCAAGTCCTCTGCACAGCACTCCTTCCAAAGGCACACAAACTGTCTGAAAGAAGACACAATGGGGCTGGGAAAGCAGATCAGTCAGTGGTAAAGGGACAACCACAAGCAAGACTGGGTCCAACGCTCAGAAAACTGAAGACTGTGGCCAAAGCTCTCTGAACATGCAGCAGTGTTTCAGTGCTCATCATAGGAGGTAGCTCGATACCATCACTAGCGTCAGCTCAAATTTTGAAGGCAATGACTGGCCCTGGTTTCAGACTCTTAGGAATATCAGTTTGACTTAAGTCATATCACTTTTAGTATTCTTGAGTCTCTACTTCATCTCTAAGATGTAATAACACCTACTAATTACACAAAAAATGTTTTG
Organism: Alexandromys fortis; assembly: GCF_014885135.2. Lineage (NCBI taxonomy): Eukaryota > Metazoa > Chordata > Mammalia > Rodentia > Cricetidae > Alexandromys > Alexandromys fortis. The sequence goes on from NW_026067994.1 coordinate 4,906,151, forward strand.
GTGGTAGTGGTAGCAGTTTTTAGGTTTGTTTTTGTTGTTGTTGTTGTTGTTGTGTTTTGAAACAGGGTTTCTCTGTGAAGTCCTGGCTGTTCTAGAATTTATTCTGTAGACCAGAAAGGCCTCAAATTAAGAGACTGACCTGCCTCTGCCTCCTAAGTTCTGGGATTAAAGGCATGCACCACCACTCAGCCTAACAGAAGTATTTTACTGGAAGCATTTGGAATATTAAATAGGTAAAGTACCCCCTCAAAAGTGGGTAGTGGTGAATAAGAGCAATATATATGATATACATGTAGGAAAAGATCTTAATAAAATTCAACCTTTTGTAAACAAACATAAATTGATAAAAAAAAAAAACTAAAAGGGTTGGAAAGATGACTCAATAGTTAAGAGTACTGGCTGCCCATCTAGAGGACCTAGCAACCACACAGCGGCTCACAATTCTCTGTGAATCCAGTCTTAGGGGACCCAACACCCTCTTCTAGCCTCTGTGGGAAATAGGCATGCATGTGGTGCACAAATACACATGCGACAAAATAGCTGTACACATAAAAATAAAGATTTAAAAAAAGAAAAGCACTCTGGTGTCAAGTACCCTAGTTCCCATAAATGACTCTGCTCCTATTTAATTTTAGATTGCCATCAAATCATTTCATTTCCCACCTAATTCAAATCACTCCTCATCTAATTTTTTAGCTGCAAAAAGGAGGTAACTCCTGCTTTGCTGACCTAAGACTAAAGAGGAAAAATACCCCTTGACACACAAAGAAAGTCTACTGAACTTTGAGTCATATAGGAAAATGCTAGTACGCTAACTTGACCACTGAGTCACAGCTAACCTTTTCTTCCTTTTTTTTTTTTTTTTTTTTTTTTTTTTTTTTCAAGACAGGGTTTCTCTGTGGCTTTGGAGCCTGTCCTGGAACTAGCTCTTGTAGACCAGGCTGGTCTCGAACTCACAGAGCTAACCTTTTCATCACTGACACTACACCATTTTTGGGAAAGACAATGTGCATTAAAGATCAAAACATGTACTAGCTACAAACAAAACTCTCTATAAAACAACTATATTTTTAAATTATGCACGAATCAACACAGTAATATATAATGTGTGTACAACACTGAAGAGTAAACAGGAAATATAACTGGTAGTGAGGGGAGAGATGGAGGGAGGATGGCTTCTCAACGGGACATGAACACAGGAGGGCACAAGGGAAATAAATGCAGAAAGACAGAGGATATGGTAACAAGGCACGGGGCAAAGGAAATAGGTGTTTGGACTCTGAGTTGAGAGAGTCAGAATCAGCATTAGTATTTGTTCATCAGGTACTACACACCAGGCAATAAGTTCCTCTGTACAAAAGCCCTGTTTGATAGTATAAACTACATTTGGCAGATGAGGAAACTGGGATTTATAGGGCTCAACAATTTGTCCAATGGTAGCTAAAACAACAACAACAACAACAACAAACTAACCAAAGCATCTCTGATGCCAAATGCTGACAGAGGTTTCTGTCCTGACCAGTCCTGCAGCAGTTCAGTCCCAAAGTAATACACAGCCCATACATCTTAGCCCATAATTCTTGTCTGTGTTAGCCACGGGGCTTGGTACATTTTATTGGTGAGGTATTCTCATCTTGCTTCATCTGTGTATGGGTGACGACTGCAGACTGAGCCTTTCTTCTTCCCAGAATTCTCCTGTTCTCATTGCCCCACCTATACTTCCTGCCTGCCTACTGGCCAATCAGCGTTTTATTAAAGCAATGCAGTGACAAGTCTTTATAGGGTACAAGAACATTGTCCCACAGCAGCCAAAGGTAACATGTGCTAGAAAAGCAGACAGAAGAGAAGAAAGGAAGTTCTGTGGCATGAGGGCCAGCCCTGGGCCAAGGGGGGAAGAGTCCTACTCTCATTTGCTCTCCACTGCAGCCTGCTTCCTGGCCTCCGGGCAGCATCTCTCCATCTGTCACACATGGCTACTGAAAGGGTCCCAAGGCACAAGCTACTCCACTCCCTGCATACTTACTGTGAGGGGAATATGGACACAGTGTATGATCTGGAAGAGGTAATTACCCACACTGTGAACAAGATTAAAACTTCTTCACGCAGACCACTGGGAAGAGAAGCATGAGCAGCAGTGCTGCGGGTGGGCCAGGCTGCCAGGAGGAGAAGTGTGAGCAGCAAAAGCCAGGACGACAGCAGTGGCCTCCAGAAGTTATCTGACCACCAGAGCCTCAGCCTCAACAAGACCAGAAAGAATGACCATCTGAGCCTTGGGCCCATAGGCACCCAGAGGAATGATCACTGCAGGCTCTCCTCTGCCTACACCTGAAGGAGCGATCAACGGAGGCATAGCTCTCAACTATACTAATTGGGGGAAAAGGGACAGGCCCCAAAACACAGGCTCCACATATTCCGATTGGAGGAAGAGATGGGTAGACAACAGGGTAAAAATACATTCAACAACATAAAGAGTAACACAGCATGATAAAATATTAGTGGTTCTATATCACCAAGACCTGAACATTGCAACACAGATGAAGCAGAAGAAAATGAACTAAAAATAGCTTTATAAAGATGATTGAGACCCTTAAAGAGGAAAAAAAAAAAAGATCTTGACCAACTCTACATCTGACAAAGGACTGATCTCCAAAATACACAAAAAACTAGACCTCAAAAGAACAAACAATCCAATAAAAAATGGGGTACAGACCCAAACAAAGAACTCTTAACAGATGAATCTCAAATGGATGAAAGACACCTAAGGAAATGCTCAACATCCTTAATCAGAGAAATGCAAATCAAAACAATTCTGAAATATACCCTCTTAAACCTGTCAAAATGGCCAAGATCAAAAACATTGATGACAACTTATGCTGGAGAGGATGTGGAGTAAGGGGAATACTCCCCCATTGCTGGTGGGAATGCAAACTTGTACAGCCACTTTGGAAATCAGTATGGCTATTTCTCAAATAATTAGGAATCAATCTAACTCAAGACCCAGTAATACCATTCTTGGGCATGTACCCAAAGGATGCTCAGTCATACCACAAGGACACGTGCTCAACTATGTTCACAGCAGCATTGTCGGTAATAGCCAGAACCTGGAAATAACCGAGATACCCCTCAACTGAAGAACAGATAAGGAAAATGTGGTATATTTACACAATGGAACAATAAAAAATACTGACATCTTGAAATTTGTAGGCAAATGGAACTAGAAAAAGCCATACTGAGTGAGGTAACACAGACCCAGAAAGACAAATATAATGTACTCACTCATAAATGCCTTTTATGTTTGTTTGTTTGTTTTTTTTTTCCGAGACAGGGTTTTTCTGTAGCTTTGGAGCCTGTCCTGGAACTAGCTCTTGTAGACCAGGCTGGCCTCGAACTTGCAGAGATCCGCCTGCCTCTGCTGGGATTAAAGGTGTGCGCCACCACCGCCCAGCTCATAAATGCCTTTTAGGCATAAAGCAAAAAATAACCAGCTTACAGTCTGCAACCCCAAACACTAGAGAACGTAGACAACAAAGAAGATCCTAAGAGAACTATACATAGATCTGTCTAGAAAGGAGAAAAAGATAAGATCTACTGAGTAAATTGGGAACATGGGGCGCATGGGGGAGGGTGGAAGGAGGGTGTGGAAAATGTATAGCTCAATTAAAAACAATCAAAGAAACCTTTCTCACATGCACTACTCTATCATTAATGCCTTCAGCAAACCATGGGCTCGGCTCTTACAGCCTTGCAGAGGCCCAGAAGCAAGAATTTGGCTACTTAGCAATTTTTCCTCTACGAATTCTCACTTGACACAGACCTTACACTTGCTTTCCAGTGATCGCGATAGGCCACATCATCTGTCTTCCCTCCTTTCCAGTCCCTCCTGAGGGTTTCAGCACCTTCCATTTCTGATTTACATGTCCCCAGTGTATATGCCAGGCTGTCACTAAGACATAACGTAGCCTTTGAGCCCATTCCCTAAGGTGGGATACCTTGCTCATCCTTCATGTAGCGGAGAGGGGCTTGGTCCTGCCTCAAATTAATGTGCCAGGCTTTGTTGACTCCCCATGGGAGACCATACCCTTTTGGAGGAGCGGATGGGGGAAGGGCTGGGGGAGGAAGGGAACGAGCAGAGGGGAGATAGGGAGACCTGTGGTTGATATATAAAATGAATAAAAAACTTAAAATAAAAAAAATACCTACTATATAGCCTCTCCTGTCTCTACAAGATCATGCCTTACTTATGGGGTCAGCAAAGACACTGAAGTCCCATACCAGGCCTGCAGTCTGCAGTCTCAACACCCCATGAACCTAATCACCCAAAGATCTGGGAATCCTACACTTCTCTGATGCTCTGATGCTCAATTTCTTCTCTAATTCCTTGTACTGTCATCTTCCAGTCCCTGATAGTTAGGGAAACTTGGGCCAGCGTCAGTCAAGAGTGCCCACCGGCTCGTGTGAGCCAATCAGGAACTACTTCCTTTGTATTACCTCAGGCTATGTAGTCTTTGTCTCAAGGAGGGAGAGCAATTTTATTTCTCAGAATCTAAGTAAGCTTCAGCACACTCAGATTGATGCCATCTGCTCCATGTCCCACAGCCTCACGAGCCAGGCTGTGAGAGGCTTCTTCATTTCTTACCTAAGTCGTTCCCAGTTGAAGCAGTTTGGAGGAGAGTACTCCCTAATTATCAGATACTTACGCTAGGCCATTATTAAGGCCTCCACTTTCATGCTGAATTATGGGTCACCCCTGCCTCGCTTCTTTGCACTAAAAATTAAACTGGAGGAGTATCTTTACTCACGTCTCCCTTAGTCTCTCCTTGCTCTCTGATTTTTCCCACAGGTTCCCAGGTTTTAATGCTAGAAAGGGCTCTCTCTAGCACAGATTTAATTTGTACCCTGTTCATTATGTCCCACTGCCAGCTGAAGCAGCAAGCCAATACCTCCATCTCATCTCCTTTCCCCACCGTTCCTGAGTCTGAAGCAAAGGTGGAGGGCAGCATCACGTGTTCTTTTTCCACTGCAATTCCTCACGTATGCAGACAGTGCCGCTTCAACTGCAAGGACCAAAAAGCTGCTGCCTTAGCCGGTCTGTAATCCAGTTTCAAATATGCTTTTTTTTCAGACACTGCAATATAGTCTCTAGTTCATTCTCCATTGTCAGGGCATCCCCATCACTATAGCCTGCTTGTACGGTAAACTCTATCAAAAAGGTTTGCACTCAACCTGTGAGTCCCAACTCTGTTGGGGGAGTGTGTGTGTCAAACGACCCTCTCACAGGGCTCACATACCAGATATCCTGCATATCAGATATTTACATTACAATTCATAACGGTAGCAAAATTACAATTATTAAATAGCAACAAAATAATTTTATGGCTGTGGGTCACCACAACAGAAGGAGCCGTATTAAAGGGTCGCAGCACTGGGGAGGCTGAGAACCACTACCACAGAGGAAGCCAGCCACTCTAGGATTGCTTTCAAGCATGCTTCTACATTCATCGTGGCCTCAGGTACCCATCTTATCACCAGATCGATAGGGCACTAACAACCAAAGAAAAGATTCCGACTAATGGTGAGCCAACGAGTTTGTTTACTGGAGTTACCGCCAGAAGCACAGGCGATGATCGGGCAGTCACCTGACTTAAAAGCACCACCATGTACCCCTTTCTCCACAACCTCTCCAGCACAGGCTATCATTGGTGTTTTTGATTTTAGCCATTCTGACAGGTGTAAGATGGTATCTTAAAGTTGTCTTGATTTGCATTTCCCTGATCGCTAAGGAAGTTGAGCATGACCTTAGGTGTCTTTTGGCCATTTGAACTTCTTCTGTTGAGAGATCTCTGTTCA
>NW_026067994.1:4912938-4950399 GCF_014885135.2 Alexandromys fortis
CTCAAGAACAATGGCAATGGGTTTTTGATCCTACTGCACGTACTGGCTTTGTGGGAGCCTAGGCAGTTTGGATGCTCACCTTACTAGACCTGGATGGAGGTGGGTGGTCCTTGGACTTCCCACAGGGCAGGGAACCCTGATTGCTCTTTGGGCTGATGAGGGAGGGGGACTTGATTGGGGGAGGGGAAGGGAAAGGTGAGGCGGCAGTGGGGAAGAGACAGAAATCTTTAATAAATTAAAAAATAAAAAGCCCCACAGTGGCCCAAGCAAATGCTACAGCTCTGCATTGCTACCCCACCTCCTGCACATCCTAGCACACACCCTCTTGTTCAGGACCGCAGACAGCTGTGTCAGGGTTGTATTAAGCTGGGAAGGGCAAAAGGGGAGTGGCTGGAACTTCCACTAGGAGTCTACAGATACCCTCCTCCCTTTCCACTGGAGACAATTATCCAGATCGCCTATGGATAATCACAACTACTCTGATGTCAAGATAGCAGACTGGGTCACGTCACGCCTGCAGAACAGACTTCCACAACTCCCCTGCCACGGTGGGCCAATGATATGGTCATCTATTTAGGAAACAAATGGGAAGGACCGAAAGATCTGACCCAGGCAAACCGGTACCCGTCAAGAAGGGATAACACGGGGTGAGCAGGTGTCAGATAGCAGTTAGGATTATCCTGCAATTGCCTTGGCTGGTTATGAGGACTAGGACCCATCTTAGGGCTGGAGCTTGGATGTAGGGACAACAAGGGCCAGTGGGCATGAAAACGGAACTTCCAAGTTTGTGATTTAGCTGGTGCAATTGGCTGGCTTTTGGAATCTCGACTTCATTTGGACAACTAACGAGGTCTGCATGTGAACCACCTAGTTGAACAATATGATCACAAATTTTAAGAAAACAAAATTAGTCTGAATAAAGAGATTGGCTGTATAAAAACCTCCTGGAAATGGAAATAGTTAAGTCCAGGAAGACTTGGCAGGATTAGGGTGACAGATGGAGAAAACAGAAGCGACAGCATCAGGAGAGGCCTACTACTAGCTTTTTAGGTTGCTGCTGTTTTGTTTTGTTCTTGCGACACTCCCTTTGTAGCCCATACCGATGGGTCTTGAACGCCTGTCAATCCTCCAACTCGGCCTCCCGCACGCTAGAACGGTTTAGCTCTCTTTTAAACAGTTCATCGTTTGGACTGAGATCCCACGTACGTGTGACAGGCCACCACCCGGGCGAGACTGTCACAATCCTGGGACTCACGGTCACTGCAGAGACTCAGCCTCCCCTTCCCCCACCGCCACCCGGACCGGGCCGCGGGCTGAGACACCTCAGGCACTGCAAAGCACCCCAAGCCCTGAATGCAGGACTCGCGCCTGCGAGTCTGATCTCACCGAGGCTGAGATCCAGCGGACACCAAGGCTGCAGATCTCTCCCGAGGTCCTGGAGCGCCATCGTGACCATGGAAGTACCGGCTCGCATCTGCTCCCGCGCGCGCTCCGAGACGTTTCTGCGGACCAGTCACAGCGTTCCGGATTTACAATCGACCAATCGCCGCGCCGGGTCGCGTTCGTAACAGAAGCCAATGGTCTGGGCCGTCCACGGCGTGCGCAAAAATGGGTGGGGCAGGACTGGAAGCCAAACATGGCTCGTGGAGACTTTCCCTTAGCGTTCCAGTGCAAGGTGGCAGGCAGAACACCAATAGCGTTTTTTGTTACCGTATTGCCCTTCTTACACGGCAGGAAACCTAGAGGCCTGTGGAGATAGGGCACTTCCTGTAATAGCAGTCACCTTTGCCCCTGCCGAGTGACACTTGGCGTCTGTGTCAAACGTACCTCACCCGTCAGACAGCACGCAAACGTTGTTCATATTCAAATGTGAAGAGTATCCCGGCGTTTATAGGGCTAAGAAATGAAGAAAATGCAACCAAAGGTATTACAAGGACGCACCTGCAGTGCTAGGATTTTACGGAAAATCTGGGCCCGAAGTGCTACTGGAAAGAGGCCAGGGCCGCCATCTTCATTAAGGGAGAGACCAGCCGCCCTTTGGCGCTGCACAGGCGCAGATGAGCGCACCTCCTGGTGGCCTGGGAGGCGGGGGAGTTAGGAGGGTGAGGAGGAGACGTGCGCCTGCGCGTGGCATCTCCTTCGCATCCGGGCCGGAGTTCTCCTGCCCCCTCCCCCGCCCGGCGCCGCCGTAGCACTTCGGTGCGTTGCACCGCAGGAGTCTAGGCAGTTCGGTGCGCGGCTGAGCGCTGGACCCCACCCGGTGGGCGACGGAACGCGTGCTTGCGCCTGTGCTCCTGTGTTCCTGGGCCCTCGCCGCTGCACCGTCGGGAATTGGGGAGGTACGGTGCGTGGCCTCTGGGTGCATCGCTGCTTCGGGCGCCGCAGCCCGCAACCGCCTGCCTTCCTCGGCCCTGCCCCTCCCCAGGGGCGCAGGCCGTCGGTGACCGCCCACCGCCCCTCTCAACCGTGCAGGGGGCTGCGGTGCGGCGTCCTGCGCGTTCCCGCAGCCGGCCCTCCGGCCTGCCTTCCCCGCAGGCAGCCCGCACCTTGGAGGGAGGGAGCAGTCTGTGCCGGCACCGGCACGGTCAGGCGGGGAGATGAGCTTCTTCGGCTTCGGGCAGAGCGTGGAGGTGGAAATCTTGCTGAATGATGCGGAAAGTAGGAAGAGAGCAGAGCACAAGACAGAAGACGGGAAGAAGGAGAAATATTTCCTCTTCTACGATGGGGAGACCGTCTCGGGGAAGGTGAGCTTATCTCTGAAGAACCCCAACAAGCGACTAGAGCACCAGGGCATCAAGATCGAGTTCATTGGGCAGATCGGTGAGTCGTTTCCCTGGGATCTCCCCATGCCCGCGACGTCAGTCCGCGTCTGGAGTCAGTCGGGTGTGGGACGGGCGGGGAGCGGAGGTTTTTCAGGGCCCAACTCCAGCGAGGCCTATGACAGGCTCTTGTCAACTGCAGTCTGAAGCCTGGGGTTCACCCACGAGTCCCGCCCGTGGGCGACTCCCCCATGCCTTCATTACCTTCTTCCAGGCCAAAAGTGACAGCGTGCTGCTGGGGAGGTGGGGTCAGCCAGCCTAGGAATGGTAGGGAGCCCCCTGCTGTACGGTTGGGTGCTCACCTGGTACCTGGTTACCCCCATTGTCTCCGCAGTATCCTCTCAGCTTTGCTTCTTGCACCCAGAATTTCATAGTGAGGTGCTTAGGCGGGATCCTGCAGGTGGGTTTGACAGCTACAGCTGTCAGATCCAATCCAAAGTTAAGCGGTGACCCCACCCATCCACATATGTGTATGTATATGTAATATATATGTACTTATATAGATATGGTGTGGTAGACAGGGTGCATAAAGGCTGTCTCACCTCCACTTTGAACTACCTTTCATGTGTATGTTTTGAATACCTTCAGCCCGCCTCATTCTGAATGCATATGTTTCTCAGACTTCTTCATCAGAATGTTTGTTTTCAGTTGTCTGATTTTTCTCCTTAAAGTGAAAGAAGTGATATTTGCAAAGACTACCATTAAATGATCAAAAGTTTGCAGTGCTCAATAATCATCTTCAAACTATGGTTGATAATTTTACTAGAATTAGACAAGGGAAAGTAGTAACAAAAATTCTGGGGAGTCAGCTGGTACATGCCTTTAATAGCAGAACTTGGGAGGCAGAGACAGGTAGATCTCTGTGAGTTGACGGCAGTCTGGCCAACAGAGTGATTCCAGGCCAGCTACTGTTGTGTAGTGAGTGAAAACCTGTCTCAAATTAAAACAAAACCCCACAAAGATTTGGGAGGCTGCCCATCATCGTGACTGGGTTGTCACCAGTTCTAAGTATTAGGAGCCTTTCGTGTTAGCAAGTTGCTTGGGTATTTCTAAAATAAAATATTTGTGTTATGAGGACATGAGTAGCTTATGTCCTGTAGATGGCGACCACCTGTCCGAAAAAGCCCTACTCTGTTCTCCATACTGCACATATGGACACCGATTTCAGAAGACTTTCTTGGGAAAGCGTATTAGATTCACATGCTAAGAGTTCTCCCTTTTACAGAGTCAGGGAGGCCTGGGAAAAGGAGTCCTGGTAGCCAGATTTTGTAACCCACTGTTTGGTCTTAAGCATCTGGTATTTAAAATCCCCCTAAAGACTGACTGATCATAAAGGACCCTGTTGGGTTGTTTTAAAGCCAGGATGTGAAAGATCTATTTGTTGTGCCAGAAAAAAAGACTGGACTGTGAATTTTACACGCATTGCCCTCCTGCTTTTGGCTGGGATGGGAGGACAGGTGCACTGTTGATTGACATCTGGAGCCTGATCATTGTTGCGGGCTCTTATCTGTATCTTCAGCCTTTCCTGTACTAGAAACCAGTGGCATTCCCTACTTAGCACTCATAAAGCCATGAGCTCTTGTTCCCATGCTGGATAAAATCACCCTAGTAAAGAATCACAGGTTGGATTAGATAAACCCAAAGCATTTTATGTTAAACATAACATATGAAATAGTCAATACTTGCCTACTGAGAATTGGTATTTTAGTTAGGAGTTTTAAAGTTACTACATTAGCTCTCTAATACCAGTATAAACAACAAGTATACTTTAATCTTTGTCTATACCATCACGCCCTGATTGTGAATAACTTAGCATGTCCCCTGCTTCACATAGTATGAAATGAGCCATTCCAGAAGGAATGCATGGTGTCAAGAACTCATTCTCTTTCATTTAAATGCAAGGTAACCAAGGGAGCTGTTTGTTGTAATTGCCCAACCTTTTCTCTTGCCTAACTCCTTTCTTTCCAAGACTGTAACCTTACTGAATTTTCTTAAAACCTTTTATTACTTCTTGGGATAATTTTCCCTAGGCCCTTGGCACTCTGACCTGATCAGGCCTCAGCTTTGTCAGCTGTAAATTACAGTATAATAAAGTCACCTGGTTATTATGATGTGATATTGGGGGACCATGTCTTATGTCTCAGAGAGTTTCTTTATAAAGATAAGAGTAGCCAATGCAGCGATAGTTTCATTTCACAAACTGAGTTACAGCCTCTGATTCAGTCTCCCCTAGACCTTGTATAGTCTTCCCAGTTAGATTGCCGTAAGGACTTTTACAGAGTATGTTTCAGCTCTTTGCCTTAAAGCTTCTGTGTGTGCCACATGGGCTTTCACACAGGTAGCAGTGGGTGTGGTGTCTAAAGGGTATAGTTCATGTTCATTCCCATTCATTATCCATGCTTACATGAGAGAATGGTAGTAGGTTAAAACAGAATTATAAGCAGTAAGTTTATTGTTTGGACTTGAGGTCTATTTCTTGATCAAGGAGAAGACATCAGAGAAACCTTTCTAACCAGACATGATGGCATATACTTATAATCCCAGGACTCCGAAGGCTAAGCCAGGAAGATCTCAGAGTTCAAGGCCATCTGGTTACATAGCAAGACCCTGTCTCAAAACAAAGTAATAAAAGAACAGCCTTTCTAAATATGTTTGGTATAAAAGTTTCTCTTCCCATGCCCCGCCCCCGTTTCTAAAATTAGTTGATATTAAAGATACACCAGCTTATTCAGAGGCACAACATACTTTCCGTAGGCTTCCTATTTCTTTATTATCTTTGTGACTTGCTGAAAGATTCAAGGCGTGGCATATTGTGTCGTACATCTAAGACAGTTATTACGAGTGACTTCAGGGCAGCAGAGCGAGGAGAGTGGGTAACTTTGTTGAAGTTGTGGTTCTGTGGTTTTCTCCTTCATTGCATTCTTTGACTATGTATCAAGTAGGCGGAATGCCTGTCAGATTATAAGGTCAGGCTATATGGGTAATCGTAGTCACAGCCAAGAGAGCGACTTAGCATCGCTGAGTTGTGTCTTTCTTCCTGACGAAGCAGGTTGCTTGTGTGTTGGGGTCTTGGAGGAGCTGGAGCTATTGTCCCTGTCGCAGTCTATAACCGATTCTGGCAGTCTCTTCTGTGCCCTTCTTATCATCTATCCAGGGTGAATAGGCATTTCTCATACTGCTGATCCCTTCAAAGTGTGTTTTTGTTTTTACCAACTCCTAGAAGCCTATTTATTTTCTTCCTGGAGTTAGTCTCAGCCTGCCTTTCCAGATCCCATCTCTCGTTCACTCCGCCCTCACTGATGGTAGCTCCTTCAGATAGCCTCTTCTCGTCAGGCATGCTGCTGCACACCTGTCAGTCCGGCACCTGGAAGACAAAAGCAGGGAGGGCTACACAGTGAGACCCTACCTTTAAAAATGAAGTAAATGGGGACTGGAGAGGTAGCTCAGTGGTTAAGAGCACTGACTGCTTTTCCAGAGGTCCTGAGTTCAATTCGCAGTATCCACATATCAGCTCACAACCATCTTCCCCTTATATTCTAACTTTTTTTTTTTCCTGAAAAGTATGTCCTACCAAAATTGTACTTTTCCTTCAAAGGCCTACCTAATCACTTCCTCTACTAAAAGCTACAGGAATACCTGTTTTTAAGTAGGTTGTGACTTTGTTATTTTATTTTGTTATTTCAGTTGTCTGACTTCTTGCCCCAAATGCCAGAGACTGTCTTAAGCCCATCATTAGCCCAGTGATTAATATCTAGTCTCAATGGCTACCTCATAAAGTGCTCAGTAAATGTTTGCTAACTGGATAATACTGGTTCAGATCTAAGGACTTACAGAAACCATTTTCTGAAATTTTTTTTCATCCTCTGTAGAAGCCAGAAACAAACATAGGGCCGCACCTATGCCAGGCAAGTATCTCACAATCTGAGCTAATTCCTGACCCCTGGAAGGTCTAGATCAAGCAGCTGGGTCTCCTGCACATGCTCAATAGCTAGCTAGGTGTTCCTCTCAGTTAGAGAACTTAAGTGGCATCTGACCATCATGCATCTAGTGGATCAGCATCTTCCTGAAGGATCTAGGCTGTGAAAACAGTAAGTCTGATGCCAGTTCACTTGGTTTTGCTTTTTTTTTTTTTTAAATAATATTCCTATACATTGAAATGACCTCTCTCTGTTTGAGAAGAGTTTGCCAGACCTTTGGCTCTCTGAGTCCTATAGCAACTGCTCTGATGTTACAGTTTGACGATTGTTGCAAGAGAGTAATAAGTTCTTAGTTCTTCAATTAGTGCCATATGTTTTTGTTATCCTCAAGTTTCTCATCTGCTTTGTTAGCCCCCCCCCGCCCACCCCACCCCCCATACCTAGCATGATTCTTCTCATGGCATGGTCTCTGCTGGAACGATGCCAATAAATGTGTGACTGGAGAAGTTTCCTTCCAGGTTAGACCGGTGGGTTAGCAAGATGCAGTAGTATACAAAGAGCACCGAGGGCACTGCTGCGTAGTTAGAGAAGAAAAGACCGTTTTTTCCTGCTGAAATCCTTTGGGAAATACTGGTAGAGGATGTTAGCCAGACTTGGGAACCTTGCAGGCTAATGGGGTTAAATGAGCCAAATATAATCAGAAGGTCAAACTTGCAGAGATGGGCAGACAGAAATATCCTTATACCCCAGAGCCAAATGCATACTTTTTATAAAGTTTTTAATGAGCTCATCAGTACCAATAAGCCTGTGCTTTTAGAAACTCCAGAGACTTTTTTTTAAAAACTCATTTACTCTTGAAATACCAAGTGAAAAAGCAGACTTACCAAGTTTTCAGCAGGGCTTAGATTTGCACAGAGCAGAGCTGCATATGAGTAACCTTGAAGTGTAATTGTTCCTATGGGTCTGCCAGGGGCAGAAGCCATAGCAAGCAAGGATCGTCATCTCCTGGACAGCAAAAGGGCTAGGAAATTCAGAGGAGAGGAGGCTCTTGCTTTGTATCTCTCCCCAGTCCAATGTGAAGCCTAGACTCCGTGTGGTGCTGGTCCAGCAGCAGATCCCAGGGTGACTCAAAGGCTTAGCCTATGATGTAAAGTTGGCTCAATTTCCCTCTACATTGGTGACCTCCCTTTTTGGCCGTTGGTGGCACGAAAACATCCTGAGTGCAAAAATTAGTTCCTCCTTTTGATCAAAGAAGGAAACTAATGACAGAAGTTGCTTGGAAAAAAAGAGTGGGGTGAGGGGTTCAGTTTCTACTTCTAGCCTGAAGGGCTATTGTGTTTGGTTGGGATAGAAGAGGGGCTGTTTTTATAGTCTCTATAGCACCTGGGCCTCTTGTTAGAACACTTGGATTTTCTGCCTCAATTTATTCAAGAACCTTTCTGGCAAATAACAGTGTAAAACAACTATTTCTGCCCCTTTGGCCACAGTGTTTGCAGAAGGGTTCCAAGTTGCTTATAAAATTTTAAATCAGAGCCAGGCAGTGGTGGCACACACCTTTAATCCCAGCACTCGGGAGGCAGAGGCAGGCGGATCTCTGTGAGTTCGAGGCCTGCCTGGTCTACAAGAGCTAGTTCCAGGACAGGAACCAAAAAAGCTATGGAGAAACCCTGTCTCGAAAATTCAAAAAAAAAAATATTTTTAAATCAGAAAGACCATTCCAAGCTAGATGTGGTAGCTGGTGTACCTATAATCCTAGCACTAGAGAGGATGAATCAGGAGAATGACCATGAATTTAAGGCCAGCCTGTGATATGTAGCAAGACCCATCTTAACAAAACAACAGAGGACCATCCTAGCCCTCCTTGGACCCACTCTGTTCTCCCATGGCATTTCATGTAGGCACTGATACTGTGTCACGGGAAGAAAAGCACTGGGGAGAATGTGATGCCCTGCGGAAAAGGACTTGTACCCAGGTCCCCTGCTGGGCCAGGCAGTGCCCTTCTGCAGCGTTGCTAGGATCCTCAAATCCTGGCAGCTGGAGCCCACTCTGAACCCTCTCTCTTTTGTTTATTTCTCATGTTGGGCTGCGTGATCATTGCTTTTGTGTTTTTTTCCTTCTCTCTTTCCGCTTTCCTCTTGATGCTACAATTTTCCTTAGACAGTTCACGGATATTGGGGCCTTGTGCTTCTTATTTGAATTCATTGGCGCTGGAGCCAAAATCCAGTGCTTGGGAACTGAGGTATAATGTTCCTAAGTTAGGGGTTCAGTTCTCACATGAGCCAGCACCATCTACCGGGTTAGGTCACAAGATTGAGTGGAGGATTGATTCCCTATTGGTGAGGAGGGCAGCTCAGCCCTGCGCTGCACGTTCTGCGTGTTCTTGCTTTCCTGGGGGCATCGTTACAGAGTTGGTATCTCTCTCCCACATCATCTGGAACTGCCATCTCCCTTTCCTGGATTTGTAGACTATCACTCACTACCCATCAGGCCACCACTGCTGAGATTGCTTAGTATTGGGAAGAGGAAGTAGATTATTTGTAATAGAAGACTTAATGCCTTTATTATCTTTCTTATCTAGTACTCAAAGCAGAGGCCAGTGGATCTCTGTGACTTCAAGGCCTGCCTGGTCTCCATAGCAAGTTCCAGGACAGCCAGGGCTACATTGTCTCAAAAACCAAACCAAAATAAACAAAGAAATTGATCAAACTGTACCGAGGTAGGAAATAAGCCACATTTATTAGCCACAGGATACACTGTAAATTTGTATGAAAATAGCATTACTAGAATGGAATTCTCTGTACTATATCACTTTCATGAATTGGATAGATGCTTTTGGAGTTTTGTTTGCTTGTCTGTTTAGTTTTGGTTTGTTTCTTCTTCTTTTTTCTTTCTTTTCCTTTTAATGCTGGTGTCAAATCCAGGGCCATCTCATGCATGCTAGATAAGTACTCAACCACTGTTAATACCCCCAGCTCAAGTCGGGTATATCTTACAACAGCCTGCTGTGCTTCCAAATGTCCCAGAGCTAAGGAAAAGCTGCCCGTGGGATGAACAGGGAAAGCCAGTGGAGTGTTGGGGGGAAAATTTGCATTCAGGTTAAAATTAATAGCTGAGATTGTTTCTCTTTGTCTGGAGATGGTTTTATCCCCTGGGCCAGGACTGAAGATTGCATTGACACTGGAGAGGCAGGATTTCTGGTTTCTTGTTCTCAATAAAGTTTTGGTCCCATTCCAGGCTTCAGATCTTACGCTGTTGGAGCAAGAGCACCTATACTCACTGCTGGGAGTGATCTAGTCACTCCAGAGAGAGACAGATGATGCTCTAGAGATGCTGAGAACTAGGACCAGGCCAAAGGGGCAGTAGACTCATCTCTCAAACAGCTGTTCCATATTCCCAGTTCATCTCCCTCCTATGGGTTGCAGCCTAGCACAGTGCTTGAAGTCAAGAATATTTGAGAGAAGCCAGGGGGTGGTGGCGCACGCCTTTAATCCCAGCACTTGGGAGGCAGAGGCAGGTGGGTCTCTGTGAGTTCAAGGCCAGCCTGGTCTATAAGAGCTAGTTCCAGGGCAGGCTCCAAAGCTACAGAGAAAAACAACAACAACAAAGAATATTTGAGAGATGAGGCTTGAGCTAGCATTTGGTCATCATCACAGGCAGAGCTAAGAGCTGACATCTTGGGGCCAGGAAGCTGGAGCTATGGGTCTCATCTTAAAGCTCCTTCAGTCCAAAGGAGTAAAGAAGACCATGGATATCTCAAAACTTAATCCTTAAATTGCAAAATACAAAGTCATCAAATAATCATGGGTCTGGTGATAACATGAACTTTTCATGGTGAAACGCCAGGTGGGTATGAGCGCACATCTATAGTCCCAGGATTTGGGAGCCAGAAGGATTGCCATGAGTTTGAGGCTAGCCTCTGCTACCTAATGAATTCTGGACCAGGCTGAACTATAGAACAAGAAGCCTGACCTATCCATCTTGCAGGATTATCGAAGGAAGATATAATAAAGTAGCCATAAATTTCCTGCAAAAGTCAAGAATATTGGAAAGGTGCTCTCTCTCTCTCTCTCTCTCTCTTTTTTTATATCAAGTCTCTTCATACATGCTGAAAACTGCTCACCGAATCTATTCTAACCATCTTAGAATCCCCTTACCCTTTATAGGCGCACAGACCGTAGATTGCTAACAGAAGCAATGGCCTGGAGACCACATTGGCTTTTATTTGCTTTTTTAAGGTTTCTTTATTTTATGTATATGAGTGTTTTGCCTATGTGTGTGTCTGTGTCTCTCTGTGTGTGTGTGTGTGTGTGTGTGTGTGTGTGCCATGTGCATGCCTGGTGCCCATGGAGGTTAGAAGAAGGCACTGGATCCCCTGGAACTGGAGTTACATGTGGTTGTATGCTACCGTGTAGGTGTTGAGAATTGAACCCAACTCCTCTGCAAGAGCAACAAAGTGCTCTTAACTGCTCAGTTATCTCCATCACACTGGCCTTGTGTGTGTGTGTGTGTGTGTGTCATAAATTCTTACTGTGTGACTGGGAAGAGTCAGCTAGGCATGGTGATGCACACCTATTTTTCTAGCTATTTGAGACTGTGGTAGAAGAATTATTTATGCCCAAGAACTAGTGGCCAATCTAGGTAACATAGTAAGACCCTGTCTCAAACAAACAAACCAGAAAGGACATGTCTTTGGAAAGGCATGTGTCTGGGAAAATCAATGGAGAGGCTGGGGTCAGGGAAGGAGAAGAAGCCCTAAAACAAGGCCAAAAGTCTCGAAAAGACTGATCCCTCCGACCTGTGATGCCCTCACTAGGTTCAGTGTAGTCAAGTAGGCTAGAGTAAGCTTTGTTCTCTTTCCAGAACTCTACTATGACCG
Source organism: Alexandromys fortis (assembly GCF_014885135.2). Classification (NCBI taxonomy): domain Eukaryota; kingdom Metazoa; phylum Chordata; class Mammalia; order Rodentia; family Cricetidae; genus Alexandromys; species Alexandromys fortis. The sequence goes on from NW_026067994.1 coordinate 4,924,551, forward strand.
TGGGAACCACCATGAGTTTGTGTCCTTGGTGAAGGACTTGGCTCGGCCGGGAGAGATCACCCAATCACAAGCCTTCGACTTTGAGTTTACTCACGTGGAAAAGCCGTATGAGTCCTACACAGGGCAGAATGTGAAGCTACGGTAAGTGGTCTCTGATGTTTTTGTCGTAGTCCTGAACCTGCCCCACCAGGACAGGGCCTGGGGCTTCGTGGGTGCTAAGAAGGAAGAGGACTGCAAGCACCAGGGTGCTAGTAAATGTCACCATTGCACATCCTGGAAGAAAGCCTTCTGATTGGACGGCCTGGGCCATCTGTCACCACATTGGCAGCTTCACTGCTGTCACAGAGTCCCCTCCTGACCAGGGGCCTCAAAGAGTGCAGGAAAATGATTAGGAAGCAAAGGGATTTTAATATGGATTGCCCTTGTTTCTTAGGTAATTCATCTAATTGTAAGTTTATATAATATCAACGATAGCCATTTAACAATCATTTCTTAAACTTCTGGAAAATTCAGTAATTGGCTTTCATAACGGAGGTGGCCCCAGATAGACACCTCAGCTTGGCTTCCGGAGTTGCTGACCCCTTCCTCATTCAGCTCTGCCGTACAACATCACATCATTTTGGACTCTGTAACTTAAAGCTTTGTCTTTCAAAAATGGATACTAGTTTAGGGTTCTAATTCTAGGTCTCTCCTCTCTATCTTTTGGAAGAGATAAGAAAACAATGCAGGAGCGGAACACAGTCTTTAAAAACTGGACACAAGCATTTGGCTTCGGGCACAGTATTGCCTAGCATATACAGGGGTCTTGGACCCATCCCAGGGATCACAAACAAAGAGATGAATGGGCACAGACATACATACCTGAGGATATTCTTACTACTACCGTCTGGGAAACTCTGAGGAAGGAAACTGATGCCTGGGTCTCTGAGGTTAAAAAAAAAATCACAGCAGCTCTAGATTCTTAGATGCAAACCTTAGATTATGGGACATCGCTGGGATAAAGCAGAATGTCCTGTCACTCCAGAGGATCAGAGGATCCCAAGTCTTGATCCCATCTCACAGGATCTGCTTGTTTCTATCCCCTACAGGCCGGGGCTTAGGATGGTGAGGATTACAGCTAGAACATCTCCCTCTCTTTCTCGTGGTTCCTTCCCTCCATCAGAACACTTGTTCATAGACTCTTGAAATATTTGCATCTAAATCCCTGCTAAAGACAGTGATTTGTCTTATCACTCTGGAGAAAACACCAGTGAGGATTATCTAGCAATCACTTAGCTTGGCTATGGGAATTGTTAAAAAAAAAATTATTGATACAGGTCTTGTTATATAGCCTAGACTGACCTCAAACTCTCAATCCTTCTGCCTCAACCTCCTAAGTGGTGGGATTACACATGTGTGCCACCATGCTTGGTAATTCCCACCCCATAGTCCAGTGGATTTGCCTTAGTGGTTTTTGTTTGTTTGGTTTTTGGTTTTTCAAGACAGGATTTCTCTGTAGCTTTTGCCTTAGTGTTTTTATGTCAAGAAGAAAGGTATTGAAAACAGCAGGGTGGCTCCTCAAAGATAAATGAATAGAGGGCTGAACACATAACTCTGTGTAAAGCAGAAAGGCACATACTTGAAGACTTTGCAAGGTACTGGGCTCAGTCCCCAGCAACACACACACATTTAAACAGAGTCACTGTGTGATCCAACAATTCCACTTAAGTTGTAGATCTGGAATATTTGGACACAGAGTCTGGAACAGATAATCTAACACCTGTGACCACAGCAGTATTCACACGATTATAAAAAGAGAAAGCAGCCAGTCATGGTGGCACATGCCTTTAATCCTACCATGAGAGGAAACCACAGGTGATCTCTGTGAGTTCTGGGCTGGGCTGGGCAAGACTAATAGTGAAGACCCCCCGCCCCCCATACAATCAGTCAGGCATGGTGATGCTTGCATTTGAAAAACTGCAAAACAAAGGCAGATGGATCTTTGTGTTTGAGACCAGCCTGGTATACTTAGCAAGTTGTAGGTCACCCAGAGTTACATAGTGAAACCCTGTCTCAAAAAACCCAACAACAGCCGGGCGATGGCGCGCACGCCTTTAATCCCAGCACTTGGGAGGCAGAGGCAGGCGGATCTCTGTGAGTTCGAGACCAGCCTGGTCTACAAGAGCTAGTTCCAGGACAGGCTCCAAAGCCACAGAGAAACCCTGTCTCGAAAAACCAAAAAAAAAAAAAAAAAAAAGAAAAAAAACCCAACAACAGCAAAACATACTGCCGGAAGTTTTCAGTCCTCTCCCCCCCCCCCCAGTTGTGAAGGGAAAGGCAATTTTTCTTTTTCGGGGTAGGGTGGGTTGCTAGTGAAGGAAGTCTGTGAAGGGCAGGGACGTATTTAGGCCCTAAATAAAAACAGTAAAAAGCAGAAAAGAATTATAAACCTTGACTTGAAAATCTTCATTAGAATAAAACCATTCTTCCACAGATAGTGGAATGGATTTAAGACCTGAGCAATTAGAAAGGGGTTAGTTAGGGACAAATGTCTTGTGCGGCTGTGATGGAAGTTACTGAGGGAAATATAAGGACTGCTTAGAAGCGGTCGGTGCCACAGAGCTGGTCGCCTGTAGCCTGTAGCTGATGTGGCCAGCATGTCTGTTAATTTTCTGGAATGTTTAACGGGTACTTGGGTTATCAGAGGATTACTCAGAAGAAATCATAGCTAAGGGTAGTTTTCTTCTCTTGTGGGTGTTAGCGTAGTTTTACAGCAGGAAACTGGGATTTTGCTGGACCGTGCCGAGTGGCTGTTAGACCCTTAGGGTCCACTTATGTATCTTCTTCCAGACCCGTGCCCTGCCGTGCAGCTGCCGCCGCCAGTTAAGCTACTGATTTCGGTGCTGCTTTGCTGTATTATTACATGTTGGTTTGTTCTTGGGGTCTCTTTGTTCTCATAAAGCTGGATTGTAGTTTCTGAATTACCCTTTGCCAGTCTTGATTTTCCTGTTTGTTTGTTCATCTCCCTCCAGATTGTGAGCCCCTCTTGAGAGTGTATTGTCCTTATCCTCTGCCTAGCACAGGGTTGGCTAAGAAAGACTGCGGAAATGAAGACTTGGTTTGATTTCTCCGTTTCCTATTCCTCACTTGTATTTATCAGATACTATTTAGTGGACAGGCATATAAATATAAGTGTATAGGCCAGATATCTATGCTCAAATAGCCAGGAGGTAGGCAAGGAAACAAACCTTCCTCACAGATGGTAGATAGTGGTAGGGCCGTTGGTGTAGAAGGCAGAGAAATCACTTCTGCTAAGACAAGGTTCTTAATTCATTGTCATGAGCTCCCAAGAGGGTTTTAAAGGAAGGCTCTGCTCTTCCTCAATGGTAACTGCAGAAGTCTGTGTATAGGTGCCTGGGTATACTTTTTCTGAGAAAAGGACCCATAAATTCTCAAAGGGATAGTAAGCCTCGGAGGGTTAAACATTACTGTAGGGCTCTCCCAGGGCTGTGTAGCATCTAAAGACTGGAAGTATTCACTTAGGATGGCTCCTTCTCTTAACAGCTATTTCCTCCGAGCAACCATCAGCCGCCGCCTCAATGATGTCGTCAAAGAGATGGACATTGTAGTTCACACCCTTAGCACGTACCCCGAGCTGAACTCATCCATCAAGATGGAAGTTGGGATCGAGGACTGCCTGCACATTGAATTTGAGTATAACAAATCCAAGTGAGTATCCTGAGCCCCAAGCTCATGTGGTAATCATTTATGGAGGTAAAGAGAGATCTTGTTGAGTGTGTACTGACTGACAGCCTTATGACTCCACAGCTTCATGGTGACAAAGTGCAGGGGGAGACTATGAGAGTAATACAGTAGACATATGTGCTAGGCTAGTTATAGGTAGACAGGCGAGGAAATGGAATCTTTATTGTTGTTGAACAATATTAAATTATTTAAGGTCACATATTTAAACATTAAGGTGCCTTTTAAAGTCAAGCTTAGCTAGCTTTTAGGTTGTTTGTTTTGGATCCTAGGTAAAGCTGCTTCCTTCCATGCGTGAGAATAATTGTAGAACACAATGCCACTATCATTTGTTTCCTCCCTGCCTTAGAAATCAAAGTGAGGAAGCCATGTACCGGCAATGGGCTGCTTCCTCCCTGAACCAAAATGAGTTACAGGGCAAATACCTGATGCTTTGTTTTTTTTTTTTTTTTTTTTTTTTTTTGGTTTCTCAAGACAGGGTTTCTCGGTCCTGGAATTCACACTGTAGACCAGGTTGGTCTCACTCGAACTCACAGAGATCTACCTGCCTCTGCCTCCTGAGTGCTGGGATTAATGGCGTGCACCATCACCACCCGGCACCTGATGCATTTTTCTGAAGGTCTTAAAATAACCTTACCTGGCTAGTGGGGAAGCTGCGTTTTCAATTGTTTACTCTGAGATCATCACAGTGTTTAATTGCTTACAAGCCACAGAACTGTCTGCAGTCTTGTATCTTTCTTTTGAATATAGTCTATTCCTGAAAGTATCTGGATCATCTACTCATGTCTTTGATTACCTTTTTTACTGTAGTCGCCGTCCCTCAGGCCCACTGCCAAGCAGAGACTAGGAATTGAGGAGAGACGATTTGCCTACAGAGGGCTTAGGAAGAGAGGTGAGGTAACTCAACTATGTGGACCGGGCTGGCCTCATACGAGTGATCCTATTTCTACTTCATAAGTGCTGAGATTACAGGCATGTGTCGCTGTGTCTAATGGGGCCAGTTTTTAAACTAGGAACATACTTGATTATGAGAACCAACTTACTTGTTCTTCTGCTCCCTGAATTGGAACCTAGTGATGCCCCCTTACCCAATAAAATGACCACTGTAACCTAGAACCTCCTTGGCCTGGCCCACCTGTTGGACAGGTGCTAGGAAGGAGCTTCTTCTTGCCTCACTCCCCCCCCCCCCCCCCAGTCTTCTTACTCATTGTGGTCCTTTCCACTAACCCCTCTCCACCCCTCTGAAGGCAGCAACCACCAGGGGTGCTACCACAGAGCCTGAAGCGGGCACTAGTCATCAGCTCTTGGAATAAAAAGTGTTTTAGAGTAGGTTACATGCAGGCAGGAATAGACGCCTAGTCTTCCCCTCTGCTTGTACAACAGATTGTACCATATAGGAACATGAAGTATGATTCTTACGTGGTTGCGCCCCTGTGTAAGATTTCATATAATATAGAAAACCTTAGCATCCATGCATGGTCCGTAAGTATCCCTGAGAAATGCTGCAGGTGACCTGCTGCGTCTGCAGGTATGCAGGCTACCCACTCAATGTCTGCAGCTCTCCCAGTAGACTGTAAACAACAGTGTCAGAAACAGTGGGGAGCACTAAGTCTGGGAGCTAGCAATCGCCTGTCTGAACCTTCTCTCATCCAGAGCATGACCTAGTCTCTCTCTTCCAGCTTCTTTTTTTCCCGCCTGCCATGTTAAGGAGACCCAACTCTGACATCTCTGCTAGGGATCACGTGCCATGAGTGTGAGCCTAGGTTTGGAGAGTGTGCTGTCTTTCTAGCACACATGATACAGGGAGGTATATACAGAGACTACCAGCACCATTGGCTGGCCCACAGAGAGAAGAGACAGTGTTAGTGTAGGGTGGTGGTGGCGCACACCTTTAATCTCTGCACTTAGGAGAAAGAGGCAGGCAGATCTCTGTGAGTTGGCGCGGCCATCCTAGTCTACAGAGTGAAACCCTGTCTCGAAAAACTAAAAAAAGAAAGGGGGGGGAGATAAAGAAAAGAAAGAAAGAGTGAGCCATGCAACGTTGCTAAATCCCTAGTAGCTCACAGAGTATCAGCCATGCAGCCTGGGCTGTCTAGCCTGGAGCAGATGGAACTATTCACTGGGAACCGTTAAGGCCCAGTTCCCTACAGACATTGTATGGAGAATAAAGTGGAAAGGCGAAAATTAATTCCTAGGTTTGTGAGACTGGCCTAATACATTAGAAAAACATCCATTAAAACATACTAAAGGTATATCCTGTGGAAATGGAGCTGATAAACAAATATTAATGGTTGAAATAACATGTATCCTCCTTTGAGCAGGATGTAGAAGAGAGGAAGTCACACAGATTCCACTAAAGAACATAGCAGGAAACGGTTCAAATAGCGAGGTTGAGCATAAACACCTCTCACTGACAGTATAACCTATGCTGGCACACGAAGGGGCTAGCTGCCGCACCCATCATCTGTCTCACTTCCTTTTTCTCTTCTTCAGATACCACTTGAAAGATGTCATTGTAGGGAAGATATACTTCCTGCTGGTGAGAATCAAAATCAAGCACATGGAGATAGACATCATCAAACGGGAAACGACAGGCACGGGTCCCAATGTGTACCACGAGAACGACACAATAGCCAAGTATGAGATCATGGACGGGGCTCCAGTCCGAGGTGAGCCTCCTAGCTCAGGGCCACTGCCACGATTTGCTTCCAAGCCACGTGCAGAATTTCAGAATTTGGGAAGGGTTCAAATGATGATACTATTGAAGTAAATTTTTTTTTTTTTTAAAGACAAGGTCTCACTGTGTAACCCAAGCTGGTCTGAAACTCATGGGAGTCCCCAGCACTGAAATGGAAGGGAGGACAAAGCTGAGCCTTTGACTTCAGCCTCCATCCCCAGCCTCAGCCACAACAGCCCCACGTTGACCTTATTTATATATTGATTATACTTAAGATTCTGTCTCAACTGGCCTGCTTGCACACGTGTGTTATCCCACACTTTGGTTGGTAGAGGCAGGAGGATTAGGGTTGAAAGTTATCCAAAAAAAAAAAAAAAGTTTGGAAACTGCTTTAAGATACAGTATGACTGTAATTCCTTTTTCCTCTTGACATTCTGGCATGTTTTCTACAGAGAGAGATCCATCATGTGCTCTAGTCATTGTCACTGCTTAGTTTTAGCTACAGTAAGATGTTTCACTCCAGTTCATTCGCCTGTCATGAAAGCGAACTACTTGCATCGTTGACCCACAGTACAGGCTTCAGACAACACCAGAAACCAATGGACGTGGTCCTGCACAGGGCCTAGGATGAGTGGGCTGGACGTGGTCCTGTACAGGGCCTAGGATGAGCAGGCTGGATGTGGTCCTGCACAGGACCCCTAGGATGAGTGGGCTGGACGAGGTCCTGCACAGGGCCCAGGATGAGTGGGCTGAACATGGTCCTTACAGGGCCCCTAGGATGAGTGGGCTGGGCGTGGTCCCGCACAGGCCCTAGGATGAGTGGGCTGGACGTGGTCCTGTGCAGGCCCTAGGATGAGTGGACTGGAAGTGTCCTGCACAGGACCCCTAGGATGAGTGGGCTGGACGTGGTCCTGTGCAGGCCCTAGGATGAGTGGGCTGGACGTGGTCCTGTGCAGGCCCTAGGATGAGTGGGCCGGACATGGTCCCGTGCAGGACCCCTAGGCCAGCCAGAACTATATAGAGACCATGTTTCAAGTAAATATGGGGGGAAACCCCCACCAATAAGGCACATTGCACACAGCAGTGGTACCTACTAGTTCCCCTGTGCTGTTCAGTCCCTGTTCCTCACTGCCTTCTGCAATGGGAGGGTAATAGACCATTCAGAAGCCACAGACCGGACTGGATCTGGAAAATCACATTTGTTTCAGGGAACTGCTGGGAGCAGGGTGTAATATCTCTAAAGGCAGAGCCTTTGCTTAGTGTTCCTTGCCTTGCCCAGCGGGCACCTGACCCTGCTGCAGGCAGAATGGCGTTAGGCTGTACAACAGTGCCTCCTGTGTCCTTTGACCTCACTTTTGCCTCACCCCTTACAGGTGAGTCCATCCCCATCAGGCTCTTCCTGGCAGGATATGAGCTCACGCCCACCATGCGGGACATAAACAAGAAGTTCTCTGTGCGCTATTACCTCAACTTGGTGCTGATAGATGAGGAGGAACGGCGCTACTTCAAGCAGCAGGTGTGTGCCTCCTCCAGGACCCTGGGTCCCTTTGGGCACAGAGCAGAGAGGTGACCATTCCCACAGAGGGCCGTCTTAACTTTTAAAGCAAAATGCTAAAAAAAAAAAAAAAAAAAAAATAGTCAAGCCTCTATCACTTGTTATTTGACCAAGAGGTAGAAACATAGAATTGCAGGAGACCCAACTGATACCTGGGGTCTGCTTTCTCAGGCCTAACTCCCGCTTTTGTGGCTCCTGCCAGAGCACATCAGTCTTAGGAGCCACCACTTTGGTGAGAGATGAGCCAAGGAGGTCAAGGAGGTTATTCCTGGAGATCCCCTGGGACCAAGGTGGGAACTCCTGAGAAAAGCATCCCTGAGCCTTTCTCAAATACCTTATTGACTTTTTTCCAACCCTGCAGGAGGTGGTGTTGTGGCGGAAGGGTGACATTGTACGGAAGAGCATGTCCCACCAGGCAGCCATTGCCTCACAGCGCTTCGAGGGCACAAGCTCCCTGGGTGAGGTGCGGACCCCTGGCCCACTGTCTGACAACAACAGCAGGCAGTAGGCCCCCGGGGCCAAGAAGCTGCCCGGCTTCCACTGCGGCACCCCCATCTACCAAACACCAGCGACTGGGGGAGGGGGAGGACGGTGTGAGGCTCCACTGACCGTTTCTTGCAACCTTGAAAACAAATCATGTTTTTTACTTAAATTCTTTTCTCTGAAGAACCTAAGGGGCTTGGGTTGGGCAGCAGTGTCCCTGGGATTCTGCAGCCTAGGTAGGGATAGGGAGAGGAACCATTCTGGAATCTGGTCTCTCCCTTGGGAATGAGAGCTGTCAAGGCTATCTCAGGCTGTAAAGCAGAGTTGAGAGCACACATCCTTGGCTCCAGGTTCTCTGGGCTTCCTGAGACAGAAGCTGAGCGCATCCCTGGCATTCACCCGCCAGCAGAGCTCTGGGTAGTCGTGTCTTACACACCCTTCGACGGTTCCTGAGGTAGTGGCAGAAGTTGTTGGGCCTGTCTCATCTAAGTTGAAGAAGACTCAAGATTGGGACGCTACCTCTCTGGGCATCTGGGACGTGGTGCTCTGAAGTTTCCAGTCACCTCTGGCTCCTCACTACTGGGACCAGACACGTTTCTTCTCCATTTTCTATAGCTTGTCAGGAACCACACAGGAGCAGAGCCTAAGGAAGGGTCTGAGCTGACTGTCCTCACTTGTGAGAAATCCGGGTATGGAAAAGTCCTGAGACTGTCATACAGGGATGGCCAGGAGGCTGAACTAGGTCTCCTGGGGGAAACATCAGGCAAGACAACTGTCTGCCTTCACCACATGACTCCACGTGGCAACCCAAGGACTGGGTTGTTCTAGGGAATTATTTTAAGTTACCATAAGCCCTAAGCAGAGGGTCTGTTTCCTTTAGTTTAGATCCTTAGAAGAGGCTGAGATCCATTTGCCTCCCTAAACCTGATTTGTCGTTACTCCTTGTCCTCTACTTGATTTCTGGAATTAAGCTTGGATTCAGACACTTAAAGTTTTGTCCTTGCCTCCTCCACCCCAACCCCTCTCTTTCCACTGTCTACACATTAAGGGAGGAAGGGCCTCTGTAGAAGATTGTCACAACTTCAGAATAATTCTGCTTGCCAAATTATGTCCTTATCTTTACCAGTTCACCGACTCAAGTTTAGGACCACTATTTGGTTTTTGTTTTTGTAATTTAAAAACACAATAGGAAAACGCTGGTGGGTTTTGTTACAGTAGAGAAGAGGCAGTGCTTCCTCCTACTGTGTTAGGGCCTGCCAGTAGTAAAGGGGTTGACTGTCTTCTCTGCCTTTTCTGGGAATGACCAGGAATTATCTTCCATTGGCTGCCCTCCCCGCTACAGAAAGATCAAGTGGAACTGATGTTCAACAAGTACGGTATTTGCTGTGTTCTTGGTAATCTGGGAAGTAAAGGATTTGTTCCTATGTTGTCTTTCAGTTACTGTAGAAAACGGGGTCTTGTCCTCAGAAGTCAGTGCAACCTTAGGCTTTGACAGGGCAGGGCCGATGGGTCAAAGTTCAGATGAAAGGCGCTTGGGGTGACTGGGGGTAGCAGAGCTAAGTAAATTTTTCCCCATGACAGACCCCAAGTTTAGGTGTGACATACAGTCCCCATGGGAAGAGGTTCACTCGCTCAGCTGCCCTTGGGTATCAAAGCTGGGCCCTAGCATATGAAGGAGGCAGGTTCTGTGCTCCTGTCCTTTTCAGGGTGTGAGACTAGACTCTGCTGTGCCTCCTTCTAATAGCTAATTAAAAGTATCTGTCAATTTCTCTGCCTCCCAGCTGACAACACAAATCCATTTTCCAACTTTGCTAACATCTTAAGTCTTTCTTCTGAGAGAACTAGACGGTAGAATATGCTGTTTCTCTCAGGAGCTGTGCGCAAGCCAGGTCTTGCTTTCTTTGACTGCTCCCATTTTCTTTTCTGCCAACTGTGAAAGTGTGGGAGGCTCCTATCCCCATCCCGTGAGGTTCCCAAACCTGGAGTGCATAGGTACTAAACCAAGCAGTGCAACTTGTAATTAAGAAACTGCAGTGTTTACATGTTTCTTAATGTGTTGTCTTTTCAATGGCTGTATTTTAAAAGAACATTTGTTTTAATGGTGTCTCTAATTAAAGGAAGCCCTGTGGCTTTGGAGGCATCGTGCCCATGACCCACCAGATCCTGTGCTGTTTTCCTTACCACCGCCTCATGTCTGACACACTGGGAACGAAGCTTCATGACTTCGACACTTGCCTCCTTTTTCAGTGGATGGTAAACAATAATGAGTACCGTATTAACCACCCATTTCAGGCAAGCATGACTCAGTAAGTCCAGGTCTGGCCACTTACCCAAAAGCATTTATATTTTCAACTTCAAGCCTTAGGTTCGCTGAGTGTTCAAAGACCAAAGGACTCAGTCCTGCACTCTGCTATTTGCTATATAACTTCAGTGGCAGGGGCAGATGATAGTATAGGTGCTCACATCTTCCATTTGGCAAAAGGAACCAGGCTTGGATGTAAGACATCTACAGTGAAGGATTCCACCACACCCAACACAGATTTAGAAGGAAAAGCTTTCAGCCTTGTCATGAAATATCTTTTATTGGTAAACACGAACAAACCACCTGTGCACACGACCCCAGGTAAACACTGCAAGCTTTCTTCTTTTGCCTTATAGAATCTTGACTTTGTGGATCATTGGCTTGTTCATTCCATCAGCAGAGTCTTCACTAACTTGGTTCTGTTTCCTCCAGGCTCAAAATAAAATCAAACTCTTCTACAAAAAAAAAAAAAAAAAAGGCGGGGTGGGGGAGGTGTTGTGTCTCCTCCTGCAGAGGAAGGAGCTCATGAGGAGCCACAGTGCCTGGAGTGGGCAGTTGTCCACTCAGAAACTGGACTATCTCAGGGTACTGGGTCTACACCAAAGAGCAGCTGAGCACATAGCTTCCTCATGGGTGACACAGGTGAGGACTCTGGCCCAGAGACCTTTAATACTGTCTCCACGTTTAGATCTTACCTGGGGTCACAGGCTGAACTGACAGTCTCTGGCGAGTGAAGAGAGTCATGCTTTTTAAGGGGCCACCAGAAGCTTTGTGGGCATGGTGATGGGCTTTCAGCTCCTCCAGGGGGATGAAACGTTTCATCATTCGAAAGAATTGTACATCCACCTATTGGACAGCATTGAGGGGCAGAAACATGTCCAGCCAGACTGGATCTCACCGTGTTGCCTAGTCAGTCCTTGACTTCCTCGGCTGAATCAATTCCAGCCTCAGCCGACTGAGTGGCTAAGAATACAGGCGTTTGCTTCTGTGTCCACCCAGAATTTCTGCTGTTTGCAGGAGGTGCCTGGTGTTAGTGTTCTACTCTAATACCCCAATTCAACAAAACTTCATCTAAGTGAGAAGCTGGGCTGTGCTCCTTGACCTAACAGTACCCATATTTTCCCGCCTTTGTCCATTCTCCCCCTGTGAAACAGGAAGTACAGTTAATACCATTGACCATTTAGGGTTGTCCTCTTTGCTGGATGGGTCGTAATGGGGATTATTTTTTTCAAACTGTGTGTGGTCTGGGTAAGCCTCCTTTACGATCTGAAAGCAAATCCAAAATCGCCAATCATTAACTTCCTGTTCAAGTTTTAATATGCATCTCACTTTGACTTCTTACCCTTCCTTTATATTCTGACCCATCTCCCTTGCTATAGAGACAGTTGATATGCAGACTTCTGGAAATAAAAGATAGCCTATGCAAGCATAGTTAGAAACGAAATCCTGTTTTTACAAAGTCTCACAAGCATGTTCTAAAACTAAATGCTAAAAGTTACTTGGAAACACATAGTGTTATCCTGAAACTCTTAGCAAAGAGGAGTTACCTGATAGAACCTCAGATAGTGAGAAGTATTAGCAGGGCCTGAAACAAAGTCCTTCCTATTCAGGTGATGGTCAGGGCAGTTTTCCTATTTTCTGTGACAGGAAGTGTGTGTCTTTGAGGGGGCATACTTTAGTTACTACCTATTCAAACTGTAAGGCTTTACATGAGTAAGTCCCTGGAGGAATCCCGGCTAAAATGTGTGCACCTAACCTTCATAAGTCCCACGATGCCTGGCTGTTTACAGTTGCTATGGTAGAAGAAAGCTTCTTCCTCCAACTTCATGGCCCTGAGGAAGTTCCGAGCCTATGTCAGAGGAAAAGAAACAAGAATTACCCTCCTATAGCTGGAAAGAAATCAAGTCTGTTTTTATTAGATGTCTTTTCCTGTTTTGCGCTTCTCTCAGATTTGTAAGAAATCCTGGCCTTAGTCCAGGACACTAGCCAGAAGCAAGCCACTTGAGCAGACTGCATGCTGTCATGGTGATTATGATATTTCTGAAGGCATTTTCAGAATAGCGTTCAGAGAAAAGCAGTGTTGGTTCCGACCTTGCTGCTGAAGAACACAGTGGAGGAGGCAGACATCCGTCCTAGTTTGGGTTTCAGGGTTCCTGTCCTTGTCTCCATACCTGATAGTTGCGAACACCATCCCAGCAAGCTGTCTGCTTGGGCTGTGCTTTGAGATCCTCAATGCCGAACTAGGCAAGAGAAAATAAAGTCATTAACTACTTAGTCATTGGTCAATTGATAGGCTCTACAGAAACAAAGTTCTCTCTTTAATCATGAAAAGTGCTATCTACGGGCTATAAAGAAGCTGTGAGAATTGCCAGGAATTAGTTCCAGGGTGCCACTGACGTTGAATGAATATAAATTAAGCCTCGGGTTTTACATTGTGATCTTTGCTAATTAAGACGATTAGCTGAGAGGATAATCAGGATACTAAAACAGTCTGCTGTGTTTCACTTATTAACTCATTCTCTAATATTTCTGCTTTCCTCGGGCTAGTATTAAAATCGGCTTATATTCTTTCTCTGATTAGATGGCAACACTTGCCAGGGAGACTTCCAGGAGTATGGCAAGTAGTAAGAGAAAAATACATCTAGTGCCAGGTGTGGTGGCACTCCTAAAACTGGGGCAAGGAGGATCTTAAATTCAAGGGCAACATGGGCCTCAAAAGTTAGGAGGCCAGGGGGCTGGAGAGATGGCTCAGTGGTTAAGAGCATTGCCTGCTCTTCCAAAGGTCCTGAGTTCAATTCCCGGCAACCACATGGTGGCTCACAACCATCTGTAATGAGGTCTGGTGCCCTCTTCTGGCCTGCAGACATACACACAGACAGAATATTGTATACATAACAAATAAATAAATATTAAAAAAAAAAACTTAAAAAAAAAGTTAGGAGGCCAGCCTGGGCTACATAGTAAGATCATCTTAAAACACCTAACACAATTAAACTCAAGACTGGCACTGGCAAGCTGAACCGTATGTCTGATTTTATAAATAAAGTTTCCCCTGAACATAACCACATCTTTCATGTGTTGTCCGTGGCCACTTTCTTTGTTAACGAGACAGGGCAGCAACACGGGCCTCTCTGGCTCTTTTCAGAAAAAGTCTGCCAACCCTTGCTTAGATGGAAACCCACAAAGCAGATACAGGTTGGGCATGCTTGATGTTAACATTGAAATCAAAAATACTCTGGAATGTTCTAACATTCAGAAACTTTTCTATTTTATTAAATAGCAATTTGGCCTTTTATGAGAGGTAGGTTAGGGATATTCAAATTGTAAAATCTAGAACACTCCTGGTCCCAGGAATTTTGGATAAGAGCTATCTGACCTTAAGCTAATGATAATAAATGCTACAAATTCTACTTTTACCTCCCTGTAGTCTTCAGAGAGGACAAGCTGACGTCTGAATCCTATGGTAAACGTGTTCATCCTTGTTTTGAGTAGCCGTTAAGTGGGTCTGGGTCTGAGGTGTGGCGTATGTGTGGTCAGGACAGTTTTCAGGGGTTGCTTCTCTCCCTGCACTGGTTCCAGACCATCAGGCTTGTTCAGCAAGTGCTCTTACCCACTGCCCCATCCCGCCAGCATGACTGGACACGCACAATCTCACCTTCACATCAACACCTTTCTCTAGCCGGCTTTCAGGCTCTGACTTCATCAGCCAGTAGTTGCTGGAATTCTTGCCACCATTTTTAGAGGTTGAAGTCTTCTGAGGGCTGGGACTCTCTAGCTTAGTGGATGTATCTCCCGAGCTTTCAGTCTTAGTACGCTTTTCTGATGGCTCCTTCTTGTCTGCAATAGAAGCAAAGGAAAATGCTTGTCACTCTGCTGGGAGGCAATGTTCTATTGTGGAAAAAGACAAAAACAAAAGACTTACTACTTGGTGTCATACCTGGACTCAAAACTATAAGCACTAACTATAGCACCACAGTCCAGTATAGAAGTAACATCACCTTCTCTTTAAAATCTGGACAAGAATACCTGCCCCTCAGAGGCTCGGAGATGACATCCTCTGGACTCTTAACCAGTGAAACCATCAGCTCATCAACTGCAACTACCAATGCTGGGCCCACACAAGATTGGCCCTGTCAACTGTCATTCACAAATGGGGGAGGAGCTCATAAGGCCCTATCCTTTATTACTAAAATTATTGGCTACTAATAGGTTCTGGGAGAGGGGGAGTGGCTGTCTTGAATTACGTAGCCACCGCTGAGCTCACCAGCCTCCACTAGATAGCTCCAAACCCATGGCTTCATAAATGACCCTGGTTAAACTCAGTGGGCCACAAACCAAAATGATTAGACATGAGTGTAAGGTTTGTAGGCAAGCGCTAGTGTAGGATACAGGTTTAAGTATAGTGGAGAGATAGGAGAGGGTGGGGTAAAAGTGGGCTAAGGGCTAGATTGATGGCTGTGTTTAAGATTCCATAAAACTCCAGCCAGAGCTGGGCAGTGGTGGTGCACGCCTTTAATCCCAGCACTTGGGAGGCAGAGGCAGGCGGATCTCTGTGAGTTCGAGACCAGCCTGGTCTACAAGAGCTAGTTCCAGGACAGGCTCCAAAGCTACAGAGAAATCCTGTCTCCAAAAAAAAAAGCAAGCAAAAAAAAAAAAAAAAAACCTTAAAACTGGGTTCAATTCCCAGCATCCACATGGCTCATAACTGTAACTTCAGTCCCAAGAGGATCTAACACCCTTTCTAGCCTCTGCAGATGAGTGTGGTGCATAGACATACATATAATATGAAAATAAAGCATTAAAACCTTTTAAAAGCTGCTGGGCAGTGGTGGCACATGCCTTAAACCCCTGCACTTGGAAGGCAGAAGCAGGTGGTGTCTGAGTTTGAGAAGAATGAGGTCCAGAACAGCCTGGCTACACAGAGAAGCTCTGTCCCAGAAAACAAACAAAAAACATTTTTTTACTTTTACAAAATGGTCCATTTATATTCTGGACATTTGTGAAATTGTCAAAGAAATGTAATCAATAAAAAAAAGAATACCCCCTTACAGAATACCTTCTAGATTACTCAATGAAGTAATTACTCCTATGGGGTTAAGGTTAAAGAATACCAGCAGTAATCAGTAAGTGTGCTCCGCCCTGACTCTGTGCCTTTAATCTGACTATGCTTTCCAATGAGGAAATGAAGCACTTACTTGAAACTGTTTTCAGTGATTATTTGATAATACAAAGGAAAGACTTAGGAAGTATCTCATTATTATAAATGCATAATCTCATACTTCTCTCCTGCTTTATACATGCCTGATTCTTTAAGATGTCAAGAGAAGTTTATTCAGGACCATGTAGACATGGTAAAAACTAGGTTTTTTTTTTCCCCTCTGGTAGTGGGGACCGAACCCAGGGCTTTACCCACGCGAGTCCAGCAACCTATCACTAAGCTACATCCCTACCCACGCTAGTCCAGCAACATTTCCACCCCCACCCCCAACCTCACCTTTTTATTTTTTAATGAGACTGTGTCTCACTAAATTTCCTAGCCTGGCCTTCAGCTCACTCTGCAGTCTAGATGAGCCATGAATGAACAAATCTCCTTCCTAATTAGCTTGGATTATAGCTCTTTAGCATCAGCCCTGCTCAATTGTGCTTCAAATATGCGAGGTGTGCTGTGCCACTGAGCTACATATCCAGCCCCGAAACTGGGTTTTTACTCCGCGAGTGAAAGAAAATGTGCTTGGGACACAGCAGTCACTCAGCATGCCAGGCCCCAACCCTAAGGTGATACGGCCTCGGAGGTGTTCCATCCACCTGAGCTGTGAGCTGTAGATCACAATCCAGCCGGGTAGAGCGAAGCCCCGAGTCGAGTCACGACTGTCACTTGAGTATGTGTGAACCCACACTTAACTTACTCTGTTACCTCAGAATTTAGTTTGCTACTGCATCCGTCTTTGTTAAATATCATTACAGATGATGCTCTGAACTTAGTTATCTTAGCACAGTTTCCCAGCTCTCCCTAAGAACAGCCATACTATTAGATTAGTGCCTGCTCCTGACGTCATCAGGGAGGCTTCCTCTGGAGGCAGATGAAAGTGGGTACAGAAACCCACAGCCAGACGTTATGCAGAGTCTAAATTGGAGGTCTCCAGAGGGTCCCTCCCCCTTGGAACTCTGAGAACCACAAGGAAGAGATGGAGGAAAGATTGTAGGAGTCAGGGGATGGAGCATGCCAGGAGAACATGGCCTACTGAATCAGCTAAGCAGGGTTCACCTGGGCTCACAGGCTGAAGCAGCAAGCATGGGGAGCCCGCAGGGGTATGCACCAGTTCTCTGTATATATGTTGTGGCTGTTACCTTGGTATTTTTGTGGGATTCCAAACTGTGGGAGCAGGTGTGTCTTTGACTCTTGCCAACTCTAGGGACAAAGTCCTGTCGCAGTGCCTAGTCCAGCTTCTGTGTGAGGGTTTTTGCCTTGATTACTGTACCTTGTTTTTTAGTGTTTGGTTGTTGTCTCTTGGAGGCCTGCTCTTTTCTGAAGGGAGTCAGGGGGGAGTGGATGGGGTTAGGGACAGGGAGCTTGGAGGAGCAGAGGAAGGGGCAACTGTGGTTGGAATGTATTGTATGAAAGAATATATTTTCAATAAAAAAAAAAAGCACAGGCATTCTGTGTGTGGTTAAATAACCACAATGTGTTGTGATCGACCTGCAACCTGTCATTCTTAGTAGAGGTTCATTCTACCTTCCACTGCTTAATTTCTGCTCTTTTTTTTAAAAAACTTTTTTATTTTTTTAAGATTTATTATGTATACAGTGTTCTGTCTGCATGTATGCTGCAGGCCAGAAGAGGGCACCAGATCTCATTACAGATGGTCCTGAGCAGCCACCCTTTGATTGCTGAGAATTGAACTAAGGACCTCTAGGGAGAGTGGCCTGTCCTCTTAACCGCTGAGCCATCTCTCCAGCCCCTCAATTTCTGCTTATTATCCATAGTATACATTCACTTTTGTGAATGAAAGGACATGTATTCTTAGTTCTAGGATTTTGCTAGTGGAAAACCCTCACATTCTTGTAAGGCTGGGCTCAAAATCTGCTTCCTTCTCGAGGCCTTCCCTATGATCCCGCCCCTTCCAGACCTCCAGCAGCCTGTCTCTTGTTCAGACATGTTTGCACTTTCCCCTGGAAAGGGTACTGCACCTTCACTGTTTTCACCTTATAGTCAATTGCCTTTTTCTATTGAATAGTAACTAACACAGAAACCAAAAATTGTACATACGCAAAAGGCACCAACTGCCATACAGTGTTTCCATACAAGTATACATTGTTTAATACTCAATCAGTTTGAACATACTTCCTGAAGCATCTATTTATCTATTTTGAGGTAGAATCTCAGAACTCTGAAGCTCAGGCTGGCCTCCAGTCTGCAGCAGCCTTGCTACCTTAACTGCCCAGGTGTTGGGACTGCAGGTAGGAATATCACAAATGTTTTTTTTTTTTTTTTCTTTGTTTGTTTTGGAGATGGGGACCCATGCTGTAGCCCAGACTGGCCTAGAACACAGTTGTCTTGATGACAGGCATGAGCTGTCTCGGGGGCTGACTGTTTGTGGTGAAAGCATTTAAAGTTCCTTGCTCCCGATTTCCTGCAGTGTGCAGTGCACAGTCCTCAACAGCAGAAAATACAGCCAGTTGCTGGCTGCAGCAACCTAAGCTTAACTCACGACCTGGGATTCGTACAGCACACAAGAGGATTCCGAGGCCAGCGAGAATGATGCCAAGTTGGAGCTTAAAAGATTTTAAGTTGGGCGTGTTGGCTAATGTCTGTAATCTCTGGATTTTAGAGCCTGAAGCTGGAGCCTTGTGGCAAGTTCAAGGCCAGACAAGGCTAGAGAGGTCTGTCTCAAAACAGGAAAGGGGTTTGACATAAAATTAAGCAAGGCATTAAGAGACAGATGCTAGTGCATCAGGAAAGGCGTTTACTGCCAAGCCAGATGACGTGACTTCTAGCCCCTAAGGCCCATCTGACGAGAGAACCAACTTCCAGGCACCAGCACTTGGGCCAGGGCACACATACACAGAATCTGAAAAGCCAGCAGAGACACAAGCTAAGGTAAGGTCCTCGGCAAAGCTCTGGAGCAGACAGGGCTTGTCAGCTGAGCTAAGTGTCTCAGCAATAACCATGGATAAGATTCGGGTAGTCTCTGAAATACATTGTCCAGACTTAAGATCTGTTTTGGATAATTTATCAAACCTACAACAAAAGCACTTGGGGGTAGGGAGGGGCAAAAGGATCAGGAATTCAGGTCATCCTCAAATATTTAGCAAACCCAAATTAACAGGTTGATAAGATAAAAACCTAGGAAAAGCAAATTGTGTGTGTTGGGGGGTAGGGGGTGAAGGGTGTGGTGGGGTCTCCTGTAGCCCAGGCTGGCCTCAAACTCTGTGTAGTCAAGGACTATCTGGAACTGATCGAGATTTTAGCTTTTTTACATTTCACACGAAACTACGCACAGCTTCCTCTGTCTGGCTTATTTCATCAGAAGAATGATCTAAGGGCTGCTAAGGTGGCTTAGGTGGCAAGGGCATTTTTTTTTTTAAATCAAAGCCTGACAACTTGAGTTCTATCCCTGCTATTCACAAGGTGGAAAGGGGAAACTGATTCCTGCAAGTTAATCTCTGAATACATTGTGTGTACGTAGATAAAAAAGTTGATAAATCTAATTTTAAATAGTCTGTTTTCACCCGTAGTGGAAAAGCCATCTATCTCTACACACACAATCTCTCTCTCTCTCTCTCTCTCACACACACACACACACTTTTGGAGATAGAGTCTTGCTGGTGTAGTGCTGGCGTGGTACTCACTACTATGTAACCAGGCTGGTCTAAGGCAATCCTCCTGCCTCAACCTCCCACGTGCGTGGGCCACCACAGCACAATACGTGTATGTATTGCAAATATCTTTAGTGCTTTTTTTTCTTTTTTCTTTTTGTTTGTTTTTTGTTTTTTGAATGGACGAACAAGAGGTAAGGACTTCAAGTGGAAGTTTGGCAAAAAGAATAGAGATGACAGTAAGTAACAACCTTCAAAGTTTCCCTCCAAAATCAGGAAGTGGAAAAATGAACAATGCATGCCCTACAGAAACGTTCTTCCCCGCTGCCTTCGGCAGCTTAGGTGCGGCTCACCTGGGCCAGCAGCCCCGGTTAGCCTCTTCCGGGTTCTCGGCATGCTGTCTCTGGCAGGAGGCTGAAGATAACCGGACGTGCAAGAAGCAACTCTTGTCTTCCACAGCCTGCACGGTGCAAGATGGAGGCAAGGAAGCCTAAAAGGCCCGAGACTTGTGAATAAAAATCATATTAAGCCATTATAACCCACCCCTTCGTCATCTGCGCCCTTTCCATCTCGCATCTGCCCCTGAACACTCCTTAGTCCCTTATTCGGCTTTTTCCTCCATCACTCTCTCAACACACCAGCCAGACCTTTGAAGAAGCTCGGCCAGGTGGATCTTCAGAACGCCTTGAGGAGACTAGCGCGCCCTCGCGTACCGTGTGGAAGATACAACTCTTTGGCACCGCCCCGAGGTTCTCTGGGAACTGTAGTTCCAGTACCCCAGTAGTCCTCCTGGAGCTCAAGATTTAAGGGCTTGATGGACTACAACTCCCAGGGTGCCACGGGGAGGGTCACGAGCTGCAAGTTCTGGCCTGCGCAAACTGGTCCAGGGATTCCGACTGGGAACAGCTGTAAGGATGTTGCGGTGTGGCTCCCGGAGCCTTGGCTGTCTGCGCGCTGCATTCCGGTGCCTGGCTCAGACCGATCACCGGAGCGTCACCCTCTGCATCGATCGTAAGGCTCGCCCGGGCGAAGGGAGAACGGGACTTGGTGGGCATCTGTGCGTGCCCAGGTTTCTGACTGCTTTCTGGTTCTGGGCTTTGTCTTGACACATACACCCGACCCCCTCTGTCCAGTCCTCGGGTCCCTTGACGGACTCCTTTCGTTCTTAGACGCTGCCCTGTCCTGGGCCCGCTTCTCTCTCCCCATACCAGTCCGGTCCCCCTAACCTGCTTCCTTCCATAACCCAGGATCTGCTCTCTGCACCAGCTCCGCGTGGTCTCTGCCACCCGCTCTTAATCCAGTCCAGTGCCTCGCACCCCCCAGCCCCAGCCCCATACATAAAGGAAATTGTTACTTAGGGTGGTTGATAGAAGCAAGAGATTGTCAAGGTAGCAAGAACATAAGAAATGGGTGCTGGTCGAGAAAGCTCTGTTCCTGTACGTGGATTTCATAATTTATAATCTGTGAGTAGAAAACACTTAACTCTGTAGAAACTGCTGCAGGAAAAAGAAAGATTACCACATTGAGAAACCCTCTCAGAGATTACAAACTGATTGTTTAGGAACCTGGCAGAAAACTTGAATGTAACAGCGTGTGGTTGCCACCCACGCTGATCATGGAATACACAGCCAGTTTTTGGGTTCTGTCAGTCACTTAAAATAACAAAAACCCAAAACCACCTTTTTCTTCTGAAGCAATTTTAAAAATGATTTTTATTTACTTAAAATAAGTATCCATTGTTTATGGCAGCATGGCCTTGACGATTGAGGAAAAAAATCTATAAAGTACACGAAGGCATAGAAGACTGTTTTCTCTAGAAGATCAGAATCGCTTTTAAAGGCACTGCCCTACTTAGGCAATAAACAAAGTCTCCCTGCTTGACCAAAGCTAGTAAGAGTTTGTACCAGTAACAAAGGAACAAAATGTGAGTTTTCCCAGTAGGTGGTGGTTTGACTTGAGCAACTTAGATTCTTTCAGTCCTTTTAAAGAAGGTGCTAGCTCTGGCAGTTTGCTTTTTAGAGTCAGGGTGTCACAATGCAGCCCAGGCTGTTCTTGAATTTGCCACGTGGAATTCATGATCCTCTGTGACCTCACCAGTGCTGGGACTATAAATATGGCATTATGTTGGCTTTAATTGTTATTTATTTACTACCACCTCCATTTTTTCCTCTAAGCAGTGTTTTCCTACTGTTGATCATTTCTATTTCTAAAGTCAACTGTATTTGTTACATAAGAAGAATATGTAGTTACATATTGCATTTAGTTATATATAACTTACTTAGAACTACTCTTTTTAGTTAGAATGAAATTCTAAATTTCTAAGTCTTGGGGTACCTGAACTTGGCTTGTTTTAGGAAGTAGCCCTTTTTTCTGTCATGGAGTAAAGATTTATTAGTATATATTAAAGCAGGATATAGTGGCTCATATCTGTAATCTCAGTACATCAGAAGCATAGGTGGAGGATTATCTCGAGTTTGAGGCAACCTCTGTAGCTTGGGCTATAGAGTTAGACTCTGTCTCAAAAACTAGAACCAAACAAAACAAGTAACAACAGACTCTATATTGAGCCGTTGCTAGAAGTAAAATTCTGCAGCTCTTCTTTATACCTTAATGTCTTTAAATTATTACCATTTAAGTGTGTGTGTATGGACCCTATTCATTTTTGTAGCACCAGTATTGCTACACAATCCATGCTCAGATATTTGTTGGGTGCAAGGGTATTGGTACTGTTGTTCAAACTTAGGGATTTACTGGGGCTGACAAGTACCTACCACGGAAGTATTCCTCTGGTCCCATTTTGTTGTTTGTTGTTTAGTGAGTTTACTGCAACAGTTTTTTTTCCCCCTCCTAGTACCATGAGTTGGATCCAGGTACTAGGAGAAAAAAAAAAAAAACATGCTAGGCAAGGCATTGGCACTCAGGTGTATTCTTCCTCCTTCTGCAGATAAGCGTTAAACTATGATCTATAGCAGTATTGTACAAGAAAGCATGAAAAAAATGGCCTGTCAACCCCCCCCATAAGGAAACCGTGATTTTGTTTTCTTTTTTTTAATCCCATGCCATATTCCTAAGGGTGGTACCCTCAGGTTTCTGCTCTGGGTCTCTTAGGGAAGCATTCTCTAGAATCCTGATAACTATTCTGGAACTCTCTATGTAGGTCACGTGGACCTCAGACTCACAGAGTAGGCACGTACACACTCCTTCCTGTAGTTTCCACACCTGAGTCAGTTGTTCCCACAATAGAAGAGAAATAGGTATGAGCAGTGTAGGCCTGCCTGATCCGCTCCAGGTTGCTGGGTCTGGTTCCTGGAATTTGTTCCTAGCCACTAGTGATATGACTTTGGGTAACTGCTTTATTTCTTTGACTGAGATAAATGGATCTTAGGAGAATAAATTGGGAAAGTGAGGATGATAGACAAGTACGATAGATGGATGGGGAAATTTTCTAGGAACTCATAAAACTTACAAAGGCTACACTGTAAAGGCATCTCTTCAGAGACTAGCGAGTTGGTAGACAATTCTGCTTTCCAATTCAGTCCTACCTTCCTTAAAGAATGTGGTCTTTGGGGATGAATGTAAAAGTCAAATTCTGTGTTTCACCGCTAGGGGGCCGGGTTACTTATATCAGTGTCTGTTTCCTCTGAAGAGATGCCTTTACAGTGTAGCCTTTGTAAGTTTTATGAGTTCCTAGAAAATTTCCCCATCCATCTATCGTACTTGTCTATCATCCTCACTTTCCCAATTTATTCTCCTAAGATCCATTTATCTCAGTCAAAGAAATAAAGCAGTTACCCAAAGTCATATCAGTAGTGGCTAGGACGGGAACCTTCCTGTCTTAAAGAGTTCAACTTCTCTGTTGGAGATTTAACTGTGTAGAAAGCTTTATTTAAAAAAAAAAAAATCAGTGTTATCCATGAGTTGTATGGCCATATATTCCATTGCTTTCTGAGCAGGAAAGCACGCCAAAGTACACAGATTATGATTTCTCAATTTGATGTTGTAAGATGAGTGCATTGGTACAAACAGTGGCTGCTGCCAGATACACAGGGATTGGGTGGGGACTTTTTCAAGGTATTTATGCAGAAAAGCTGGGGCAGCCCATCAGAAAACATGCCATTTGAGGGCTTTTTTTTTTTTTTAGTGATGCTGAGCTTGAAAAGGGACATCAATGAGGCAACCCTTTGCTTTGAATTGTCTCCCAAGCTCTTCATTTAAAGAAAGAGTGGATTTATGAGGAAGAGGAGATAAACAATTTTGAAAAGGCAGTTGACCTACTTGAATGAAAAGAAGAATGATGGGTCAGCAAGCTAACTTTGCGGGGGTAATGGCACCTGCCACTGAGTCCCAAAAGTTGTCTTGACCTTTATATGCACCTGCACACATACACATTCACACACTGAATACAGGAATACAATCACACTTTGCGCAGGGGCCATGCTAATCTTCTCTGTATTGTTCCAGTTGTAGTACATGTGCTGCCGAAGTGATCACTACAATTACACTTTAAACGGAGTCCCAGTGGTGTTTCATGAGTTAGTGTCTTTATGCCTCCTGCTCTCTTACACTTTGATTCTTTTTGCATCTGGTTCTTCCCCACTGCTTTCCCTGAGGCCTCTACCTATTTGGGGCTATACCTTTATCTTCCTAACTGGTGGAGGAAGAGATCTCTGGGAATTACCCTTAGGATAATGTGGGTATGTTTAAGTGCTGGAATTATCCCTTATCCACCCAGGAAACTAGTCATGATGCTAGCACCGGGGTCCTGGATGCAGGGTGATCGCAAACCCGAGGCCAGTCTAGACTAGAACAGGACACCCTATCTCAAAAACAGAAACAATAAAATGCATAATAAATAGCACCATTCTCTTGCTGTTAGAGGATATGCCTAGGAAATCCTATAGTAGATCTGTCTTCCGCTTTGAGGCATTTTTTGTCAGCAAAGCTCTTCTCTCACTTCCATACTAGAATTGATTATGTCTGGTCCTGTTCACAGCTTCCGTGGGACTAAATGAAGAACAGAAAGGATTTCAGAAAGTGGCCTTTGACTTCGCTGCTCGGGAAATGGCTCCCAATATGGCGGAGTGGGATCAGAAGGTAGGAGTCTTCTTGTGGGTAGATGATCTGCAAATGCCTCCTGCAGTGACTTATCTCTCCCTCTTTGTAGTCCTAACTGCTCCTGTCTTCCACTCACCAACCCTTACTGCAAGTGTGAAGACTGATGGTAGCTGTGCTTGAGCTTGATGGCAACTTGATACAAGCTGGGGTCATCAGAGAGGAGGAGCCTCTGTTATGGAAATGCCTCCATAAGATCTGGCTGTAGCCAAACCTATATGGTGTTTTCTTTTTTACATTTTTTTATTGGCAATTATTGAGCTCTACATTTTTCTCTGCTCCCCTCCCTGCCCTTCCCCTTCCCCCTTCAATCATCCCCAATGTCCCCATGCTCCCAATTTACTCAGGAGATCTTGTCTTTTTCTACTTTCTACTTTCCATGTAGATTAGATCTATGTGAGTCTCTCCTAGTGTCCACATTGTTGTCTAAGTTCCCTGGGATTGTGGTTTGTAGACTGGTTTTCTTTGCTTTATGTTTAAAAACCATCTATGAGTGAGTACATGTGATAATTGTCTTTCTGTGTCTGGATTACCTCACTCAAAATAATGTTTTCTAGCTCCATCCATTTTCCTGCAAAATTCAAGCTGTCATTATTTGTTTCTGCTGTGTAGTACTCCATTGTGTAAATGTACCACATTTTCCTATTCATTCTTCGGTTGAGGGGCATTTAGGTTGTTTCCAGGTTCTGGCTATGACAAACAAAGCTTCTATGAACATAGTTGAGCACATGTCCTTGTGGCACGATTGAGCATCTTTCGGATATATACCCAAAAGTGGTATTACTCAGTCTTGAGGAAGGTTGTTTCCTAATTTTCTGAGAAATCGCCACACTGACATCCAAAGGGGTTGTACCAGCTTGCATTCCCACCAGCAATGCAGAAGTGTTCCCTTTTCCCCACAACCTCTCTGCTTACTAAGAATATTGAACAAGCCTTAAGTATTTTTCAGCCATTTTAGATTCCTCTGTTGAGAGTTCTCTGTTTAGGTCTGTACTTAAATTTTTTTTATTGGATTATGTGATATTTCGTGTCCAATTTCTTGAGTTCTTTGTATATTTTGGAGATTAGACCTCTGTCTGATGGGGCGGTTAGTGAAGACCTTTGCTTTACAGAAGCTTTTCAGTTTCAGGAGGTCCCATTTATTAATTGTTTCTCTCAGTGC
>NW_026067994.1:4953817-4977023 GCF_014885135.2 Alexandromys fortis
CCTTAAGTATTTTTCAGCCATTTTAGATTCCTCTGTTGAGAGTTCTCTGTTTAGGTCTGTACTTAAAATTTTTTTATTGGATTATGTGATATTTCGTGTCCAATTTCTTGAGTTCTTTGTATATTTTGGAGATTAGACCTCTGTCTGATGGGGCGGTTAGTGAAGACCTTTGCTTTACAGAAGCTTTTCAGTTTCAGGAGGTCCCATTTATTAATTGTTTCTCTCAGTGCCTGTACTACTGGGGTTATATTTAGAAAGTGGTTCCCTGTGCCAATGCTTTCAAGTGTACTTCACACTTTCTCTTCTGTAAGATTCAGTGTGGCTAGCTTTATGTTGAGGTCTTTGATTCATTTAGCCTTGAGTTTTGTGGATGATGATAGATATGGGTTTATTTTCATTCTTCTACATGTTGATATCCAATTATGCCAGCACCACTTGTTTTTTTTTTCCATTTAATATTTTTTGCTTCTTTATCAAAGATTAGATGTTCAAAGATATGTGGATTGATATCCAGGTCTTCTATTCGGTTCCATTAGTCGTCCTGTCTGTTCTTATGCCAATACCAGGCTGTTTTCAGTACTGTAGCTTTGTAGTAGAGTTTGAAGTCAGGGATTGTGATGCCTCCAGAAGTTCTTTTGTTGTACAGGATTGTTTTGGCTATCCTGGGTTTTTTGCTTTTCCAAATGAAATTGAGGACCGTTCTTTCAAGGTATTTGAAGAATTTTGCTGGGATTTTGATAGGTATTGCATTGAATCTGTAGATTACTTTTGGTAAGATTGCCATTTTTACTATGTTAATTCTGCCTACCCAAGAGCCTGGGATATTTTTCCACTTTCTGGTGTCTTCAATTTCTTTCTTCAAAGATTTAAAGTTCTTGTCATACAAGTCTTCCACTTGTTTGGTTAGAGTTACTCCAAGATATTTTATGCTATTTGTGGTTATTGTGAAGGGTGTTGATTCTCTGATTTCTTCCCCAGCTGTTTTATCATCTGTGTACAGGAGGCTACTGATTTTTTTGAGTTAATCTTGTATTCTTCTACATTGCTAAAAGTGTTTATGAGTTATAGAAGTTCCTTGGTAGAACTTTTGGGATCACTTATGTAAACTATCATATCAGCAGACAGTGAGAGTTTGAATTCTTCTTTTCCAATTTGTATCCCCTTGATCCCCTTTGGTGTCTTATTGTTCTAGCTAAGACCTCAAGAACTATATTGAATAAATATGGAGAGTGGGCAACCTTGTCTTGTTCCTGATTTCAGTGGAATCGCTGGGAGTTTCTCTCCATTTAGTTTGATATTGGCTGTTGGCTTGCTGTATATTGCCTTTATTATGTTTAGGTATGTTCCTTGTATCCCTGCTCTCTCCAAGACCTTTATCATGAAGGGATATTGTATTTTGTCAAAAGCTTTTTCGTCATCTAATGAGATGATCATGTGTTTTTTATTTTTCAGCTTGTTTATATGGTTGATTACGTTGACAGATTTTCATATGTTGAACCATCCCTGCATCTGTGGAATGAAGCTGACTTAATCATGGTGGATGATGGTTTTGATGTGTTTTTGGATTTGATTTGCCAGTATATTATTTAGTATTTTTGCATCAATGTTCATGAATGAGATTGGTCTGTAATTCTTTTTCTTAGTGATGTCTTTCTGTGGTTTAGGTATCAGGGTAATTGTAGCCTCATAAAAAGAGTTTGGCAATGTTCCTTCTGTTTCTTTTATGTGGAATAATTTGAGGAGTATTGGTATTAGTTCTTTGAAAGTCTTGTAGAATTTTGAGCTAAAACCCTCTGGTCCTGGGCTTTTTTTGGTTGGGAGACTTGATGAATGTTTATATTTCTTCAGCAGTTATAGGTCTGTTTAATTTGCTTATCTGGTCTTGATTTAATTTTGGTAAGTGATATTTATCCAGAAAGTTGTCCATTTCCTTTAAGTTTTCCATTTTTGTGGAGTACAGGTTTTCAAAATATGACCTGATGATCCTCTGGATTTCCTCTGTGTCTGTTGTTATGCCCCCCTTTTCATTTCTGATTTTGTTAATTTGGATATTCTCTCTCTGCCTTTTGGTTAGTTTGGATAAAGGTTTGTCTATTTTGTTGATTTTTTTTTTCAAAGAACCAATTCTTTGTCTCATTGATTCTTTGTATTGTTTTCTTTGTTTCTATTTTGTTGATTTCAGCTCTCATTTTGATTAGTTCCTGCCCTCTAGTTCTCTTAGGTGAGTTTGCTTCTTTTTCTTCCAAACTTTTCAAATGTTCTGTTAATTCACTAGTATGGGATTTTTTCCAGCTTCTTTATGTAGGCATTTAGTGCTATGAACTTGCCTCTTAACACTGCTTTCATTGTGTCCCATAAATTTGTTACTCAAGGTGGAGTTCCTTGCCTCAGGGCAACTTTGGCCTAGGTTACCTGCTTTGACCTGTTTTTGTAAAAGCTGATCTGGAATTCCTCCTGCAGAAGTCCCTCTGTTGGAGTTAGACCTGGAAAGGTTTCTGGTTTCCATATACTGCCTTGGAGGTCCCAGACTCGGGTGCACCTGGACCCGCAGAGGACCTGCTTACTTCCTCAGAGGTCCTAGACTCACGCTGGGACCTGCAGAGGTTCCAGGTTCCTACCTATTCCCCTTTATGCCCCAGACCAATGCCCGAACCCACAGAGGTTTTGGCTCAGGCCTACTCTCTCTGAGGTCCCAGACTCATGCCTGGCCCCACCAAGATCTCTGGTTCCTGTCTATTCCCTTGGAGGACCCAGGTTCACTCACGCCCAGACTGGCAGAGGTCCTGGCTCAGGCCTAGTTCCTGGGAGGTCCTAGACTCACGCTCAGACCCACCAGGGTATTGGCTTAGGTCTACTCCTTTTAAGGTCCCCGATTCCCGTCCGGACCCTCAGCAGTCTGGTTTTGGCTCGGGTGTTTTCTTGGTGATTGATGTAGGAGGACCAGCCCACTGTAGATGGTTCCACTTCTGAATAGGTGGTCCTGGGTTCCCTAAGAAAGCAGGCTGACACAATTGAAGCAGAAAGAACATTGCCAGACTCTTTTTACAAGGCTACAGTTATCCTGATAACCAAACCACACAAAGACATTACTAAGAAAGAGAATTACAGACCAATTTCACTCATGAACATTGATGCAAAAATACTCAATAAAATACTGGCAAACCTAATCTAAGAACACATCAGAAAAATCATTCACCAAGATCAAGTTGGCTTTATCCCAGAGATGCAGGGATAATTCAACATATGAAAATCTATCAACGTAATCCACTATATAAACAAACTGAAAGAAAAAAAAACCAAATGATTATCTCATTCTATGTTGTAAAAACCATTGACAAACTACAACATCCCTTCGTGATCAAGGTCTTGGACAAAACAGGGATACAAGGAACATACCTAAACATAATAAAGGCAATATACAGCAAGCCAACATCAGACTAAATGGAGAGAAACTCAAAGCTATCCCACTGAAATCAGGAATAAGACAATGTTATTGTCCATAGCTAGAGCAATAAGAGAACAAAAGGAGATGAAGGGAATATAAATCAGAAAAGACGTCAAATTCCAACTATTTGCTGATGATATGATAGTTTACATAAGTGACCCCAAAAATTCCACCAAGGAACTTCTACAACTCATAAACACCTTCAGTGGTGTATCAGGATACACTATTAACTCAAAAAGATCAGTAGTAATCCTTTGCATAGATGATAAAAGGACTGAGAAAGAAATTGAAGAATCATCACCCTTCACCATAGCCACAAATAGTATAAAATATCTTGGAGTCACTCTAACCAAACAAGTGGAAGACCTGTATAACAAGAACTTTAAATCTTTGAAGAAAGAAGTTGAAGAAGACACCAGAAAATGAAAAGATCACCCATGTTCTTGGGTAGGTAAAAGTAACAGTAAAAATGGTAATCTTACCAAAAACAATCTACAGATTCAATCCATGTCCAGCAAAATCCTTCACAGACCTTGAAAGAGTAATACTCATCTTCGTATGGAAAAGCAAAATACCCAGGATAGCCAAAACAAGCCTGTACAATAAAGGAACTTCTAGAGGCATCACAATCCCTGACTTCAATCTCTACTACAGAGCTACAGTACTGAAAGAAACCTGGTATTGGCATAAAAACAGACAGGAGGACCAATGGAACCAAATCAAAGACCCGGATATCAATCCACACACCTAAAAACATCTGATCTTTGACAAAGAAGCAAAAAAAAATTCAAATGGAAAAAAAGAAAGCATACTCAACAAATGTTGCTGGCATAACTGGATATCAGCATGTAGAAGAATGAAAATAGATCCATATCTATCACCATAAACAAAACTCAAAAAAAAAAAAAACTCGAGTCCAAATTAATCAAAGATCTCAGCATAAAACCAAGCACACTGAACCTCACTGAAGAGAAGTGGGAAGTAAACTTGAATGCATTGGCACAGGAGATCACTTCCTAAGTATAACCCCAGTAGCACAGACACTGGGAGAAATAATTAATAAATGGAACCTCCTAAAACTGAGAAGCTTCTGTAAAGCAAAGGACTTGGTCAACAAAACAAAAACGGCAGCCTACAAAATGGGAAAACATCTTCACCAACCCCACAAAGGAGAGAGGATTGATCTCTACAAGAAATTGTGAATCAAAAGAACAAATAATTCAATAAAGAATGGGATACAGACCTAAACAGAGAACTCTCAACAGATGAATCTAAAATGGCTGAAAGACGCTTAAAGAAATGCTCAACATCCTTAGACATCAGAGAAATGCAAGTCAAAACACCTCCTAGATTTCATCTTACACCTGTAAGAATAGCCAAGATCAAAAACACCAATAACAGCTTGTGCTGGAGAGGATGTGGGATAAAGGGAACACTTCTGCATTGCTGGTGGGAGTGCAAATGGGTACAGCCCCTTTGGATATCTGTATGGTGATTTCTCAGAAAATTAGGAAACAACCTACCTCAAGACCCAGCAATACCACTTTTGGATATATAACCAAAGAATGCTCAATCGTACTACAGGGACATGTGCTCAGCTATGTTCATAACAGCTTTGTTTGTCATAGCCAGAACCTGGAAACAACCTAAATGCCCCTCGACCGAAGAATGGATAAGGAAAATGTGGTACATTTACACAGGAGTACTACACAGCAGAAAAAAATGACATCTTGAAATATATAAACAAATGGATGGATCTAGAAAACATGCTATTGAGTGAGCTAATCCAGACCCAGAAAGGCAAATAATGTGCTCACTAATAAGTGGCTTTTATTTATTTTTTTATTTATTAAAGATTTCTGTCTCTTCCCCACCGCCGCCTCCCCTTTCCCTCCCCCTCCCCCAATCAAGTCCCCCTCCCTCATCAGCCCAAAGAGCAATCAGGGTTCCCTGCCCTGTGGGAAGTCCAAGGACCACCCACCTCCATCCAGGTCTAGTAAGGTGAGCATCCAAACTGCCTAGGCTCCCACGAAACCAATACGTGCAGTAGGATCAAAAACCCATTGCCATTGTTCTTGAGGTCTCAGTAGTCCTCATTGTCCACTATGTTCAGTGAGACCGGTTTTATCCCAAAGCCTGGAATAAGTGGCTTTTAGACATAAAGAAAAATCAGCCTACAGTTCACAATCCCAGAGAACCTAGGCAACAATGAGGACCCTAAGAGAGACATACATGAATCTAATCTACATGGGAAGTAGAAAAAGACAAGCTCTCCTGAGTAAATTGAGATCATGGGGACCATGAGAGAGGGTAGAAGGGGAGCTAGGAGGAAAGGAGGGGAGTGGAGAAAAATATATAGCTCAATAAAAATAAATGAAAAAAAGAAAGCAGGCGAAGCAAGCCATGGGAAGCAAGCCAATAAATAGCACCCCTCCATTGTCTCTTTCTGATTCCTGCTACCTGCCCTGCTTGAGTTCCTGCCCTCACTGCTTTGGATGATGAGCTGTTGTGTGGAAGTATGAGTGAAATAAACCCTCTCCTTCCCAAGTTGCTTTTGATCATTGTGTCTTATCACAGCAATACTAACCATGACTAGAACAGTAGAGACTTTCCCTAGAAGTCATCCCAGACATTATGTAGATGTCCCTTGTTATTCTTAATTTGTCAAAGATTTAGACACATATAGCAAAAGAGTTCTATTGAAACATATTTGGAGAGCATGTTAACTGAGACCACTATAAAATAACAAGGGTATTTGAAGTTAAGAGAATTCCTATAATCCCCCGGATGCAAACATTCTCATCCCTCCATTGTCCCCTCTAAAAGAAAATCTGTCTCAGGAACAGTCCCTTACTGCCTTGTTCTCTTTTCTGTAGGAGCTGTTCCCTGTGGATATGATGCGGAAGGCAGCACAGCTGGGTTTTGGGGGGGTCTACGTACAAACAGAAGTGGGTGGGTCTGGACTGTCTCGCCTCGATGCTTCTGTCATCTTTGAAGCATTGGCCACAGGCTGCACCAGCACCACTGCCTATATCAGCATCCACAAGTGAGTATCCACACCCAAAAGCATGGTGGAGGGCTATACTCACACGGGCTGCTACGAAAACCTGAGACTCAGGAGAAAAAGATGAATCGTGTTGGGTTGATTGTACTTCAGAAACTGAACTGTTACTGGTACACAGTAGGTCTGCAGTTGGCTGCTGGATTTGATTCTGTTGTCTTCTATATGAGAGCTTAGGGGATCAGTCCTGTTGACCTCCCAAGTCCCAGTTTTGGTACCAGCAGACTTCTCCAAACCTCCAGTAATTTGAGAAATAATAGGAAGTACAGTTATCTCTGGTTTTTAGGACTCATTAATCTGAGAAACATTTGGACCTCAGGTATAAGTATTCCAGTCATGATTTTAAACCAGCCCGTTCCTTTCAAGTTGAATCTTCTCACTTGTCTCTTTTCCTTTCCAACACTCTCCTGCTTTCATTCTGCTTTGTCGCCCTTTGTTTCTTTTCCCACCCCACCCTTCTCCCCCGGATTCTCTTTTCTGTCTTTGTTTCGGTCAATGCCTTTTCTTGTCAGCATGTGTGCCTGGATGATTGATAGCTTTGGAAATGAGGAGCAGAGGCACAAATTCTGCCCACCGCTCTGTACCATGGAGAAGTTTGCTTCCTACTGCCTCACTGAGCCAGGTGCGTTCATCCTCCCTGCAAGTGACACCTAGCAAGGAGAGAAGTGGAGCCTGTGTGTTCAGTGAGCAGCTCCGGCTGTCGGCACGTAGTCCGGCTTATCAAGCATTTGCCTGTGGAGTAGTATAAGTCCCTGGGGCCTGTAGGTCAGACTTCCTCGTGGCTTCACACCACTGCCACCTGGTTTGGTAGAGAGACAGTGGGCTACTGTCCAAGCAGTTTTTACCCAGTGTGGACGATTCTGTGGCCATGGGATGTTAAGCTAGTGCATGATGACCTATCCGAGGAAGATTTCTAGGATGCGGAACTGTGCTCAGCTGCTTTGATGTCGCTGACTGGCATCCCTGTTTGTTCCCCTTTGGTCCCTACTTCAGGGAGTGGCAGTGATGCTGCGTCTATTCTAACCTCAGCCAAACGAGAAGGAGATCATTACATTCTCAATGGCTCCAAGGTAAGAGCGTGCGTTCCCAAGGCAGCCAGGGGCTGATAGCCCTCAGATCCTTTGAGTCTGAGTTAGCATTCCCACACATGATTACAAGCTGGGGAGAGACTCTCACTGTTTATCTTTTATGATTCAATTCTACACAATGGCACAGGTTTTTGTCATTTATATTCTTACAAACCAAAGCCCCGATTCTGTAGGCTCTGCCAAAGCCATTTACCTTTTACCCCATTCTGTGCATTACGCCTTTGTTCTGTCGTCAGGTGTGTTCCAGCAGTTTTCCCAGATGTCAGGTGCAGAACTCATGCATACGCTGATCCCCATACACCCCCTCTCCACCCACAGGCCTTTATTAGTGGGGGTGGTGAGTCAGACATCTATGTGGTCATGTGCCGGACTGGAGGATCAGGCCCCAAAGGCATCTCCTGCATCGTCGTTGAGAAGGGAACCCCTGGCCTTAGCTTTGGCAAGAAGGAGAAGAAGGTGAGTGGCTATTCAGTTGTAAGCAATCTAAACTATGAGTCTCTCTGTCTGTTAGACCAACTCCTGCCCTCTTTCATGGAACGGTTGTTGCTAAAGAAACACACGCCTGGGAAAAGACAAACTTTGCCATCTAGTTTCATACGCTGCTACTACTGTTTAGATTCTCTCTCTTTTTTTTCTGTGTCCACTTTTGTTCTGTATTTTTTCTCTTTTTCTGTGCTGTATGTTTATGTACATGTGTTGGAGGGGAGTTGATGTTGGATGTCTTCCTCAATTGTTCTCCACCTTATTTTTTGCTCAGGGTCTCCTTTAATTAAATTTAATTATCTTACTCTTCTTATTATTTGGCACGGTCTTACTGTGTAGCCCTGGCTGTTCTGTCTGTGAGGACAAGGCTGGTCTCAGACTCACCGAGGTCTACCTCCCTTTGCTTTCATGCCTGACCAGGCAACATCTCATAATGAACCTGGAACTTACCTCTTCAGTGACACTGGCTGCCAAGTAAACTCCAGGGATCCTCCTGTCACCACCTTCCGAGCTATACCCGGCTTCCCTTGTGGGTACTGAGGATTGAAATCAGATTCCCATATAAGCAGCAAGCACCTCACCAATTGAGCCATCTCCTCAGTCCTTGTCCTGTATTTCATACTCAGCTTCCATCACACTATGTTATCCCAGAAAGAGATAAGTTACAAGAGAACTGATGCTTGTTAGAAGTCTCAGGACACTTTTCTTCTCTCAGCAAAAATAAAATACTCATTGACAGGGAGAGGCTGTAGGTGTTCCAGCCATCTAAGAACTTGTTTCCGTAAGTGCATTGAAAAATAAGATATTGCCAGGACTTAAGAAATCCCATGTGCAGGCCCAGAGCAGGAAACTTGTGGTAATCTAATTACCAATAAGATAGAACTCACTGAGTTTTTCTTTAGGACAGATGATCAAAACTTGTTGTCCTTGGATTAGGACTTTTGTAGATAAGGCAGGTATGAAATGACAACTAAACACTCCGTGTATCTACACAGAACTTCCAGATCTTCCTTCACAATGCTGTGGGCTCTTAACAGCTGCCAAGAGATTAGATATAGGTTTTAGTGCCTCCGGTCTTCGTTAAATAACAGGTTATTAGATGTCTTCGGTGTTCAAAGCTATGTTGTCTCCCAGAAGGATACGGAATCTTTTGTAACGAGTCTTTTTCTGTTCCACCAGTCAGCTTTCCATTAATGACATGGAGACTTATTCTTAATTATGAAAGCTTGGCTTATAGCTTAGGCTTGTTTCTAACTAGCTCTTATAACTTACATTAACCTGTTTCTATTCATCTATGTTCTGTCACATGGTGTCATCTCTCATCCATCTTGCACATCCTATTTCTTCTTCATGTCTCCAGGCATCCCGAAGTGTCTGTATTCTTTCTCTTCTTTTCTCACCCTGGAAATCCTGCCTGTACTTCCTGCCTAGCTTTTGACTGTTTAGCCTTTTATTACACCAGTAACAGCAATACATCTTTACATAGTGTACAAATATCCCACAATGATCCTTAGTCATTCCTAGCCCTGTTTGGACTTATCTGTATGGAATCTCTACAGCTGGGCATGGTGGTGCACACATGATTCCATCATTCGGAAGTCTGGGCCAGTAAGATTGCAAGTACTAGGCCAGCCCAGGCTACATGTGATACACACACCCCAAAATTGTAACAACAAACATAGTTGCCTATTTTCAGAAGCAAAAAAGCATTTTGGTGTGTATGGGTGGGGCTGCAGTGAGCAGGATAGGGGCTGGAGTCTTTTAGTTAGCATTTACTTAATATTGATGAGAGCTTTTAACCTTCTATGTATTAACTTTATAGAAGGATAATTCTATTACTTTATCTTGGATTTAGTTATTAAGAGGCTTTATATGGAAGAATGAGTTTGTCACTTGACTTCTTCATGACCTTTGTTTCCTACATAAAAGTATAAAGCTGAAAGTTTGTAGGTCCTCTTAGCAAAGTCCCGTTCTGATGTTTCATGTGTAAATAAAAAGGCCGAACTGCTTCACCCCGTTAGCTCCTCATGAAGGTGCCCAGAAGCCCAAAGGACTCTCAGGCTCAGCAAGGCAGCTCATGAGCACCATCAACTATACACAATGCCTGAGCTCCCTCCTTCCTGGAAAACACAGCTTTTACATCATTTTCTGACATAAAAACGTGTAGCCAGGCATGGTGGTGCCTGCCTTCACACCAAGCACTGGGGACAGGGGCAGGAGGAACAGGAGTTCAAAAGAAAAATCCTTCACTACATAGCAAGTTTGGGCTCCATGAGATCCAGTCTCAGAGAACCAAAACTGAACAAATTGGACCGGAATTTGTCCTCTTTTAAGCTCCTGTAGTCTCTACCCAAGATCTGAAATGGGTTAATTTAAGTTAGAAGAGGAAGGTTGAGTATTCAGCCCATTACCGCTCTGTGTGATGGCTCCCTCTGTCTTTCATCTCCTCAAACTGAATACAGACATCTGAGAGGAAGAATGCATGTGAACATTTTGACCTTAAGAAATCTTGTCACTAAAGAAGCAAACTATGAATAGCTGCTGCTGCCTCACACCTGTGAGATCTTTAGTGTAAGAAGGATGCATCTTCATGGCTCAGTGGGGGAAAATGCCTGCCACACAAGCAAGAAGTCCTCAGCTTACATCCCCAGTACCCATGTAAGGAACCAGGTATTGCTGCACACACATCTGCAACGGTGTGTGTGGAAACAGAGGAATGAACACAGGTAGATTCCCATAGCTTGTGGACCAGGCAGTCTAGCTAACCCATGTGTTTGAGTCAGTCTCCCAGAGACCCAGTCTCAGGGAGGAAAAGAGGAACATGAGAGGACACTCTGAATGGGGAATGGCCCCATGGGCCTACATCTGAGTCCTGGTCAGCAGTTGGCAGAACTGGATTAGAGGATGTGGCCTTGTGGGAGGTATGTCACTGGAGGTTGGCTCTAAGGTCCTAAAAGTCATTCCTAGTTAGCGCTCTCTCTGCCACATACCTTTGGACCAGAATGTAAATTCATGACTGTCATAGACTCCAACTCCTCTGGAACTGTGAGCACCACATTAAATGGTTTTTTATAAGTTGTCTTGGTCGTGGTGACACCTCACAGCAAAAGAAAAATACCATGACAACCACCGGACAGCAGACATGAAAACGGTGAAAGTAAGATATACAGAAGGGAAGAAAAGTAAAAATCCCCAAGGCAAAAGGTAAATAAAAAGAAACACGTTAAGCTAAAAGAGCTAGCCAGGACTGAGCCTGTGTAAGGTCGAGCATTCAAAACTAATAATAAGTCTCCATGTCATGACTTGGGAGGTGTCTGGTGAAAATTATGACCAGGTAGATCTGAGACAGAGGCTGCATTTCAAGTGTTCTCAAGTTTTTCTGGGCTTACATTTGACATATCCAGAGATGTTCTAGTAAGACATTTTTCTTGAAGAAACAAAACAAAAAACTTGTATTTGTGGCATTTTCTAATTCAATGGCTGTTTTCAGACCACCACAGTAAGATCACAGAATGCCAAGTCAGAAAAAGGAGCGTAATTGGCTAACGCACGTTGACCGTACATTACCGAGTCTCTCTGCAGCTAAACGTTAGATCAGGGCTCTCCAGTACATTGCATGCCATTTATCTTGTCTGCTTACAGTACTAGACCTTTGAAAGGGGAAGTGTGCTTATTGTTCACAGCCTTTAAAAGTAAAAGTAAACTTTTCATGCTTGCCTTGTGTGCTCACATATACTAAAAGTAAACTTTTCCAAGTAATCTCTCTTAGAAGTTGTACTCATAGAGACAGTAAAACTGAGGATGGATCTGGTCCTGATCCTTCAGGAAGTGGGAAGTGTTTGTAGATAGATTATGCAAAGTATGTTCCACTGTGTTAGCCAGGCATGGTGACTCACACCTAACAATCCAGGCCCTTGGAACCTGAGGCAGGAAGAACACACTACAGGTCAGCCTGGACTACAGAGTAAAAAAAGACCATGTTAAAAAATAAAACATCGCTTCCCTGAAATAAGCATCTTTCTAAGTGTTGATAAACCTTCACATCTGAACTTTTTTTTCTCTATTTGGTGTTCTTACGGGCTTAAGTGCCAGGGTTCTGGCATCCATTACAGGCTTCTGTCCACAGGGAAGGCATCCCTGCTTGGGGAATTGTTGGGCAGCCACCCAGACCCTGATTTTTGCCAGGTGGGGTGGAACTCACAGCCAACCCGAGCAGTGATCTTTGAAGACTGTGCTGTCCCTGTGGCCAACAGAATTGGGAGTGAGGGGCAGGGCTTTCTCATCGCCATGAAAGGACTGAACGGTGGAAGGATCAATGTTGGTGAGGCCAGAAAGGAGTTGGGGAAGGAAGGCAAGGGCCGAGGCTAGCACTTGTCATTCAGGCTCAGATGAAGTCCTTACTCCTCCCCTCCAGCATCCTGCTCTCTTGGGGCTGCTCATGCGTCAATTATCCTTACCCAAGAGCACCTCAAGGTCCGGAAACAGTTTGGAGCACCGCTAGCCAGAAACCAGGTAAGACAGCTAGGTTCTGCATTCGTACTCTGTTGAGACTTTCCCTTGGGCCCCCATCCTTGGCGGGATTGGGTGGGACTGATATCCCATGAAGAACTTTACACTGTCTTAATCAGAATGTTTGTTGTACATTTACCTGTGCCTTTTTTCAAGAGGCAGTAATACCAAGGTAAACAATGTAGGCGTCTCTAGAAGTGGCAAGAGACTTTGATGTGCTTGGAAAAGGCTCCTAATTTGAGATATCTATCCTTATGTGTGTGTGTGTGGAGGTGTATGGATGTGTGCCTGCATGCAGTTGTATGCATGTCATAGTGTGGATGTTGAGGTCAGGAGATAAGTTTCAGGTGTTGGTTCTCTCCTGCCACCCACGGGATCATCTTGGTAGAACTCAGATTGTTTTATCTATGAATGTGTATGTACCTCTGCTTGCTGAGCTAGCTTGCCAGCTCAAGCTGTCTTATCAGTGGTTCTAGATTAGATCCCAGATGACCTGTCTAAACCCATGTGGCCTTTTTGGTTCATCCTTTGTTATGGCTGCAGTACCTGCAATTCCAGTTAGCAGACATGGCCACCAGGCTGGTTGCCTCTCGGGTGATGATCCGCATGGCAGCAGTGGCTTTGCAGGAGGAACGGGAAGACGCAGTGGTCCTGTGCTCCATGGCCAAGCTCTTTGCTACAGAGGAATGCTTTACTGTAAGTGACAAGTCTTCTGGCCTTTTCTGATAGCAGACAGGAAGAGCTGCTCTGCTTAGGGACTTTGAGAGGAATGAGTCATCTGTAGAACCCTAACCTCCTGAGGCACTGAAGGAATCACTTTGGGGCTTAAGGATACAAATGAATTTGTGAACGACCTGCAGTGGAGCTCTCCCTGCTACCCTTGTGGCCTTCTCCATTACATTAACACGTCAGTGAGACTCTGCTTTCGGGTATGTTCTTGGTAAGGCACGGAGCTGTTTCCATACTGAGACTATATTGTCACTAGGTGGTGCCTGGACTTCCTATAATCAGTCAGTCATGGGGGCTGTAGACAGCTTTGCCTCCATAACAGCCTGGAGAAAGGCAGATGTTTGTGCCTTGTTTGACTGGTTCAGTAGGAGGATGGCCTTCGTGTCTGACCATTTAGAATCTGGAGCTCCTCTTGGGCCCCGTTCATTCTCTCT
The DNA here is from genome assembly GCF_014885135.2 of Alexandromys fortis. Taxonomy (NCBI): domain Eukaryota; kingdom Metazoa; phylum Chordata; class Mammalia; order Rodentia; family Cricetidae; genus Alexandromys; species Alexandromys fortis. The sequence goes on from NW_026067994.1 coordinate 4,967,567, forward strand.
TCCATGTATAACAGACTGCCAGACTAAGGTTTGGAGTGGGGAGGGGAGCCAAGTACTCCACAGGCTTCCTGGGACCAAAGACATCTATTCCCTGTCTCCCAGCAGATCTGCAACCAGGCTGTGCAGATGCATGGGGGCTACGGCTACCTGAAGGATTATGCTGTTCAACAGTATATGCGGGACTCCAGGGTCCACCAAATCCTAGAAGGTAAAACTTTGCAGAGTTATTCTCCTGCTACACTTTCCCCAACCTGTCTCAGTACTTCTGAGCTGGGATCCTGCTAGGCCCTCTGTCTTTTTCTCAATTCTTCCTTTCCTCAGCCCTCCTCTGAAATTGGTCTGCTGCTACATCAGAAAACACACTAAGCTGGGAGCCAGGAGATTCTGCTTTATGCTCATGAGTGAAGCTGCACTCCACTTCTTTTGTAGATTTCAGAGAAGGTTCAACCCAAGCTAGTATGTGAGCAGTCTTGGAAAGTGCACTGGTGATTATCTTGTCCTGTTTTAAAACTGGGACCTCAGGGATCCTGAACCTCCAAACAGTAGTGTGGCAGCCACATTATCTAAATGTTATCCATGTCAGTACTGCTAGTGGTGTTTAGTAAAGTTACCAGCATGTGGCTTTTATATTCAGACATTGGTTGGGCAACTGTGTGAGCTATCAATCAGACATGGAGTGTGCCTTCCACTCAGTATCAGTGCATATGCCCGGAAGTAGCATCACTCTGTCCCGGCTAGTGTAGGCAGCCAGAGCTGTTACAGGACTGCGGACGCGTGGGATGGAAGCTTCTCTTGTGCTTCTTGGTGAAACACTGTAGGGGTATTTTATTAGGGTCACAGAAGTCTGTAAGGATTTGCTTCCCTGCCTTCAAAGTGTTCATGTTGTAGCTGAGTGGGCACCATAATCTTCTTTTGGAGGACTTATAAGTAGGCTGCTGGGTCCCACCCTCAGAGTTTCTGCTCCACTGGGTCAAGTGAACGCTGGGGTCACTGGTGTGGAAACAGACTGGGCCCCACTGTCCCTGTCTGAGTTCTGATCCTACAGGACTGCTTCTGTCCGAACTGGAGCTCTGACCTTTATTTGCCTCAGGCCTTTACACTGAAATTAAACTTCCGGAGTTGTTTTTTTGAGGGAAAATGTTATCCTTTTATGAGGAAATTTAGATTTAGCTTTCTTTGAGATTGTGTGATTATTGGTTCTGCAAGGGCTTTACTTTGTATTTTGTTTATACTGAAGGCCACTATCAAAAATAAAGTGAGCTATTAATTCCCCCCTTCAAGTTGAATGTTTTATCTTATGCTTTAGTTTTCTGGTTACAGAAGATATGTGTACTGTTGAGCCTATAAAATATACAAAAAGTAAAAGAAAAAAATGACTCCTGTTTCTACATCTAGGAGATCTTTATAATTTTGTTGTTAAATTCTCTGAACTTTTTTCTATCCTTTTGCAAGTATGATTAAATTTTAAAAATTAGAGTCAAACTATTTTTCTTTACTTGTTTAATACAGTCATTTTTGTCATAAGGAGAGGTGTTTAAAAATGTCAATATTATCCCACTGAGCCAGCAAGATGGCTCATTGGTAAAGGTACCCACTGTCAAACCTGAAGGCTTGAATTTGATCCCCAGGACCCACATGGTAAAAGGAACAAAGCAGTCCTGCACACTGTCATCTGACCTTCACATACACACCAGGGTATGGCACACCCACACACATACACACACTTGTACACACAATAAATACATGTAATTAAAAGAAATCACTGGGTATGGTGTTGTACACCTGTAATTCTAACACTGGAGAGGGCAGGAAGGTCAGGAGTTGAAGGTCATCCTCAACTATACATCTGGTTCAAGGACAGCCTGAGCTACATTAGATGCAGTCTCAAACCAAACAATAGCAAATGTAAATACTGTTTTGCACACTGTCATTGTTTGGTAATTACAAAAGAAGCAACGATTACAGTTTAAATCCATGGCTACCCTCTTCCTACTGAATCCTTCATTGTTCCTCTTGCAGGTAGCAATGAAGTAATGAGGATACTGATCTCTCGAAGCCTGCTTCAGGACTAGCTCCCAAACTGGAGACTCTAGTGTGGAGTTCATGCGCAGCCACAGTCAGTGTTAAGTGAGTGCTCATACAGGCTGTTCAATTGCTAAGGAATCCTGCCATACAATGAAGGAGCCGTACTCGTCTGATAGAGGACCTGAACGCTCAGCAGCAACGAGGCTCTGAGATAGGAACAGGGTTCTCAGTAGAGCTGGAAGGGCCCTGAGGAGCCATACCAGAAGATCTGCCACCCTGCTTTCCTCGTTCTGGAAAGAAGAAGTCAGCACTGTGGCTTGCATCCACATGATGTACGTTTTATTAATTCTTGACCTAGGGTCTTCAATGAAGCATTTCCTGATTACAGAGGCAGTGTGGGAGGCAAGGGCAGAGGACAGCCTGTCTCTTTCTGTTCTCTCTTCTGCACCGACGGTGTCTCAGGAGAGCAATCCTGAACTCAGATCATGATGAAGTGAATTATCTGGGAACCTGCTGCTAAGCTATGAATTGGGGTGTACCTTTGCTCCTGCTACCACATAATAAATGTCAAGGGCTAAGGTTATTTGGAACACTTGGATTTTTATATGGACTTTTATTTCCTCTTTTGGGGCTGCTTATCTTTTTAGATACTTCTATTAGTACCTTGGTAAATAAAATCTACCTCTTTGCTCTGTCCTTCAATTATAAATTAAACTATACTTGAGTCAGTATATATTTGATTCAGTATTCCATTGGATTTGGGGATAATTATATATTTGATTCAATATTTAATTGGATTTTGGAATACTTAGGAATCTCTCCTAAGGCAGTTTGTCTTTTAAAAAGTACATCTTTTAATTAGTAATTTTGCAAACAGCATTGTTCGTCATATATGGAAGTCTTAAGTATTATTCAATGATGAGGACTTTGGGGAAAACCCTGCTACATTACTTAATCTATCTTTTGATGTTTAGAAAAGACAAATGTCCAATATATTGTGTTAACCACAAGTCACTGATTATAGAAAAAGATGTATGCCTGTAGCTATAATAGACATTTGCTTTTCTGAAGGCTTACTCTGTCTGAACTTGTCTTGTACATGGGGAACAAGGTGTGATTCAAAGTTGAAAATGAGATTCTGCTGTCCACAGTTGGACTTAACAGGAGCTGGTATGTGATGCCTGGGCTGAGTATCTGTACACATGGAATAGCCTGGGAAGAAGGCAGAAAGAGGTTCACAGAGAAGGTAAAAATACAGATTCAGCTTCTACAAAGATGGCTAATGTTTAGCCGGGCGGTGGTGGCGCAGCCTTTAATCCCAGCACGCAGGAGGCAGAGGCAGGCAGATCTCTGTGAGTTCGAGGCCAGCCTGGTCTACAAAGGGAGTTCCGGGACAGGCTCCAAAGCTACAGAGAAACCCTGTCTCTAAAAAAAGAAAAAAAAAAAAAAAAGATGGCTAATGTTTAAAGGGAGGCTACTCTACAAAAGCTGCCAGGAGAGGGCGTATAAGACTTGTGTGGGTGGTGTTGTATTTGTGTTCATCGTGATTGGGATTGGCATGAAACAGAAAATATGTTAAGTGCGGATAGAAAGATGGATAAAGATGGGTAGGGGTTTATTTACTTATTTGTGTGTAGGTATGTGTATGATGTTCATGATGTATATGATGTTCATGTGTATGATGTTCATGTGTTCGTGTGTATGATGTTCATGTGTATGATTTTCGTGTATGATGTTCACATACACTTTGTGTGTGTGTGAAGCAGCAACTTTTAGGAATCCATTTCCTTCCACCATGGGACTCCAAGAATCAAACAGATCATCAGGCTAGTACAGAAAGCACTTTTACCCACTGAACAATTTCCCTGGCTCCAAATTCATCCATCCTTGAGAGTATTCAAAATTCTCAAAGTGTGAGAGTCTCTTAGCCCATGCTTGGAAACAGGGAAGTTCAGGAAAGCCGTTGTAGAACAGTCTGAGAATGTCCACTGTGGAACCTTGTTGTTCTAGAGACCTTGCTATTAACCAGTCTATTTGCTGGTGTTGCTGAAGTTCCTGTTCCTCCTCAAAGCAATGACAATGCTATCGATATTGATGCCTTTGAAATTACGGTTATTGAAAAGTACATGCCATGGAACTGAAATGATGGCACGGCGGTTAAAAACACTTGCTGCTCTTCCAGGGGACCCAAGTTTGGGTCCCAGTACCCACATAAGGCATCCAACTGCCTGTAACTACAGTGTCAATAACTCTGGCCTCTGAGGCACCTGGACTCATGTGTACACCCTCACACAGCCACACATGAAATACACATAGTTAAAAGTAATAAAAAAAATAACAAAAATACAAACTGAGTGGGACGGTTCATTCCTGTAATTCCAGCACTCAGAAGGCCAAAGCAGGAGGATATTGCTATGAGTTCCAAGGCAGTCTGGACTACATACAGAATGAGTGACCCTGTTGTGAGCTGGCAATGTAGCTCACTTAACTAGTGTGTGGGAGCTCCTAGAGGTCTACCTCTAGCACTGAAATAAAGTTCTTGTCATCTCCAGATATTACCAAGAGATTCCATATTCCTAATGACCTGGCAAGCATGGCCAATGAACTTTTAACTAATTCCCATCATTATTTTGCATTATAAGTAAAAACAAAAATACCATAGCAATATTCACTGTTCTTTGAGAGACACCTGTGGTAAGTCCAGGTATATGGTAAGACATTCATGTTTGGGGTGAAGGAAAATACACCGCTGAAGGAATTTGAGATGATGCTGTGGGCTGAATTGTGTTCCCCCAAAAAATAGTTCTGGACATCTTGGCATATAATTAATTTGGCAGATATAATTAGTTAAAATGAGGTGATAAGATCTATTGTAGGATGGACTTAAGAAACAGTATAACAACTAAGAGTCAGTCTCAGTTTGAAATGATGACCCTGCCTCCAGTAATCTCAGATCTGAGACTGTGTCTGAGTGCTGTTTCCCCCCAGCCGCCCCTCCTCCCCATTTTATATTCCCCTCTAGGCCTAGGATTATATAAGGTGTGCACCACTGGGATTTAAGGCATGCACTGCCTGGTTTCTATGGCAAATAGTGTGACTACTGGGATTAAAGGTGTGTACTACCATAATCTGGTCTATAAGGCTGACCAGTGGGACTGTTTTACTCTCAGATCTTCAGGCAGTCTTTATTTATAATTAAAATACAATTGAAATGCCACTTTGTAGTACTAACAATAAGAAACTGGGGAGTAAAGATTTAAAATATCACAGTGGTGTCCTCAAACATTTACATTTAAATACAAATGTAAAGATATACAGGGCCTCTCCACTGAAGATTTTTAATACTGCTATGAAAAATTAAAAAGTTGTGGACAAAATCTCATTGTTAACATTAAGGTTTGCCATTTAGTTTATCTACATAATCAGTTGCAGTCAGTGCAGGTCAAAAATCACAGATTGTGTGTGTAGTGGAGGCAGGGGTTGTTGAAAATAGAATATGACATTTATTCTAAAAGTATGGAAATACAAAGGATCTCGATATGTCCATTGTTGAATATTTACTACTGAGAGTTTGATTTGGTTTTGAATACATAAGTAAAAGAGTTAAGGTGAAGATCTTTCTTAAAAGGATTTATTTACATCTTTTGTGCATGGATGGTTTGCCTACATGTATGTATGTGTACCATATGACTGCCTAGTGCCTGTGGAAGCCAGAAGAAGGTGTTATTTCCCTGGAACTGGAGCTACCATCTGGGTGCTGGAAACTGAGAGGCAAGTACTCCTAACTACTGACCAATCTCTCTAGTCCCTAAAGTTGAAGATCTTATTTTTTATGACTTATTCTAAAATTATAGCAGTCATCCACGTGTGGAGGCACATGCCTTTAATCTCATCACTTTGGGAGGCAGAAACAGGTGGATCTCTGAGTTTGAGACTAGCCTGGACCACAGAGCAAGTTCTAGAACAGCCAGAGCTACACAGAAGAACCCTCTCTCGGGGAAAAAAAAAACATTAACACCAATCAAAATAGAGTCTTCATATATAAAGGTGCTTGCCACCAACCCTGGTAACTTGAGCTTGTTTCTCAGGACCCATGTGGGATGAAGAGAACCAATTCCTACAAACCATCTTCTATGTGGTCTTTTTGTTGTTGTGGTGGTGGTGGTGGTGGTGGTGAGGTGGGATATTTATTTAGTGGGTTATGGAAGGGAAGGGGAGAGGGAGAGAGAACGGGGACAAGAAAGAAACAGAGGGAAGGAGGAAGAAAGAGTGGGGGGGGGAGAAGAGGAGCCATGGAAGCAGCTACCTCTTTGGAAGAGAGACAGAAAATATCTATGTGTTTTACAGCACACACACACAGAGAGAGAGAGAGAGAGAGAGAGAGAGAGAGAGAGAGAGAGAGAGAGAGAGAGAGAGAGAGAGAGAGAGAGAGAGAGAGAGAGAGAATTAAATAGGTAGATGGGTTTTTGGGTTTTCTTTCTTTTTTTAAGAAAATAAACTATCTTCTTTCATTATACATACCAATCCAAGTTCCCACTTTCTCCCCTTCTCCCATTCCCTCCACACACCCTCCCACCCCACCCCCATCTAATCCTCAGAGAGGGTAAGTCACATTGCTTTGCAGAAGGTCCCAGGCCCTCCCTATTATATCTAGGCTGTGCAAGGTATCATCCAAAGAGAATAGGATCCCAAAAAGCCAGTACATGCAGTAGGGTCAAATCCTGGTGCCACTGTCAGTGACCATCAAGTCTTCCCCAGCCATGCAACTGTCAATCACATTCAGAGGAACTAGCTTGGTCCTATGCTTGTTCCTTCTCAGTTCCGCTGGAGTTGGTGAGCTCCCATTAGCTCAGACAGACTGTTTCAGGGGGTGGTTTTCAGGTTTTCTACAGTGGTACTAGATGAACTTCACCTCTATCAAGGTGGGATGGGTCTTTTGTCTCACACCATACACAAAATGGTGTCTCACAAAGCCTCTGTATTTAAAAGTTCAAACCAAAGACCTTTGACCGTAGCCCATTCCAGCTTTCCAACCCATGCAAATTCCATGCTGACCCTCCCATCCACATGTGAAGGCAGAGACCCTTGTATACAGCTTCTTGATACAACCCACTTGGATTGACTGGCCCTGTGTGAGGTCAGAGACCCACAACTCCATTCTTTAACCCATTCCTAGCCACCTGTGGGTTAACTAGCCAAACCATGATGACCTCAGATTACAGCACTCAAAATTTTCTCTAGGACTGAACCTCAACCAGCATAGCTAAGACAGGCTAAGCTGGGGTAACACCAAACACCAAACCAAGCATTCAGCATAGGGCTATAAGAGTATAAGGTACAAACCCACCTACATAACCTCTTCCAGACCTCAAGACCAGTATATGAACCAGTAACCATCTAAGACACAGTTCCAGAATAGTCCTCAAAATGAGAGAAGACAAAGTGAATGTCCATCACAGGATCTCTCAGTTGTAAGACAACCTAGGAGCCAAGGTAGGAATGCAAGACACCACAGAGGGAACACAGCAGTCAGGGCTTCTACTCTGGAGTACTGTCCAGTTTTGCAATTGTACGTTTACTCTAAGTGGTTCTAAACCTTTCTAATGCTGTGACCCTTTAATACACTTCCTCATGCTGTGGTGACCCCAAAACCTATAATTATTTGGTTGCTACTTCATAACTTTAATTTTGCTACCATTATGAATTGTAGTGTAAATATATGTGACCCATGTGAAAGGGTGGATCAACCCCCCTACAAAAGAGGCACAACCCACAGGTTGAGAACCACTGCTCTAAGGTGAGGTCTGGGAATAGAACTTGATACTTGATACTAGCCTAACAGACAGGACAGTTTGCCATAGCATAACCTAGCTCCTGCAGAACAGTGCAAGCACTCCCATGAAAGGAAAAGAACAAAGACCAAGGACCAAGCTACTGATGTGTAAGACCAAACAGCAACAAGAAAGACTACTTGTTCCCTCAAAAGCTATCAGTCACGAGCTGGAAAAGAAGGAGATGGCGATTCCGGACAAATAATTTCATAAAGTGACTGAAAAGGTATTCAAACAAACGAAGAACAGAAATAAACAGCTGGTGGGAATATGGAAGCTAGTATAGGATAGGGGGAAAGGATTAGAAATACTGAAAATAATTGAAATGCTGGAGGTGAAAATTTCAGTAAATAGTGCAATAGAAAGCCCTAGCGATAGACTAGAATACGAGAAGAGTGGAATTCAGGAGTTTAAGACAATGTGGAAAAAATGGATTTTTTTAAAAAGGCATTAAAAAAAGTATGAGTGGAATTTGTGAAATCTTCGGTATATCATAAGAAAACCAAATCTAGAAACATGGGCATAGAAGTACAAGAACTCTATTCCAAAGGCACAGAAAATATTTTCAATGCAATCCTTAAAGAAAATTCTGCAAATCTAGGGTAAGAGGGACCCATCCAGGTACAAGCAATTTACAGTGTACCAAATAAACAGGACCACAGTAAAAACTCTTCACACCATATCGTAGCTTAAACACTAGATAGACTGAATAAAGGTGTATAAAAGCTACAAAAGAAAAATGGCAAGATTAATGCAAAGGTGGGCTCATTAAAATAATTGCTCTACAGAAACTCAAGGCCCACATCTCTGAGCCCAAACTAACACACCCAGCAAATGACCATGTGTGAGGGAGAAAAAAAAAAAACATGATAAGGGCAGACTGAAAAAGTTTATAGCCACCAAACCAGCTCTACCATGGATACTGGAAGGAATTAAGAAAAACAACAACAACAACAACAAAAAGTATCCAAGAAGAACAGTAACAAGAAAACAAAGACTACAAAATACAACTTTCAATACTATTTTGCATTTTATTGGTCTGAGTTTCCAAATCAGAAGACATACATACTAGCAGTTTAAATGAGAAAATAAGATAACTGAAAATTTTCAGAAAATCATAATGACATACCTTTAAAACCCCATCCTACAAAATTGTAAAAATCTGAAAGAAATTATTAAATTTCTTGATGCACATGCCCAAACTCAACCAATGTGAGACAAACAATTTAAACGAGACTATAACAAGTAACAAGATTAAAGCAGGAGTAAAATTAACTTCATAGCTTCAAAACTCCCAGTCCCTATGTGTTCTCTGCAAAATTCTATTAAACTTTTAAAGAAGAAATAAAATCAATGCTTCTCAAAATATTCTGTAAAATAGAAAAGGAATGGATGATTCCATATTTATTTTCTGAAATCAGCATTACATGGATGGCTAAAGATACCAGATAAAGCCTACAAAAAAAGAAAAATAATCTTCCAATGAACACAAATACAAACAAAAAACTTTTTTCTTTTTTTAATTAATTAATTAATTTATTTATTTTTTATTTTTTTATTGAGAAAAGGAAAAAAAAGTTCCCGCCTCCTCCCAGCCTCCC
>NW_026067994.1:4987817-4989947 GCF_014885135.2 Alexandromys fortis
GGTTCCCTGCCCTGTGGAAAGTCCAAGGTCCTCCCCCTCCGTCCATGTCTAGGAAGGTGAACGTCCAAACTGACTAGGCTCCCACCAAGCCGGAACATGAAGTAGGATCAAAACCCTGTGCCATTGTCCTTGGCTTCTCATCAGCCCTCATTGTTCGCCATGATCAGAGAGTCCGGTTTTATCCCATGATTTTTCAGTCACAGTCCAGCTGGCCTTGGTGAGCTCCCAATAGATCAGCCCCACTGTCTCAGTGGGTGGGTGCACCCCTCGTGGTCCTGACATCCTTGCTCGTGTTCTCCCTCCATCAGTTCCTCATTGGGACCTTGGGAGCTCAGTCCAGTGCTCCAGTGTGGGTCTCTGTCTCTATCTCCATCCATCACCAGATGAAGGTTCTATGGTGATATGCAAGATATTCGTCAGTATTGCTAACAAACAAAAAACTTAATACTTGCAAACTAACTCAAGAGTACATCAAAAAGATCATCACCTTGACTAGATTGGCTTCATTCCTTAGATACAGGGAAGATACAACATACATAAATCAATAAATGTAATTCAATATGCAGATGTACACAAAGATAAAAAGCGTATACTTATCTCAGATGCAGAAAAGTTCTTGACATCCAATATTTGGATCGAGTGGTGGTGCAGGCTTTTAATCACAGACCTAGGGAGTCACAGGCAGGTAAATTTTTGTGAATTTGAGGCCAGGCTGGTCTACATATTAAGTTCCAAGCCAGCAAGGGAGTACAGAAGATATAAGCATAGCTAAAGGTTTTCTAAACAGTCACTTGGGAAATAAAGTCAACAATTCACAAATAGGACCTATGAATTTAAAAAGGCTTCCATACAACAAAGGAAGCTACTAATCAAGTGAAATGGAAGCCTACAGGAGAAAATTGCTGCCACTAAGACACCCAAAATGCTGGATGGAGGGGGGAGGGCCTTGGACTTCCCACAGGGCAGGGTACCCTGCCTTCTATTAAAACTGGAGAGGGAAGGGGAGGGAGGGAGAAAGTGGGAGGGAAATGAGAGGAGGTGGAAGTTTTAATAAATAAATAAATTAATTAAAAGAAAGACACCCAAAATGGTGTATGTGCAATAGAAAGAGAAGGAAGATTGCCAAACTTTTTATGAGGCTACAATTACCCTGATACCCAAACTACACAAAGTCATTACTAAGAGAGAATTACAGACAAATCTCATACATGGACATGAATGTAAAAATACTCAACAACATACTGGCAAACTGAATCCAAGAACACATCAGAAAAATCATCCATCATGATCAAGTGGGCTTCATCCCAGAGATTCAGGGATGGTTCAACATATGAAAATCTGTCAGTGTAATCCATCATATAAACAAACTGGAAACCCCCCACATCATCATCTCATTAGATGCTGAAAAAGCCTTCAACAAAATACAATATCCCTTTATGATAAAGGTCTTAGAGAGAGCTGGGATACATAGCTAAATATAATAAAGGAATTATAGTGCAAGCCAATAGACAACATCAAACTAAATGGAGAGAAACTCACAGCGATTCTCTAAACTCAGGAACAAGACAAGGTTGTCCACTCTCTATATCTATTCAATATAGTTCTAAAGGTACTAGCTAGAGTGATAAGACACCAAAAGAAGATCAAGGGAATACAAATCAGAAAGAAGTCAAACTCTATTTGCTGATGATAAGATAGTTTACATAAGTGACCCCAAAAATTCTACCAAGGATTCTACCAAGGAACTTCTACAACTCAGAAACACTTTCAGTAATGTAGCAGGATACAAGATTAACTAAATAAAAATCAGGAGTCCTTTTTCATAGAGATGATAAATGGACTGAGAAAAAAAATCAGAGAAGCATCAGCCTTCGCAATAGTCACAAATAACATAAAATATGTTGGAGTAACTTTAACAAAACAAGTGGAAGTGTTTGACAAGAACTTTAAATCTTTAAAGAAATTGAAGACAACACAAGAAAATGGACAGATCACCCATGCTCTTGGGTAGGTAGAAGTAACATAGTAAAAATGGCAATGTAACCAAAAACAATCTACAGATTTAATGCAATGTCCAGCAAAATCCTTCATAAACCTCAAAAGAGTAATACTCAACCTCATATGGAAAAG
>NW_026067994.1:4997922-5000470 GCF_014885135.2 Alexandromys fortis
AAAGCATATTCAGCAAATATGCTGGCACAACTGGATATCAGCATGTAGAAGAATGAAAACAGACCTATATCTATTGCCATGCATGAAACTCAAGTCCAAATCAGTCAAAAATCTCAGCATAAAACCAACCACACTGAACCTCGCAGAAGAGAAAGTGGGAAATACACTTGAATGCCTTTGGCACAGGAGACTACTTTCTCAATAAAACCCCAGCAGCACAGACACTAAGAGAAATAATTAATAAATGTGACCTTCAATAAATGTGACCTTCTGAAACTGAGAAACTTCTGTAAAGCAAAGAACACAGTCAACAAGACAAAGCAGCAGCCTACAAAATGGGAAAACATCTTCACCAATCCCACATCAGACAGAGGTCTGATCTCCAAAATATACAAAGAACTCAAGAAATTAACCATCAAAAGAATAATAATCCAATAAAAACTGGGGTACAAATCTGAACAGAGAACTCTCAACAAATGAATCTAAAATGGTTGAAAGACACCTAAGGAAATGCTCAACATTCTTAGCCATCAGAGAAAAGCAAATCAAAACAACTCTGAGATTCCATCTTACACCTGTAAGAATGGCCAAGATCAAAAACACTGATGACAACTTATGCTGGAGAGGATGTGGGAGAAAGGGAACACTCCTGCATTGCTGGGGGAGTACAAACTGATACAGTTACTTTGGACGTCAGTATGGCAATTTCTCAGAAAAATTTGAAACAACCCATCTCAAGATCCAACAATACCACTTTTGGGTATATACCTAAAGGATGCTCAATAGCATAAGTTGTCATTCCTACAGTCACCTGATTTTTATTGTTTTTATTGAGCTATCAATTTTTTTCTGCTCCCCTCCCTTCCTCCTCACTCCCCTTCTACCCTTTCTCATGATCCCCACACTCCCAATTACCCAGGAGATCTTGTCTTTTTCTACTTCCCATGCAGATTAGATCTATACATGTCCCTCTTAGGGTCCTCTTTGTTGTCTGGATTGTGAATTGTAGGCTGGTTTTTCTTTGCTTTATGTTTAAAAACCACTTCTGAGTGAGTACATATTATATTTGTCTTCCAGAGTCTGGGTTACCTCACTCAATATGTTTTCTAGATCCATTTGCCCACAAATTGAGATGTCATTTTTTTTTTACTGTGTAGTACCCCATTGTGTAAATGTACCACATCTTTATCCATTCTTCAGTCCAGGGGCATTTAGGTTGTTTCTAGGTTCTGACGATGACAAATAATGCTGCTATGAACATAGTTGAGCATATGTCCTTGTGGTATGACTGAGTATCCTTTGGGTGGATACTCAGAAGTGGCAGATCTGGGTCTTGAGGTAGATTGCTTCCTAATTATCTGAGAAATTGCCATACTCATTTCCAAAGCAGCTATACCATCTTGCACTCCCACCAGCAATGCAGGAGTGTTACCTTTACCCCACATCCTCTCCAGCATAAGCTGTCATCGGTGTTCTTGATCTTGGCCATTCTTACAGGTGTAAGATGGAATCTCAGATTTGTTTTGATTTGCATTTCTCTGATGGCTAAGGATGTTGAGCATTTCCTTAAGCACCTTCCACTTGTTTGCTTAGAGTTACTCCAAGATATTTTTTGTTATTTGTGGCTATTATGAAGGGTCATGTTATCTGATTTCTTTCTCAGCCCATTTATCATCTGTGTACAGGAGGGCTACTGATTTTTTTTTTTAGTTTATCTTGTGTCCTGCTACATTACTGAAGGTGAGTTGTAGAAGTTCCTTGGTAAAATTTTTGGATTCACTTATGTAAACTATAGTACCACCAGCAAATAGTGAGAATTTGACTTCTTTTCTTATTTACATTCCCTTGATCTCCTTTTGTTGTCTTATTGCTCTAGCTAGAATTTCAAGTACTGTATTGAATAGATATGGAGAGAATGGTCTATCTTTTCTTGTTTCTTATTTCAGTGGGATCGCTTTGAGTTTCTCTCCATTTAGTTTGATGTTGGCTGTTGGCTTGCTGTATATTGCCTTTATTATGTTTAGGTATGTTCCTTGTATCCCTGGTATCTCTAAAACCTTTATCATGAAGGGATGTTGTATTTTTGTCAAAGGCTTTTTCAGCATCTAGTGAGATGATCATATTTTTTTTTTAGTTTTTTATATGGTGAATTACATTGATAGATTTTCAGATTTGCATGTGTTGAACCATCCCTGCATCTCTGGGATGAAGCCTATTTGTTTATGATGGATGGTTTTTCTGATGTGTTCTTGGATTTGGTTTGCCAGTATTTTATTGAGTATTTTTGCATCAATGTTCATGAATGAGATTGGTCTGTAATTCTCTTTCTAAGTAATTCCTTTGTCTGGTTTGGGTATCAGGGTAATTTTAGCCTCGTAAAAACAGTTCGGCAATGTTCCTTCACTTTCTATTGTGTGAAATAATTTAAAGAGTATTGGTATTAGTTTTTCTTTAAAAATCTTGTAGAATTCTGCTCTGTAACCATCTGGTCTAGGGTGGCTTTTTTTGGTTGGGAGACTTTTGATGACTATTTCTTTTTTTTTTTTTT
>NW_026067994.1:5002388-5015918 GCF_014885135.2 Alexandromys fortis
CCTACACCCACAGTCTGAGAGAAGGGAAAGACCACAAGTGTCTGGGCACCTGAGCTCAGCCTGCCCCACGTGGGGACAGGAAGCTGCAGACCACAGTGGTCAGGAGAGGCTCGCGGTGCAGTGCTGTGGCTGCTGGCTGACAGTGACTGGCTTCGAGAAGACACCATTCCAGTAAGGTACCGGCATCTCCTAGAGGCCCTTGATGCACAGCTGGTGTCCAAGGGAGGGCGTGTGTGGCAAGCACTTGGCATGTGCCAGTCAGGCCTTCTGGTACTGGCTTGTGGCCACCGGTGCGGGCAGAGCCACCATGGCAGTATAGAGCCCGACCTGAACAAGGCTGTGCGATGGTGCCAGGCTCCGGGAACATAACTTGGTGCCAGTGGCCTCTGGAACAGCTAAGGGCAAAGCCTGGTTTGGCCTGAGGAACTGCCAAGTTGTCCCCAGATGCATATTCTCTGGGCTGTCCTCTGAGACTCAGCGGAGTCCAGGCCTCTCTGCACCGTGTACTCTGGCAACCCCCTGCTTCAAAGGCTGGCTGCCTGCCTCTGCTGGGGGTTTCTGCAGAGACTGGCTGAGGACTCCCCTTGGGGCTCTCCATCAGGTTCCCTTGAAGTTTTGTTTCATGCCTGCTCTTCTCCCTGGAAAGCTTGCCAAAGCGTCCTCTATGCTTTCCTAGCTCCCAAAGCTGCCTGTTTCCGGACAGCACTTCCTCACTGTCTTTTCTTCATTTTTGGTTGTTTTTAAATTTTCCTGTGACTTCCCAAAATTTTAGCCAATCCCAGCTCTACCCAGATATAGATGTTTTTACTAATGCTAGCAATTTAGCATTTGTGCAGAAATGCTGATGGTAGTGGTGGTGGTGATTTCAATATGGAGGAGTGTTTACTACAGGCTGAGAAGACGTGTGTGTGTGTGTGTGTAAAAGGAGGTTGCATTTGAAATATCATTTTTCATTGATTCAATAAAAGATATATAATAAGTTCATGTTAATTAAACTATGTTTAAAGTATAAAGCAATGTGAAACATCATCCATTTTAATTAGAAAAGTTTGTAGAGCCAGGCACCACCATGGGCTCAGATGTTACCCACACCCTGGAAACAGCGGCATGCAGACTCTGCCAAGTGAGTTCTGTCCAGCCCGAACTCATGAGGTTTTGATGCATTAGCCCAGAATGAGCACCATCAAGACATCAACAAGCCCTAAAGACAATAAGATTTGTATTCTGGAAACCCAACAGTTCTGGCGTTCGGGGTTGATCTCCAACAGTAGCAAACAAATGAAAGATGGAGTTGGAGACAAAGAATTGATCCACCCTGTGAAGAAATTCCTGCTCTGCTACGCAGGGCAGCACTGGGGTCCATTTCTCAGCAGCTGGGCAGTTGTGGAAGGTCTCGGGGTTATGCTCCATTGTAGTAAAAATAGTACTTGACTGGACCTTAACCAGCATCAAATGTATATGGTGCCTGAGAACCCAGCTACGTAGCCAGTTATTCTTCTTTTGAGTTCTTCTTCTTCCAACCAGCAGCCTTGGCTTCAAGACGCTGTCCAGATTCCAGCTGATACAAAAGCCCAGGAACAAATTTTGCCTTTGCAGTAGACCACCCTCTCCCTTCTTCAAGAAAAGCCTCCTTCAGCCCCTAGCTGAGTCTCTTCTCAACCCCTATTTCTCACCTCCCTATTCTGTCCCATTTAGCATGTGGACCTTCCTGGGGAGACCTGAGTGTATTCTGTGTCTGTTTTCTGCCTTATCCATGATGGCTCCATCCAACCTTAGCCAGTTACCCAAGTAAGTATATTCAAAACAATGAAGAGGTCCCATTTAAGGTATACCTAGAGTCCCCAAGGGAAAAGCTTTTAAAAACTCTTGTGTGTGCGAATGTGCACACAAGCATATGATGGATATGTGCATGATTGTGTGCATGTGACATGGTGCATGTGTGGAGGTCAGAGGACATCTTCAGATGTCAGTCTTTGATTTCTACCTCGTTGGAGACAGGGGCTCCCTTGTTGTCTACCGCTTCCGTGGATTCTCCTCTCTCTGCCTCCCATTCCCATATAAAGGTGCTGGGATCAGATACATGCACTATTACGTTTGACATGCATGGCCTTTACCTGGATGCTGAGAATCTGTAAGCACTTTCCACATTGAGCCACAATCGTAGCTCCTTTCTCTTCCTTTTCCTCCCTCCCTCTCCTCTTCGCTCTTTTTTTGGAAACAGAGTGAGCTTTATATCCCAGACTGACTTTGAACTCCAGTTTTCCTGGGCCTTTTGGCTCAGCAACCTGTGCTCTAGATTTGAACATCTTCTTGTCCTTGCAGGCTTAATCAAACTCACCTGACCCCCTTGTTGCTGCGGATTCGAAAGGTAGGTCTGAAAGTTGAGGGATCACAGTTCACACTGGAAGGTTCCCCATTCCGGATCCTATCTGGCACTATGGACTACTTCCGGATACCGAGGCAGAACTGGAGGCTCAGCTTGAGAAAGATGAAAGCTTGTGGCTTCAACACCCTTACCACGTGAGTTGCTGCTTCTGTTTCTTTTTTTTATATTTATTTATTTTTTAATTAATTTTACATTCCAACTAAAGTTCTCCCTCACATCCCTCCTCTGCTCCCCTCACCTCCTCTCCCTAGCCCACTCCCTATCCACTCCTCCCATAGGTAAAGGCCCCCATGGTGAACTGACACAGTTTGCCATATTTAGTTGGGGTAGGACCAATCCTCTTCCCTCTGTATTAAGTCTGAGCATGGCATCCCACGAAAGGTTATGGGCTCTCACACGCTAGCTCATGCACCAGGGGGAGATCCTGTTCCTACTGCCAGGGGCCCCTCAGGTAGCCCACGCTTCACAACTGACTTCCGCATATGGAGGGCCTATTGCAGTCCTATGGAGGCTCCACATGACAGACATGTATTATGGGGGAGCTTCTTATGTTTCTCTTTTCCACATGACAGGCATGTTCCTTGGAACCTCCACGAGCCATCAGTGGGCCAGTTTCAGTTCACTGAAAACTTGGACCTCATGTATGTGTTCATACTTTAATTACTTGATTCTGAGATTCAGATAGGGATGTGCCTGGGGAACTGGGTGAAGGAATGGATTATAGCTTTGCTTTTTAGTGGCTGTTGTCTTGTTGTTGTTTTGAGGCAGGGTCTCACCATATAACTCCAGCTGGCCTGGAATTCTCTATGTAGCACCCCAGGCTGGTCGCACATTCACAGAGCACTGCTTGCCTCTGCTTCCTTACTGCTAGAATTAAAAGTGTGTGTCATCAACCCTTGGCCTATAATTCTGTTTTAAACATAATTCTGTTTTAAGATGTATTAACTTTTTACCTCGTTTGAAGCCTGCTTCAGCCATTGGTCTATGGTTTACATAGGCCATGTTGTTATAGTAAAGTCTGGACCTTGTTTTAGCCAGCATTTTACAAACTGTATCGTGAAGAATCTGCTCTCTTAGTTATAATGGCAGATTTCTGAGCTATAGTTTATAGTTTCCATGATGTGATAGAAGTAGAATAATTTTTTTAATTAATTAAAGCAATACTGACTTCTGGAGTATTATTTTGGGGAAGCTCTAGAGAGGAAGGCAACTACGTATTGAGACTGTTACAGACCTGGCTAGGGTCAAGTCGGGAAAGACAGTGGTGATGACAAAGTTGAGTCAAGTTTAGAAGTTGCTTAGAAGTAAATGGGAAGGGGCCGTGTGCAGCAGAGGCAAAGTCAGAGACGTGAAAAAGTAGTGCATGTCACTCAAGGTGATGTTAGATGCTGTAACATGTAAGCCTCACGTCCCTGCAAAAGTAAAAGTCTGTTTTCATTTAAATGGGATCTTCCTGACTGGCATATATTTCTCTTCCAATAAATAATAATGGGAGGAATTCAGGCTATTTTTGTCTTAAATCTTCAACACTTTTGTCTAAGTCACAGTCCCTTTGAGTACAAAGCCCACAAGAGGAAGAAAGAAAAAAAAAGGAGGGAAGGAAGGGAGGAAGGAAGGAAGGAGAGAAGGAAGGAAGGAAAAGAGTTGCTGTGCAAAGCTATTACTTTGAGGGAAATGTCACTGTGACTGCTTTCTTTCCAGAGCTTTTGTCACCATGGCTTCAGACGAGGGGCTCTGGGTCATTCTGTGTCCAGGTCCCTACATTGGCAGTGACCTGGACCTTGGAGGCTTACCCAGGTGTGTTGTGGTCTGAAGGTCCCTGGGTGGGAAACACATTCACAGGGCTTTATTTCTGGACTCATTTTGAAAACCTACACCATTTTGTTTCCTGATGGCAGGTACTTATGGGTATGTTTTTGAGTTTAGCTGTTTTCTCTTAGTTAACACTTTCAAAGTTTATGCATGTGGTAGCAGGACCATTTATCTGTGCTGTTTTCCTTTTTCTAGCTGAGTATTTTCTGAGATGGTCAGGTTTTCCATCCCTCACACACACAAAGCAAGAACTTCCAAACAGTATCATTCTGGAATACAGGTTGATAGTTTTTTCCTAAAAGAGCTGAGATGCAAGGATTGTCACAAATTTGGGGCCATCCTGGGCTGCATAATGATGTAGGCTTCTAGGATAGTCAGTGCTATGTAGTACGATTTTGATACAAAGTCCTAATAGCAAATATTTTAGGTTTTCCAAGCCACATACAGCCTGAAAACTGAAGGAAACTATGTGAACAACTGGGTTCAATTGTGCTGACAAAACTATTTAATGATCAGAGAGCAGGTCAGACTTGGCTTTTGGGCTGTACTTTGGTGAACTCTGTCTTGAATCACAGTTACAAATTCCCCTAGCCCCCACATCTTTGGGGCATGGGGATGTTTCTCATAGGCAGAGATTGCTCTTTCTTGGAGCTGGACCACATCCCCACATCTCACCGTCTCTATGGCCTTGCAAACAGGGGCCCTGTGTTAGATCTCCTTTGCCGTAGTGTTTCCTATCACCGGTTCCCATCCTGAGTCTGAATCTCACCTTTTCAATCACAGCTGGTTACTCAAGGATCCCAAAATGAAGCTGCGGACAACTTACAAGGGATTCACCAGAGCGATGAATGAGTATTTCAATCATCTGGTTCCCAAGATAGCAATGTTCCAGGTAAAATCCAGTCCTCGTCTCTGCTGGTAAGGGAAGTGATTGCCAGCTTAACTTCCTGGCTCATTGCGGCTTGTTGCTTGCTCCTTTCTGTGCTCTGAGAAGCTCGTGTAGGAGGGTTCTATGGGTTCCTTTCATTGATCAAATAAAGAAACTGCCTTGGCTTTTTGATAGGGCAGAATTTAGATAGGTGGAGTAGACCAAACAGAATGCTGGGAGAAAGAAGCAGAGTCAGATAGATGCCATGGCTCTCCTCTCCAAGACGGACGCTGGTTAGACTCATGCTGGTAAGCCACAGTCACGTGGCAAAACACATTAATGGAGATGGGTTAAACTAATATGTGAGAGTTAGCTAATAAGAGGCTAGATATAATGGGCTAGGCAGTGGTTAAATGAATATAATTTGTGTGTTGTTATTTCGGGGTATAAGCTAGCCAGCTGGCCGGGAGCCGGGTGGTGGGAAGCAGCCCACCACTCCTCATTACAACAAGAAGCAGGGAGCATATGCTGGTACTGTGTATGTTTGCAGCCAGGATTTCCAGGTTATATGTAAGGAAGCTTCTATCTTTAGACTCTAATTGGGCATGATGGCACATACTGTATTTTCTGCCTTTGACAGTTGAAGTGAGAAAATCCAGCCTGAGCTACCTATTGAGTCCTTCTCTCAAAGCAGGGACAGGATTTGGATTTAATTACTCTCCTTTGATCTTCCCACAGCAGCTGTTCAACTCTGATCTATCTATCTATCTATCTATCTATCTATCTATCTATCTATCTATCTCTATCTATCTATCTATCTATCTATCTATCTATTGATCTATTGTGTGAGATGGAACTCAGATTATAAGGTTTTGTGGTAAGTTATTTTGCCTTAAGAGGCATCTTGCCTTCCCAGTTTGACTTTTTCAATATTTACTTTTACCTTATCTATAATCATATATATATATATACATACATACACACACACATATATATACATACATACATATATAAATGTACCATGTCATGCTTGGTGCATAAGGAACCTGAAAAGAGTGTTGGATCCCCTAGAACTGGAATTACAAAGAGTCGTGAGCTACCATGCGTTTCTGGGAATTGAACCCCAGTCCTCCAGAAGGGTTCTTAGTTATTGAGCCATCTCTCCTGCCTCTCTTTGCCACCCTGAGTTTGACTTTTGAATTTGAGTCTTAGATCTTTTCCTGATCTAACAATTAGTGTTGTAAGGTTTTCTTGCATTATTAGGCAGTGGTAATGGGTTCACAGATCCTGGTCAGCCATGCTCTCCCAAGGAAAATAATGTGTCCTCTAGTGATTTGGGGTTCTCAGCTGCAATCCTCGGTGTTTAGTGTCTTTTTACCAAACAATATTTTCTTATCTTTTTTTTATAAAAAGGTTTTATTTATTTTCACATGTCTGAGCCTGGATGAATGTCTGTGCACCACACCTGTGCATTGCTCAAGGAGGCCCTTGGGACTGAGTTGCAGAGAGTTGTGAGCCACAGTGTAGGTGTTGGGAGTTGAACCCAGGTCCCCATGAACAGAAGCCAGTACTCTTAGCCTCTGGTCCCTCTCTCCAGCCCCAAAACAATATTTTCAATTTAGGTTGGCTTCAGTTGAGACAGAACTGCACATTAGGCTGAAGAATGTCTATTCCATGTAGAAAATGAGTAGAGAGTGATAAATTTTAATTACTTTGGTCTCAGTTAGGATTTCTGTGGCTGTGAAGAGATAACATGAGCACAGCAACTTTTAGAAAGGAAAAGTTTAATCAAGACTGGCTTACAGTTGAGAGGTTTAGTTCGTTATCATCATGGCAGGAAGCCTGGCAGCATGAAGGCAGATATGGTACTGGAGAGGTAGCTGAGAGTTCTGCATCTTGATCTGCAGGCATCAGGAAGTGACAGTGACACATTGGCCAGGCTTGAGCTTCTGAGACCTCAATGCCCACTCTCCTAGTGACACACCTCTTGCAAAAAAGTCACACCTATTCCATCAAGGCCACACCTCCTAATAGTGCCACTCCCTATGGACCTATGGGGGCCATTTCCATTCAAACCATCACAAAATCAGTACTTACCAAACTTATTTTATCCTCACAGTAATTATTTTAGATTAGTATATATTAAATGGAGGCAATGCCAAAACATGCGTTTGTTTAGATGAATGTTTCACATGGTTGAACTTTTTGGGGGAATAGACTATCATTGCTCCAGAAAGCTATTAAAACTCATAAGTGACCAACTACACAAGCCAGTGCACATTTGAGAGATAGGCAAGATGCCCTTTTTTAGATACATGGTGTCCACAGGCACATTTAGCTGCTTAAATCAATGTAAACAAAGTACAATTAGAACTTAAGTTTCCAGGGCACACACTTCTCCTTCACTGTACCAATAACTGGTTGCTATTATATTGACAGTATACAAAGAGAACCTCAGGTTAGGGTAGTAACTCAATTGGTAGAGTGGCTACCTTCCACAAAAGCCCTGAGTTCAATCCTCAGCTTCAATAAACCAGTGTGGTTTTCCAAGTTTGCAGTTCCAGAAGTTAGGGGGTAGAGGAAATAGGGCCAGAAGATTGTCTTCCTGGTCATAAGGAGTTTGACACCAGTTTTTGATATAAGAGACCGTGCCTCAAAAATTAAAAAACAAGCTGGGTATGGTGGTGTACATGTTTAATCTCAACACTTATGGGACAGAGTCAGGCAGATCTCTGTGAGCTCAAGGACAAACCATCTACATAGGGAATTCCAGACTAGTCAGGGCTCCATATTGAGAACCTGTTTCCAGAACAGAACTGAACAGAGGACATTTTCATCCCTGCAGCCGTCTGTGCTCACCCTTTTTAATTTAGGATATTGCAGCCTTGAAACTTCAACCTGGAATCCCTAAGTGAGTTCAACCTCTTCCAGGGATGAGTTTTCTCCAGGCGATGTTGGGAGGTCTTGGAAATGCCCCCTGTAGCCTCATGGGTCAGTACTCCCACACCACTGAGCAATCCTCTCTAGAATGTTTCAATCAAACTTATCACATTCCAGCTCTTCTGCCTCAGGTCATTCTGGGTCCTGATAGCTTCTGGATTGTTCTTCTTTTACGCTCTGTTCTTCATCAGAGAGATAAAGAGCCTAAGACAAAAGAGAAGAAGCTGCTTTTGAAAGTCTTTCCATGTTTGTCAGCTAAGAGTATGCGCTTTAGAAAATTAAAGTACACCTTTAGTCTTGGTGTCCTTTTTACTTCCCTGCTAAATAACTTAGGAATGGTGCTTGCTTGCTTAGGATAGATGCTTGCTCACTATCTTCCCATTTCAACTCTGGCTGTCTTGAGTATCTCCTCAGTCATTATGGTCAGATTTGGGTGTGCAAACACTTCAGTCAAAGGAGTACAGAATCCTGGACACTCCCATGTCGCTAACATTGTCATGGAGTTGAATTCCTTAGAGTGTCTTTCTCCCCACATGTGAGACACCTTCTGGTTAGCTTACATGTTCCTGAAGGAAGTTTGAGGAAATAATTTAAGTTTGGCTATGAAAGTGAAAAGGACAAGATGGAGTCACTAAGAGGCTGGTGGTTTATGCAAGTTAATCTTCACATAAGACCTTAAAGCATCTTAAGTGAAGATGACGGTGCCAAAGGCAGTGCCCCCTAAATGCGAAGTTCTTGGGCGATGGGAGGGTGACTCTGGAAGTTTGAGCCCTCACAATGAACATATTAACGTATGCAGAAATAGTGGTTTTTCAGGGGATACTTTTAAAGGAACTATTTTGGAAGCATTTGACTTCTCACATAGAGGCACTGATGGTGAATGAAAGAAATGACCATCACTGAGGTTCAGTCTGGAGTTGGGTGTGCCTAGGATTCAGAAAATTCAGTCTTATTTAATCCCATCAATATCTCATTCTTCTATTCTTCCCTTCTTGACCCTCAGTATACAAAAGGAGGCCCTATCATTGCTGTGCAAATTGAGAATGAATATGGCTCCTACAATATGGATAAGAAGTATATGGCATATGTCAAAACGGTAAGTGCTCTGCTTCTGTGGTTTGTTATATTGTGGCACAAACACATCCCGGATGCCTGTAGCTTGCCTGGAACTGTGAACTGTGCGGATGGATAGGGTCCAGTTTTATGTTTGATCTTTGGTTATATTCTAGTCAATGGCCTGGCAATAACACGGATGGCTCTGACAGATTGCAGAGACCCACACTAGGACAGCTTCACTCTCTAGGACTCTCAGCTTCCTTCTGAGTGACATTTAACATGTGCTTCTCCATTCTTTTACTTTCAGATGTAACCATTTCTTAGGATACGAATAAACAGTACATAATGTACACAGCCAGATTTGCTGTTGTGCTGGGAGTGGTGAAGGTCAGAGGGTTGACTGTTCAAGATCACCCTCAACTACATAGTGAGTTGGAGGTCAGCCTGTGTGACATGAGGCCCTGTCTCAAAACACCACTGTCTGACTTTCCTTTTCTGTGGCTGTGGTAAAATATTCTGACAAAAGCAACTTTCGGGAGAAAGAACTTATTTTAACTCAGGGTTCAAGGGCCAGTGCTTCTAGTTGGGGAAGTGAAAGCAGCTGGACCTCAGAACTATTACGCCTGCGTTTTGGAACCCCAAATAAATTCATGAAGCCAGTTTCCAATCTAAATACAAATGGAACTTATTTAGGAAGCTTAAACTTGGATCACAAACCTCCAGCACAGTGATGCTTCTTCAGTGAGTAAGGAGTGAGCAACGCCTTGAGCCTGAGGAAAAAGAGCCTTTAAAGGGGAAACGCCAGAATTAAGGTGCATACATGTTTTAGGGTCTTGCGATTGGTTAGGGGGCTACAGAGTAGGATGATTTCTGAAACCATTGGTCAGTTTTTGTGCACGAAAACCCTAACAAAGAAACAATAATTACTGACAAGGTATCTGCGAGGGCAGGATGTCTTCAGAGACATTTGATCTTTGTTAAATGTTTCTGGTCCTGCTCCTTAGCTCCTTAATTGGCTATTTCTAAGGTATCCATTTAAATTAATATGCTATTGCAGCATATTCCAGGAGCTGAGGTCAGCTCCCAGTCACTATATGGCTTAAGATGATGAAGCCCCTTTATAAAAAAAGGTCAGATCCTTACACACACACACACACACACACACACACACACACACACACACACACTTTGACTGGTTCCTGAGAATTTCAGTCACGGAACTCTATAGTGTCCCTGGTCTCTTGGAGGAGGGATTGATATTGGGTTCATATTACCATCAGTTAGATGGCCCCAATTTTTCTTTTATAAACTGGACCAATTTGTTTACAATGCAAGGCCCAAATGTGAGAAGCATAACTAGAACAAGGCCAGGCCGCCTCTAACTTTGGCCATGGATTCGTTCATTATCCCCGAATAGTCAACATAGAAGCAACATTTTTTACCCAGTGCTGCATATAGTCTCCCTATGAAAGAGAGTTTTCCTTTGACTTAGTTTCTCAACCAGGGATCACAGGGTAATATATTCTTTTACTGTAACTGCTTCTGCCTGACTTTGGGACATTGTTGTCAGGGGCAAAGAAGGCAAAGAGGGAATTCAGGCAATGGGGTTTTATCGGAAGCATCTGGTCCACAGACTCTGTTGAAAAGACAGGGAGCATTCACATTGGCTGCACTGGTCCACATCAATTTTCAGCAAGCCCGGGGCTCACAAGTCATTCAGAGCAGGTTGTAGTCAGCAACTGATGCTTGGATGTTTCTGCCAGGCAAGTGGAAACCTGTTGAGACAAGTTCAAACTAGGAACATAAGTTAAAATTTATGTATTTAAAGGAAAACAATACATTTGAAACTTTCAGGTCCCTATCATAGAAAAAGCAGATAAAAGGTATTTGTAAAACAGCAGGAGTAGACTTGTTCCTTTGTGTTCTAGCAAAAACTATAGATTTGGGTTAGAAGCATGTACGTTTCCCTTCTGTCCAAAGAGCCAGGTATGGATTGGAAAGTGATGTCTTGGGACTGATGAAAAACATCTTTAAGTTTATATTTAGATGGAAGCCAGAATAAACCTAAAATCTTGAGCTTGTGACCCAAATAGTAAGTAGTTATTGCTCTACCAGCTTATCAGAACTATACCATAGAAGGGGAAAGAAATCTGAAATATTTTTCATATCTTTTTTTTTTTTGAGACAGGGTTTCTCTGTGGCTTTGTAGCCTGTCCTGGAACTAGCTCTGTAGACCAGGCTGGTCTCGAACTCACAGAGATCCGCCTGCCTCTGCCTCCCGAGTGCTGGGATTAAAGGTGTGCGCCACCACCGCCCGGCTATTTTTCATATCTTAATCATCTATGTATACTGCTATAACCTGTATTTACATCTTAAATCATATGACCTTTTATATCCTCAGACTTTCTATATAAAATGAGCTAACAAGTTGGGAATAACCTTGTGGAAGGATCTGGCTGTCTGATGCCGCCGAGCTGAAAAAGTTATAGCTAGCTTAGCCATCAATACTATCAGAGCTCCCAGGAGGATAAATAATTACACCCGAGAACAGACCAAGCAGCTTTATAACCTCTTAAAAATTGCAGGAACCAGTGTATATACAGCCATACCCAAGTCTACATAGCTTTGGAGGCAGAAGTATCAGAACAGCAGTTTTTACCAGGCCCATAAGGCGAGCAGTTCCTGTGGAAGAGGGACATGGAAAAGAATGACCTTCTTTTGTCTAGGCAAAAGCGGTGCAATCAGTTCTCCAGTGTCCTGCCCTCCGCCCACAGTCTGGTCTGGGTCCTGGCAGCAGGTGGTGCATTGAAGCATCCTGCCTAGTGGTCGGCATCATCATAATCCAGATCGAAGCATCATAATGTGCCATAATCTTCTCTGGAGACCACTGGTCACTGCCAGGATCTAGGAGTCTCTGTTTGATATAATAAACTTTTTAATTATCATTTTAAATGCCATATTCCTCAGATCTCTGAGGGCTGCTTAGGTATGTCTGATTAGACAAACTTTGTTTCTAGTTACTTGGTTTTAAGCTTGACTTTGAAATCATATACAGGAAACTAAAGAGGGCTTATCCCTGTAATTAATCATTTCAGTGCTTTGAGGATGACTGATTATTAGCTTGTATTCCCTAACAGTCTACAGTAATTTAGGAGCTTTCGTGAGACTAGGGTTTTACATTATATTCCTAACAGGTTTTGCCTTTAAATTAATGATTTTGAATGGAAACTAATAAAGAAAACTAAATTAGCCATTCCACGGGTAAAAATAGAACAAGTTTGTATCCAGCTGTTAATGCTGTCACCTGGGAAGGCAAGGAAAGGTGACAAGGAAAAGGTCTCATGGCAAAATGGGAACAGGAAGGACCTTAGGGGCTAGCATTGCCCTTGACAAGTTCTAAGGCACCGTAGTCATATATTAATGGCAGGGCCATAAGTTCCTTTTAGTATATATGACTTATCCAAATAGCTTAAGTTTAACAAAGTTAGCAAAGACAATGAGGCTAAACATACATTTTAAAGTCTGATTTGACCTTGAGTAAGGAGAGAGACATTTTCTAAGTCATTGGTTTTTAACCTTTTTTTTTTCCTTTTTGATGCTTTAACCTTTTAATATAGTTTCCCATGTTATGGTCACCCCCCTTACAAATTTTTTTCTCATTGTTATTTTCAAACATCTGAAATGCAGGTAGTCCTATGCTACCCCTGTATAACTCCCAAAAGATTGAGAGCCATGGACTTAGAAGCTGCTCCAAGCACTCTGTCAGACAACTTAGATCATTGTCTTGCTGCATCACAAGAAATGAGTATCCCAGCTTCTGGTTAATATTTGCTGCTTATGGCTCTGACCCTAATTTTAGCTTTTTTTTTTTTATAAGTCCAAATCACCAGCTCCCATGGTGTAATGGTTAATGCTCTGGACTCTGAATCCAGCGATTGGATTTCATACCTCGGCAGGACCTGTTCCTTGAGGAAGAGACTTGGTCAGTCATCCTCATCAACTCAGACCATGAAACTCAATATAAGCAGGCCGCCCATGCATGCTGCAGCACTGCGGGGGGCATATTTCACTTCACTTTAAGTTCATACATTAACAATATAAAATATTTTATAAGCACCAATGTTCCAGAATCTGCTCCATTTCATTGTATACTGTTTCTGATGACTATCACCGGGCACTGGCATTTCTAAAACTGTTAGGTTTTATCCTTGCAACTGGACTTTCCTTGGGCCTCTAGCCTTGCCATACATTTGCAAACTTCGGCTGCTCACTATGATCTCTTCCTGTCTTTCACCTGGTTCCTCTCACTCGAGTGATTTTTCCTGCCTTTTTTAGTTTTTGAAATTGACTTATAGAAACCAACCATTTTATGATACCAACAAAAGACTCAGAGGTGAATTCCATTGATTCTTTGGCTTTCAAGATATTGTAGTCCAAAAGACCAAAAAAAGGCACACGTTTGACTTGT